>NC_135236.1:190285160-190598771 GCF_051348905.1 Ranitomeya variabilis
GGGCTGCATTACATTCTATGGGGCTGTGCTGCATTACATTATATGGGGCTGGCTGCATTATATTCTATTGGGGCTGTGCTGCATTACATTCTATGGGGGCTGTGCTGCATTACATTCTATGGGGGTCTGGTTGCATTACATTCTATGGGGGTTGGCTGCATTACATTCTATGGGGGCTGGCTGCATTACATTCTATGGGGGCTGGCTGCATTACATTCTATGGGGGTTGGCTGCATTACATTCTATGGGGGCTGGCTGCATTACATTCTATGGGGGCTGTGCTGCATTACACTCTATGGGGGCTGTACTGCATTACACTCTATAGGGGCTGTGCTGTATTACATTCTATGGGGGCTGGCTGCATTACATTCTATGGGGGCTGTGCTGCATTACATTCTATGGGGCTGGCTGCATTATATTCTATGGGGGCTGTGCTGCATTACATTCTATGGGGGCTGTGCGGCATTACATTCTATGGGGGCTGTGCTGCATTACATTCTATGGGGGTCTGGTTGCATTACATTCTATGGGGGTCGGCTGCATTACATTCTATGGGGGCTGGCTGCATTCCATTCTATGGGGGCTGGCTGCATTACATTCTATGGGGGCTGGCTGCATTACATTCTATGGGGGCTGGCTGCATTACATTCTATGGGGGCTGGCTGCATTACATTCTATGTAGGGGGCTGTATTACATTCTATGGGGTGCTGTATTCTATTCTATGGAGGGGCTGCATTATATTCTATGGGGGGCTGCATTATGCTCTATGAGGGGGCTACCATATATTATATATGAAGGGGCTGCATTATACTATGAGAGGGGGCCGCATTGTACTCAGGGGGCTACAATATATTCTGTGGGGTGGCTGCATTATACTCTGGGGTGGTGCTGTGGGCCTGTGTAACTTCAAATGCCAGGGCTGAATTTTCATCCCAGTCCGGCCCTGTCTAGCAGTATCCAATTCTGCTGATTTGTGATTGCCAGTGTATGGGAGAGAGTGGTGAAAGCATATGTAGCCAAAGAAAACTGTGAAGAAACACATTTCTACTGCAAAATACAAGGCTTTAGGCTGCAAACATGTTCAGCTTTAACCTTTCCTAAAACACGTTAAGTTGTACGATTTGTACTCATATCAATTCGACACAGATTTGCAATATCCACTAATAATAAAGTACATTAAGTGTATACCTTTTTTAACATGGGAACCTATGGGTGACTAGTAGCCAATTCATGAGATCAGTTGGGGGCATCCATCAGTTATTTAGTTAAAAACTATATGCATTACACCTATACTTTCTTTAACATAAAAGCCTATAGTGTGACAGATTGCATCAGCCACAGCCTTCCAGATATAAATAAAAAGTATATAATAGATAACATGGAACCATATGGGTGAAGGTTTGCCATTGGCCAAAGAATGGCGTATGTTGTTTTTTTTTTGTCATCAACATCTTGTGCCATACATGTTGGGATATGTCACACTTAGAGACAAGTTACAAGTTGCTGCTCTGGTGAACCAACACTCAAGGGGGGGTGGGGAGAAGCCAATGGGGACCAGTCTCTTGTACTAGTGACCCGTGAGGCATGGTCCCGGACAGCTTTTATATGTGTGTTTTTCTCTGAAATGCCACATTGTTTCAGAGAAAATATACCTGGTTGAAATGAATGTCTGTGTCTAATTCAAGCTGCTTGTGAGTTGGGCAACACGTCACCTCTCAGGATCTGTTATTCTGGTGGGTGTGGACCGGGGGGAGTCTGGAGGGGCGTAATTGAGCAAACACTTGAGTTTTCACTAGAGCAACTGATGGTGGTGTTAGACTTGAGCCACAGGTGGATGCCAGGTGCCACTCTAGGACAGATCCCAGTACCACAGCAGCTGACCCAAAGTGTTAGGACAGTAGTCGCGGATCTCAAGCACAAGTCCTGGTTCAGGTACCATAGATGCAGTTTCAGGCTCAGGTGCCAGCAGACTGGGTTCAGGTGTTGTGGGATTGGTTTCAGGTTTAGGTACTGTGGGTGTGGGTTCAGGTAACACAGGTGCAATTTCAGAATCAAGTACCTCCTGAGCAGTTTCAGGTACAGGTACTGATTCAGATTAAACTGATACTGATAGAGGGAAAATGGACAGATAAAGGGCTTAACAGACTAGTCGCTTGCAGCTCTCAATGGCTGGAGGTGAGTTAAGTACTAAGTGCCTCCCAGCTATTGGCTGGGTACACATTAGTAGTGTGCGTACTGTCTCTTTAAGAAACAGGGAGCACACTGCCAGGAGACCTGCGTGGCATGCGCATACACTGGGACACGGCAGCCAGAGCAGGTGATGCGGTCTAGTCGGTGTGTAAGTCTGCATCCCTTTGGGGATAAAAGCACGGAGGCATGCAGGGATGCTGGCGTTAAAGTACTCCCCCTCTTTAATTCCAGTTTTCTTCAAGCCTGCAAGGAATTGTTCTACAAGTCGTGCCTGAATATTTTCTCCTCCAGTCCACTAGAAAAAAGGTTTTTCCTCTCACCTTCTTCATGGTCAAGATGCTCTCTACTTTGAAATCATCCCCCGAACTCACTAACGCAGGGTTGATAACCAGATCCTCGAATAAGGGACTTAAGATGACTGGCTTGAGGAGAGATATAGGATTTGGTTGACTCTCTCCACCTGGCTATTGGACTGAGGATGGTATGCAGATGAAAAGTCGAAGACCACATTCAACAGTTTTCAAGAAGTAGCTCTCCAGAACCTGGATGTGAACTGGATGCTCCTGTTGGACACAGTGTGAAGTGTAAACCCATTAATGCGGAAGATGTGCTGTATAAAGCTCTCAGTGAGCTCAGCAGCAGCCGGGAGACCATGCGATGGAGTAAAGTAAGCCATTTTCAAGAAGAGGTCTACCACAAACCAGATGATAAAGCAACAAGAGGACACCGGGAGGTCAATAATAATGTCCATTGCTCTGTAGCTGAAGGAACAGGAAGCTTTAAAGATGCTTGGAGGGAAGATGCTTAGGGATCTTGTTTAGAGCACAAGAAGGACAGGCAGAAACATTCTCCAGACTATCCTTTCTCATCCTAGGCCACCAATAATGATGAGAAATGAGTTATGTAGTTGTTCTTTGCCCGTCATGACCACCCAACTTAGAAGAGTAGAACTGTAGAACTGGCTCTGTATCAGATTTCGATACAAAAGTCTTCCAGGGGGGAAATCTGAGAAGTTCACAGGAACCACAGTCCCCATCTTGGAGTGTTCAATGATATGCTGGGATTCTTCCTCTTGGTCGGGTGGTAGAAGCTTCCTAGAGAGGGCATCTGCCTTGATGTTCTTGTTGGCTGGACGAAAATGTAGGATGAAATCTAATTGGCCAAAGAACAGCGACCATCTAGCTTGATGCAGATTCAGCCTTTGTGCAGACTGTAGATAGGCCAAGTTCTTATGGTAAGTGTATATGATGACCGAATGGACTGCTCCTTCGAGTAAATCCGTATCAGAAGCGTCATTGTGGAGGTTCTTCGCACTGCTGGATGGTGGAAAGATGTCAGTCCGAGATACGATTTAATAAATTAAGTGTTTTCTATTCATTTCTACACATTTCAAAGTTGCAGGCATTTCTTCTTAAGGAAGGGGTAGACCACATGTCAGTAAGAAGACACACGGATTAGTTCTTATACTTATGCTTTTTGAATTTGGGCGCTACGGGTTCCACCTGACAATCCAGGTTGTGTGAAAGTTCAATGTGGTCATGGATTATATAAATTACGCATATAAATATGAAGATCCTTTAAACATACATTTAAAAACTTACTTTCTAAAAATGTCTATATATGCAGATAAAAATAAAAATAAAGACATGATTTAAAAAAAAACATATTGCTCTGGTTAAAAAGAACGTCCTGTATGCACCATTTTTTGTTCTCTTAGCTGTTCACCCAGACTCTACATGCTTGAGAGCATATACAGCTCTGGCAAAAATTAAGAGACCACTGCAAAATTTTCAGTTTGTCTTATTTTTCTCTTTATGGGTATATTTTTGAGTAAAATGTAAATTGTTCTTTTAGTCTATAAACTACTGACAACATGTCTCCGAAGTTTCAAGCAATAGATTTTGTATTTTCTGAAAATGAGAAATGGTCAAAATAACAAAAAAATGCATTGCTTGCAAACCTCAAATAATGCCAAAAAACAAGTTCATAATCATTTAGAAACAACAATACTAATGTTAAGTCAGGAAGAGTTCAGAAATCAATTTTGTGGAATAACGATGATTTTTAATCACATGCGTCTTGGCATGCTTTCGACCAGTCTTTCATACTGCTTTTGGGTGACTTATGCCACTCTTGGTACAAAAATTTAAGCAGTTCTTCTTTGTTTGATGGCTTGTGACAATCCATCTTCCTCTTGATTACATTCCAGAGGTTTTCAATGGGGTTCAGGTCCGGAGATTTGGTTGGCCATGACAGGGATTTGATGTGGTGGTCCTTCATCCACACCTTGATTGACCTAGCTGTGTGGCATGGCGCATTGTCCTGCTGGAAAAACCAGTCCTCAGAGTTGGGGAATATTGTCTGAGCAGAAAGAATCAACTGTTTTTCCAGGATAACCTTGTATGCGGCTTGATTCATACGTCTGACAATCAATTTCAAATGCTGTTGTGCAAATGGAATAGACAACAGATGGAAATTATTGGCAATTATCAAGACACACTCAATAAAGGAGTGGTTCTGCAGGTGGGGACCACAGACCACATCTCGGTACCAATGCTTTCAGGCTGATGTTTTGGTCACTTTTGAATGTTGGTTGTCATTTCACACTCGTGGTAGCATGAGACGGACTCTACAACCCACACAAGTGGCTCAGGTAGTGCAGCTGATCCAGGACGGCACATCAATGCAAGCTGTGGCAAGAAGGTTTGCTGTGTCCGTTAGCGTAGTGTCCAGAGGCCGGAGGTGCTACCGGGAGACAGGCCAGTACACGAGGACATGTGGGAGGGCAAGGCAACAACCCAGCAGCAGGACCGCTACCTTAGCCTTTGTGCAAGGAGGAATAGGAGGAGCACTGCCAGAGCCCTGCAGAATGACCTCCAACAGGCCACAAATATGCATGTGTCTGCACAAACGGTTAGAAACCGACTCCATGAGGATGGACTGAGTGCCCAATGTCCACAGATGGGGGTTGTGCTCACAGCCCAACACCGTGCAGGATGCTTGGCATTTGCCACAGAGCACCAGGATTGGTAAATTCGCCACTGGTGCCCTGTGCTCTTAACAGATGAAAGCAGGTTCACACTGAGCGCATGTGACAGACTCTGGAGACACTATGGAGAGCGATCTGCTGCCTGCAACATTCTTCAGCATGACCGGTTTGGCAGTGGGTCAGTAATGGTGTGGGGTGGCATTTCTTTGGAGGGCCGCACAGCCCTCCATGTGCTCCCAGAGAGGTATTTTTTGCACCTGTGTTGTTGCCATCATTAATCGGGTCCGATGCGCCCTGCTGGTGCATTTGTTTGGAGGCTTCAGCAGGTAACCATCTCTGCTTTTTTCTCTGTGATTTTTTTTGTCAATTTTCTGGAGGATTTTTAAGTCCTCTTTGTGCATCTGTGAGCTTTTACTCCCAGAGAGGTAGCCTGACTGCCATTGGGTACCGAGATGAGATCCTCAGACCCCTTGTGAGACCATATGATGGTGCGGTTGGCCCTGGGTTCCTCCTAATGCAGAACAATGCCAGACCTCATGTGGCTGGAGTGTGTCAGCAGTTCTGGCAAGATGAAGGCATTGAAGCTATGGACTGGCCCGCCCGTTCCCCAGACCTGAATCTGATTGAACACATCTGGGACATCATGTCTCGCACCATCCACCAACGTCACATTGCACCACAGACTGTCCAGGAGTTGGCGGATGCTTTAGTCCAGGTCTGGGAGGAGTTTCCTCAGGAGACCATCCGCCGCCTCATCAGGAACATGCCCAGGCTTTGTAAGGAGGTCGTGCAGGCACGTGGAGGTCACACACACGCTACTGAGCATCATTTCCTTGTCTTGAGGCATTTCCACTTACGTTGGATCAGCCTGTAACTTGATTTTCCACTTTGATTTTGAGTATCGTTCCAAATCCAGGCCCCGTGAGATATTAATTTTGATTTACATTGATAATTTTTATGATTTAATGTTCTCAACACTCTCAACACTTTTCACTATGTAGTGAATAAAGATTTTCAACTGGAGTATTTTATTCAGTGACTAGATGGTGGCCCAATTCTAACGCATCGGGTATTCTAGAATATGTATGTATGTATGTATGTATGTATGTATATAGCAGCCACATAGTATATAGCACAGGCCACATAGTATATAGGAGCCATGTAGTATATAGCAGACAAATACTACGTGGCCTGTGCTATATACTATGTGGCTGCTATATACATATTATTGTAGAATACCCGCTGCGTTAATACAGGCCACGCAGTATATAACAGTGGCCACGCAGTATATAACACAGCCCACGTACTATATAACACAGCCCACGCAGTATATAGCAGCCACGCAGTATATAACACAGGCGACGTAGTATATAACACTGGCCATGTAATATATAGCACAGCCCACGCAGTATATAGCACAGCCCCCACAGTATATAACACTGGCCACGTAATATATAACACAGTCCACGCAGTACATAGCAGCCACGCAGTATATAGCACAGCCCACGCAGTATGTAACACTGGCCACGTAATACATAACACAGCCCACGCAGTATATAACATAGCCACGTTAGTATATAGCACAGAGATGTAGTATACAACAGAGCCCATGCAGTATGTAACACAGCCCATGTAGTATATAGCAATGTGGGCACGTGGTTAAAAAAGACTTAAAATTAAAAATAAACATATACTCACCTTCCGAAGGCCCCTTGACGTTCTGGCCCTGTGTGCGATGCACGCGGCAGCTTCCGGTCCCAGGGTTGGTATGAGCGCAGGACCTGTGATAACGTCGCGGTCACATGACCGTGACGTCATGGAAGGTCCTTCTCGCATAGCATTCTTGGCACCGGAACCTGCCGCTTGCACTGCCGAGGACAGCCGCGACGGAAGGTGAGAATAACTTTTTTTATTATTATTTGTAACCTTAGATCTTTTTACTATTGATGCTGCATATGCAGCATCAATAGTAAAAATTTGGTCACACAGGGTTAATAGCTGCGTAACCGGAGTGCGTTACACCGCGCTCCGGTAACACTGGCATTAACCCTGTGTGAGGGCTGACTGGAGGGGAGTATGGAGCCGGCACTGACTGCGGGGAGGAAAGAGCGGCCATTTTGCCGCTGGACTGTGCCCATCGCTGATTGGTCGTGGCAATGGTCGTGGGCGTTTTGCCACGACCAATCAGCGACTTGAATTCCATGACAGACAGAGGCCGCGACCAATGAATATCCGTGACCGTGACAGAAAGACACAGAAGGACCTACAGACGGAAGTGACCCTTAGACAATTATATAGTAGATATCTAAGATGTGGTATTTTAGTCTTCCCTTTATTTTTTTATTTCTTTAAGTAGTGAATGTATATCTACATACATACATACGTGTGTGTATACGTGTATGTATATATATATATATATATATATGGCATCGTGATTACTCGCTAATCCCGCCCCCTGTACAGTAGCTCCGCCTCCCACCACATCACCACACACAATCCCGCCCCCCACCTCATTACCGCACACAATCCCGCCCCCCACATCACCGCACACAAACCCACCCCCCACCACATCACCGCACACAATCCCACCTCCCAACACATCACCGCACACAATCTCGCCCCCCAACTCATCACCGCACACAATCACGCCCCCCAACCCATCACCGCACACAATACCGGCCCCCACTCCATCACCGCACACAATTCCGCCCCCCACCCTAACACCACACACAATCACGCCCCCCAACCCATAACCGCAAACAATCTCGCCCCCCACCCCATCACCGCACACAATCTCGCCCCCCACCCCATCACCGCACACAATCCCGCCCTCCCACCCCATCACCGCACACAATCCCGCCCTCCCACCCCATCACCGCACACAATCCCGCCCTCCCACCCCATCACCGCACACAATCCCGCCCTCCCACCCCATCACCGCACACAATCCCGCCCTCCCACCCCATCACCGCACACAATCCCGCCCTCCCACCCCATCACCACACACAATCCCGCCCTCCCACCCCATCACCGCACACAATCCCGCCCTCCCACCCCATCACCGCACACAATCCCGCCCTCCCACCCCATCACCGCACACAATCCCGCCCTCCCACCCCATCACCGCACACAATCCCGCCCTCCCACCCCATCACCGCACACAATCCCGCCCTCCCACCCCATCACCGCACACAATACCGCCCCCCCACCCCATCACCGCACACAATAACGCCCCCCCACCCCATCACCGCACACAATCCCGCCCTCCCACCCCATCACCGCACACAATCCCGCCCTCCCACCCTATCACCGCACACAATCCCGCCCTCCCACCCCATCACCGCACACAATCCCGCCCTCCCACCCCATCACCGCACACAATCCCGCCCTCCCACCCCATCACCGCACACAATCCCGCCCACCCACCCCATCACCGCACACAATAGCATCACCGCACACAATCCCGCCCACCCACCCCATCACCGCCCGTAATACCGCCCCCCCACCCCTTCACCACCCGTAAATCTCATTTAGTCCACGGTGTTTCAGAGTGTTGAGCTTATATATCCAATAGACCTCTTTTCTATTTAGACACTATATGCGATTGGGTGTGTCGACTAGGATATCTTCTATGGTACTGATTTTCAAGTTTATATAGTCTTTATTATGTTTTAATGCACCATGTCTTGAAAGGCCATGATTGAGAGAGCCTCTCTAGATATTCGATCTGTTGATCTGTGGGAGTTTATTCTGTTACTAGATTGTGGCCCGATTCTAATGCATCGGGTATTCTAGAATATGCATGTCCCCGTAGTATATGGACAATGATGATTCCAGAATTCGCGGCAGACTGTGCCCGTCGCTGATTGGTCGAGGCAACCTTTATGACATCATCGTCGCCATGGCAACCATTATGACATCTACGTCGATACTGTGCCCGTCGCTGATTGGTCGAGGCAACCTTTATGACATCATCGTCGCCATGCTGTGCCCGTCGCTGATTGGTCGAGGCCTGGCGGCCTCGACCAATCGGAGACGCGGGATTTCCAGGACAGACAGACAGACAGACAGACAGACAGACGGAAAAACCCTTAGACAATTATATATATAGACTAGATTGTGGCCCGATTCTAACGCATCGGGTATTCTAGAATATGCATGTCCCCGTAGTATATGGACAATGATGATTCCAGAATTCGCGGCAGACTGTGCCCGTCGCTGATTGGTCGAGGCAACCTTTATGACATCATCATCGCCATGGCAACCATTATGACATCTACGTCGATACTGTGCCCGTCGCTGATTGGAATCAGAGACGCGGGATTTCCATTATGACATAATCGTCGCCATGCTGTGCCCGTCGCTGATTGGTCGAGGCCTGGCGGCCTCGACCAATCAGAGACGCGGGATTTCCAGGACAGACAGACAGACAGACAGACAGACAGACAGACAGACAGACAGACCCTTAGACAATTATATATATAGATGGAGTCAGTGTCATCCTTCCCACATATTGCTTCTTGCATGTACATTCAAAGACCTAGATAACAAATTCTGTATTGCATGTCAAAAATTGATTGATAGAAAAACTTTGAACACAGAAAATCTCCACAAAAACTCTTCTGAAATGGATACCTAATGGTCACGGCGTGACCGTGGATCTGCAGCAGCTGTTAAGTATAAAAGTATAAACTACAAACAATTAAAATATCTACACCAGGTGAGCACCTTCTGATACATCTCCCTCGACGTTTATGTAGATAAAACTCTATTTTGCCTTAGTATTTTTATCCTTTCGAAGTAATAACGCCATTCTCGAGAGCCATCTTGATCGCCAACAACTCTCGGTTGCCAATTCAGTAGTTTTGTTTAGGAGCAGAGAACATTTTGGAGAAGAAACTGCAGGTTCCCATACAAACCGGAAGACTTCTGTGTGAGAACTGCCCCTGCTCCAAAGGATGAAGCATCCACTTCCAGGAAGAATGGTTTTCTTATTTCGAGTCTATGTAGCACAGAAGCCGAAGGGAAGGCATATTTTAGGGAGAGAAATGCCTCCTCAGCCTCCAGAGTTCAGATTTTGGGATTGCCCCTCTTCAAGATCAATGCTGTGATGGAAGCAGTCTGGAATGAGAAATAAAGAATAAACTGGCTGTAATAGTTGGCAATTCCAAGCAATCACTTCAAATTCGAATCACTTGGCAAATTCAAGGTCTGCTTGAAGACGCATTTCTCATACTTGGCATACAGGCGATTCTCTGTAAGCCGAGACTACATTTCTCGTCTGAGAATGCAAGTCTGGAGAGAAAACCAGGATATAATCCAGGTTCACCACCACGCAGGAGTAAAGGAGCTCTCTGAAGATGTCGTTCACGGCATCCTGGATGACAGCTGAGGTGTTACTGGGCCCAAACGGCATAACACTGCATTCGTAGTGACAGTCTTGGTTGTTGAAAGTGGTCTTCCACTCGTCTCCTTGGCATATGCAGATCAGACTAAATGTTATGTTGTACATTGTATCAAGCTTGGTGAAGATCCTGGTACCACGAAGACTATCATACCATTCTGGAATCGGCGGCAAAGTATATGTTTTTTTATCTTGATTTAGTTGCGGTCCTATAATCTATGCAAGGATGGAGAGTTCCATCCTTCTTAAAGAAGAAAAAAACAGCTCAGGCTGAAAATGACGACTTCTGCATTAATCCCCTAGCAATATTCTCCTTGATGTTCTCAAACATGGCTTGGGTCTCGTCCTAAGACAAAGGGTAGATACAACTTGAGGAGGTGAAGATCCCAGGAAGCAGGTCAATAGGACAGTCATATGGCCGGTATGGAGGCAACATCTCATTCCTTCTTGTCAAAGATGTCAGTGTATGACAAGTAAGTGGGTGGAAAACCCGGCAAACTATACAATCACTGGTGGTCGAACGGGACGTATAGGGATAAGACATCTTTTGTGGCAAGACTGTCCCTAATGATGTACTTCACTGGATCTCCAGTCTAGAACAGGTTTGTGGAGATGTAGCCACGGCAGGCCCAAGAGAACAGAATGCAAAGGGATAGCATGTACGTAGAACGCGATCCTCTCCTTATGCAGAATTCCTACCCGAAGTTCCACCTGCTCAGTAAGAAAATGCACGACTTTGGTTAGAGCCTTTCCATCGACAGATGACGCAATCAAAGGACTCTAAAGCATAGACATAAATCTGATACTGATCCACCATAGTAACTAATAAAAACACCCAGGCATCAAGGTATAACAGCAACAACTGGAAAATAGAATAAACAAAGAACAGAAAGCAGTATAAATTGCCAATAAAACAGATTTTATTAAGTCAAAATAAAATAGATTAATCACATCAGTGTAAACAAGTGAACTGCTAACCATAAGCAGGGACTACAAGCAGCATAATACAGAGCGTGCAAGTCAGGCAAAAGTACATAGAAAAGATAAACTTACATGAGTAGGTCACCTGTTCGTGTGGAGTCCCCACCGCCCCAATGCACGTTTTGCTTCTTCGTCAGAAGTTGTGTGTTGGGGAGGGGTGGACCAGAATAAATAGTATGTGTCAACAAATCAGGACTGTGAATCGGGAGGTGTGTGATGTTATGTGGCTTGTGTGATGCGGATGTGATCGCTGGTGTAAGGACGGAAGATCGCACCCAGAATATATGGCGCATGTGTCGCTGATGTCACTCAGTAGGAAGGGGACAAATTAGCTTGTGGTCGTGGAGCACAAGCTGACACGGCCAGTCATGAAGATTGCAAGGGCGCAAAGGCTCCAAGTGACCACTCAACTAAATGTCAGAGAGATGAGAGAGCGAGGCATACGTACTACTGTGAAAAAAATTGGAGATACGTTATAGTACAATGGACAAGGTTTGAGAAGATATGATTTGGAATGCATCAAGAGATATGAATGTATAGGATTATCCCACATTGTGGACACTTCAGGATATTTTAAAAATACAAATTACATTTATTGAAATGCTAAAATTTATAATTGAGCAATTATATAAATAGTATATGTGAGGGATAAAAATGTTTAATAATAAATATAAATAAAGAACATTAATAAATGAGAAGTAAGTGAAGGGAAGGGCCAATACTTAAAAGTATATTTATATGTGTTGAAGGATGCTAACAAACCTAATCTAAGGCATAATAAAGTACTTAAGTAGATGTGTCTAAGGTGCCAAGAATGGATATGTGTATGGGGTATATTGAATAAACAATTTGCATAATAGTACAATAGTTTGTGTGCTAGCTGAAGGACCAGGTGAATGAAGAGATTCTTTAATATTAGTGGAGTGAGGAAGCATAACATTATGAATAAAACCAATGACCAGATGAAAAGATGAATTATAAATAAAAAATAAATTCTAAAAGATAATAGAAATAGTCCATACAGAGTTTGAAGATAATCTAAAATGGGTTAGTAACTGGCTTAGTGATAGAAAGCAGAGGGTGGTTATAAATGGTATAGTCTCTAACTGGGTCGCTGTGACTAGTGGGGTACCGCAGGGGTCGGTATTGGGACCTGTTCTCTTCAACATATTCATTAATGATCTGGTAGAAGGTTTACACAGTAAAATATTGATATTTGCAGATGATACAAAACTATGTAAAGCAGTTAATACAAGAGAAGATAGTATTCTGCTACAGATGGATCTGGATAAGTTGGAAACTTGGGCTGAAAGGTGGCAGATGAGGTTTAACAATGATAAATGTAAGGTTATACACATGGGAAGAAGGAATCAATATCACCATTACACACTGAACGGGAAACCACTGGGTAAATCTGACAGGGAGAAGGACTTGGGGATCCTAGTTAATGATAAACTTACCTGGAGCAGCCAGTGCCAGGCAGCAGCTGCCAAGGCAAACAGGATCATGGGGTGCATTAAAAGAGGTCTGGATACACATGATGAGAGCATTATACTGCCTCTGTACAAATCCCTAGTTAGACCGCACATAGAGTACTGTGTCCAGTTTTGGGCACCGGTGCTCATGAAGGATATAATGGAACTAGAGAGAGTACAAAGGAGGGCAACAAAGTTAATAAAGGGGATGGGAGAACTGCAATACCCAGATAGATTAGCGAAATTAGGATTATTTAGTCTAGAAAAAAGACGACTGAGGGGCGATCTAATAACCATGTATAAGTATATAAGGGGACAATACAAATATCTCGCTGAGGATCTGTTTATACCAAGGAAGGTGACGGGCACAAGGGGGCATTCTTTGCGTCTGGAGGAGAGAAGGTTTTTCCACCAACATAGAAGAGGATTCTTTACTGTTAGGGCAGTGAGAATCTGGAATTGCTTGCCTGAGGAGGTGGTGATGGCGAACTCAGTCGAGGGGTTCAAGAGAGGCCTGGATGTCTTCCTGGAGCAGAACAATATTGTATCATACAATTATTAGGTTCTGTAGAAGGATGTAGATCTGGGGATTTATTATGATGGAATATAGGAATATAGGCTGAACTGGATGGACAAATGTCTTTTTTCGGCCTTACTAACTATGTTACTATGTTACTATGTTACTAACTATGGATGACAAAAAATATAAAGGTCAATCTGGGGACTGTTCTAGAACACTGTTGAAGAACCACAACAAGTAACACAAAGCAGTTCCACAGCCTGATGAAGAGGTGAGAATTGTCTTGGGCCAAGCTTGTGAGATTTTCATAATTGGTCGAGCAGAGCTTAAGAGTGATCCAGAGGAGTAAGATGAGAGAACGCCATCGGAAAAACAGTCCAAGACCATGCTAAGACCGGGAGATAAGAACACCATCATAGAGATTTGATGGGCCTGATGATCAAAAATACAGTCCTGTCCGACTTAATAAAATTTTTATTGGCAATTTATACTGCTTTTTGCTCTTTGTTTAACCGATCCACCATAGCTGGCAGCATGGTTTCCAGCAAAACCGGAAACTAGATAGGCGGTCTACGTGAACCGGTTGTGTCAATTCGATACATATAGTCAATGGTAGAGAGGAATTACTTTCACCCAGGGTAGCCTCTCCAATAGGCCCTAGGATTGGAAGTTTTCCAACTTTCTGTGACAAGAGCAGATAATGTGTTCCATTCCACCATATTAGTAGCACAATCCCTTGGCACGACTGTGCTCTTGCCGTTGCTCGGCCAGCTTAACATGGTCCACCTGCATGGGCTCAGGGGAGACAGCTTACCCAGGTGGCTGGGGAGTGAGCGGGCCTCTTGAATGACTGAGCCAGATGAAGCAATTTTTCTTTCATGTGCCACCTCTCTGGAGCATCCTTGGAACTTGAGGTAAATACGGAGAGGTAGGAAAATTAGGTTGTAAAGGGTAGTAGAGTGGTCTTGAAAATCAGTGGGGTCCATGGCCTGAGCCAACTGTCATGCTAATGGGTGTGGACACCACACTGTGCCATGGACCGGGGAGAACCTGGAGAGGCATAACTAAGCAAACACCTGGGTTTGCACAATAGCCCCTGATGATGGGGTTAGACTTGAGCCACAGTTGAACACCAGATACCACTCCAGAACAGATCCCTGTACCCCAGCAGCTGTCCCCAAGGGTCAAAGTAGTAGACACAGACTTAGAGTCCAAGTCGGGACCAGATTCTAATGGAACAGATATTGGAGCTGGTTAAGACAGGATCAACAGTGGTACTGGCATAGATAAAGCGGGTCTCAAGCACAGGTTTAGGTACTGCACATTTGGTTTCAGGATCAGGTGCCGCCGAAGCAGCTTCAAGTTTATTGACCATGAGTGAGGTTTCAGGATCATTTACCACCGATTCGGTTACAGGTACCGATTCAGACAAGACTAGAACTGGTACAGGAAAACTGGACAGGTAGAGGGACCTAACAGACTAGCAACTTGCAGACTGACTAAGCCAAATGTTGCTCAGGCACCTCCCAACAGGTGGAAGTGCCTTAAGTACTACGTCTCTCAGCTATTGGGATTATATTAGGAGTGTGCACTCTTTCTTAAAGAGATGAGGAGAGCGCTGACAGGAGACCTGCGTGGCCTGCGCAGACCCTGACACACAGGAGCTGGAGCAGAGGACGTGGCATGGTGGCATGGGCAGTGAATAAGTCGGCATCTCTGTCGAGAGGAAGGAGCCGAGGCATGCAGGGTCACTGATGTTACAGATTCTCTTTAAATTTGCGAATGTTGTAATTTGCTAGCATACCAATAAAACCTAGGCTAAGTGTCCATTGTGCTTGTACCTCTGTATAGGCAAGTCACCCTGGCTTTCCTATACAGTTGAACAGTATGCAGGTGAAAACTGGATAGACTGAGGCCGAAAGGACGCTTTGTTTTTGCCCTCCGTCTGCTGCATATGTAAATGTTAACACATATGCTCTGAGCTTTCTCCCCAAATGCCATGTGCACGTCGCCTTAGGCTGCAAGGCTCCTGATCCGAACTTAACTGTCTCATAAATACCTATGTCGAGATCAGGTCAGGAGTTACGGTCTAAACATGGATGTGTGAATCCGGCCATACACTTTTTCAAAAGAAAAACCTAAGGTAAGGTTCCATCTTCTGCTTATTATAGGTTGATTTGTAATCTACCTTTTATTTCTAGTAGAATATACTTCTATGAAAATTCCCTACTTTTATGTCTTTCTGAATAACACTGTCTTTGTGTCTCTGCATATTGTGCTGCCTTTATAATCTAACAATGCACTACTACATGACGCTGAAACCGAAGCGCAACAATGGTCTCTGTGCCAGCACATGCGCTGATGCCATGCAAAACCCCTATTCACTGATAACGTCATATTCGTCTAAAAAAAAAAAATTAATTATGCAAGCAAAACAGCGCTTTCCAGATGCATTGAAAAGGTGTGTGGTATAATATGCACAAAGAAAAATCATCTGATGATTTGATTTTTTTCTCCTTTGTATCATTGTTACTATTTTATCTCACACACTCATGTTTTTTTCCATGCATCTTGCATATTTGGCTTGCCAAATGTCCTTATTACAAGGTTTATGTTGTCCTAAAATGCATCATGTGGGTCCTTACATTTACATTTTATTAATAGCCAACACTGCTTCTAAACTTCCCTCCTGCTAGCGCCAATTTTCTGTAAGATTTCCGTGAGCCTATTAAATAAATGGAAAGTGATTTTATAAATATTTCATATAACCGCTTCCCTCTGTATTCCACTGTTCAATTTGTTCACTGCTTTAAGAGCTAAATATGTCTTAGTATTTTTTTCTAAACTAAATTAAATGATAGGTCACATTTGTTTGGTGGGATTTCAGCCCTGAACCCGGTAATCAGCTTGGCATTATGTGGCAGCACAGGAGGGATATATTTGAATATATTAATACTTTATAGTTACTCAACGTGAAATCTATTCCAATTTGTGTAACTTCTGCTTGTTCTTTCTTTCACTTGCAAAAAAATGTATTTTTCAGCAAAGCGCTGCACATTTTTAACATTTTAAAACTAGGCGCAGATTAAGGGTAATTAGGGCCCCAGCATTTTAGGGTGTATGGGCTCCCCCAGCACCTGGTCTATCATGCAGCATGTCATGTGACGTTTTGGGAGGTCATATTAGGTAACATGATGAGCACACTGGTGCTCTGATACAGATCTACGAACATAAGGAGACAGAGTTAGCAGGACAAGTAGCACGCTGCGCAATTTTTTTTAATTTTCTGTACAGCGCTATACATAGCAATAGAGGATACAATATAATGAGTGATGGTGCTAAACATAACAAGTGGGGGACATTATGTAATAAGGGATAACATTATACATAACAAGATAAATAAACCATTCTACTTCTGATGACAGCAGCTGATTTCCGCTTGTAAGCAGCATATGACAGTGACGTCATGTGCTGCTTACAAGCCAAGGACAGCTGCAGGAATACTCACTGCTCTCCAGAAGTAGAGTGGAGAGCAGTGAATATTCATATCACTTTAATAGCGGACATAGTAGCCGCATCCGCTGGCTTCCTTTCAGTGGCCATGAGATCACGTGTGCCCGCTATTAAAGTGAAATGAATATTCACTGCTCTCCACTCCTATAGTCCCTCCCACCTCTCGGCACCTGTATTGCCAAGTTTTTAAAACTAAGGTTTGGATACAGCTTTAAGGAAGGCTACTACTTGCGATATATTGCAGTTTTATTTCAAAGTAATAAATCAAAGGAATAGTATGATTGCGTACACTTTTGTATATTTTAACATAAAAAGCTTAAATACATATAAAGATTAAAGAGAAGGTGCCAGCAAAACATTTTTTTTCAGCAATTGAAAAAATGTAAAGAATTAATGTTTACATTTTCTTAAAAAAAATTATCATTTGTTTATAATTTAGTAAAATATGAAAAATAATTTTAAAAAGGTTTGGTATTTCCACTTTTATACACTAGGGGGAGCAGCTACTGAAATTTGACAAAAACTTAGTGTACAACTAGCTCACATTACTGCACTGCAGTAATTATGGGCTGAATTCTGCTAAGGGATAAGAGCGGATAACATTTAGGAACAGGTGCAGAGCCGTTTTGTTGGTGACTGCAAAGTTATACTGACAAGTAGACGGTCACCGAGGATGGCAGGCAACAACGATTCTGTTAGTTGGTGTTGCTCGCTGTATCACACAGACAGCTGAGCTATATACCACATGCCCATTTTAGTCTATTTAGTATTTTCATATTTCTGCTTTTTGTGGACCAACTTTGACTGACCAAATCTTAGCTCTTTTATGGCATCCTAATTATAGCCATGTGTTGTCTGTTCTTCACTGATTGTTTGTCAGAAGAAACATCCATCAGTGTTTTTTTTTTTTTTACAAGAAAAACAGATGACAAATTTAGAAAATTGACAAATGGACCTAAAAATTGATGAAAATCAAATATTTCATTTGTGATAAGGAAAAAAGGCTTGTGAATTCAGCCTAATATATACTATACTATACCGTGTACTACATTGCTTGCAACATAATATACATAAAACATAATGTTTTTGAGAGTGGCATGTGCATAGATTTTGATATAGGATAGTAAAACATCCTTCTGAAAATAATTTTGAGTGTGCGTCAAATTAATGAACAGAGTACGCCATTTTCAGAAATTTGGCACCAAAAAACGTTAGCAAATACCATAAGGCAAAATAAGTGACTTCAATAAAATTGTAAATGATGAATTTGGCCCAATATATCTAGCTATTGCATTTCTCTCTTGGATCACAAAAAAACCATGTTTTTAATTTGACTAATTATAAAAAAAAATTCTCTGAGGGTCTAGATTTTGCTGTTACGTGTTTGATATGGCGCTGCTGTCCTGTTCATGTGATTAGTGCCAGTGGTCACACTTGCCCAGTAGCTACTTTCCACTATCTGGATCTTGTGCACTGGCGGTGGAGTAGTTCATGCTTTTGTGCAGCTGAGTCGATAAGAATCACAATACGAGTGCTGTCTTCTCACCGACAATGGACAAGATGAGTGTGAGTGGATGTTCTGAGGGGGAATACAAATGCCAGGCGGTGCTTTAACAGTAGTGTAACAGCAATATTTAGACACATGAAGATTTTCTTTTTTAATTCTTACAGTTGAAAATTTGTTATGCATGATCAAAGAGGGACATGTCATTTTTAATATGGGACAACTGCTAAGAGTTGTCGTAAACACAAAAAAAAAAGTGTTGGGAGTTATTTCTGCCAAAAAGTGCTCGAGATGAACCGTACAAAGGTTTGGGGTTTGTACCAATATAGAAAGGCTGTGTCAGATCTCTTGCCCATGTGCTCTGAACATTAATGTTTCATTGTTCTGAACAAATCTATCCACTGGGTTTTGTTTTCAAGATTGGAGAGCTGGAAATGCAATGTGACGAGATAGACAAGGAACGAGAGAGAAATGAAGAGCTCAGTAAAAGATTGCAAGAGCTGGAAGCTGAAATTCAGGACAAGGAAGCTGTAAGTTGAACTGTTACGTAGTCATCCATGTCATCTCACCTTAAAAAGCTCTTTGGGCTTAAATGTCAGAGAAGACATCATTCAACTGCACAACCCCTCCTCAAAACATGACTGATCGGTTTACTGCTGTGTGGCAGACTGCTGAAACTTTGTGATCAGTTAATATTGCTGGGGAGTCTTCTAGTCGCCATTTATTTCTCCATCAGTAAGAACTCTCTTGAAAATTATGTTATGCACAATAGAGTTGCTCAAACAACACAAAAGCTAGCACAGTTAAAGAAACGTTTCAATCATCATATTATATAGCACTGTGTACTTACAATTGCTAATTTTTTCTTTCTACCCAGCTATTTGTTCTCTTTTCCATTAGGTCTATGACATTATGTGATTAAAAACGGACTAGCTGAATCCTTCTAAGCTCTATGTAGTAAAAGGAGGTCAACTTTCCCTGTATGAGTCATAACTCATTGCAATTGCAAAAGTACCTGGCAGGGGGAGTAGGGAGCAGCTGGGTCAGGAGTTGAAGAGGGGAATAATACACACGTGGTCAAAATTGTTGGTACCCCTTGTTTAATGACAGAAAAACCCATAATGGTCACAGAAATAACTTGAATCTGACAAACGTAATAATAAATAAAAGATCTATGAAAATGAACAAATGAAAGTCAGACATTGTTTTTCAACCATGCTTCCACAGAATTAAAAAAAAAAAAAAAACTCATGAAAAAGGCCTGGACAGAAATGATGGTCCCCTTAACTTAATATTTTGTTGCACAGCCTTTTGAGGCAATCACTGCAATCAAACGATTCCTGTAACTGTCAATGAGACTTCTGCACCTCTCAACAGGTATTTTGGTCACTCCTCAAGAGCAAACTGCTCCAGTTGTCTCGTGTTTGAAGGTTGCCTTTTCCAGCTCTTTCCAAAGCTGCTCAATAGGATTTAGGTCAGGGCTCATAGAAGGCCACTTCAGAATAGTCCAATGTTTTCCTCTTAGCTATTCTTGGGTGTTTTTAGCTGTGTGTTTTGGGTCATTATCCTGTTGCCAGACCCATGACCTGCAACTGAGACCAAGCTTTCTGACACTGGGCAGCACATTTCTCTCTAGAATCCCTTGATAGTCTTGATATTTCATTGTACCCTGAACAGATTCTAGACACCCTGTGCCAGATGCAGCAAAGCAGCCCCAGAACATAACAGATCCTCCTCCATGTTTCACAGTAGGGACAGTCTTGTTTTCTTGATATGCTTCATTTTTCCTTCTTTGAACATACTGTAGAGCTGATGTGCCTTGCCACAAAGTTCCATTTTTGTCTCATCTGTCCATATGACTCCCAGAAGCTTTGTGGCTTGTCAACATGAAGTTTGGCAAATTCCCATTCTGGCTTTCATATGATTTTTTTTCAACCATGGTGTCCTCCTTGGTCGTCTCCCATGAAGTCCACTTTGGCTCAGACAAAGACGGATGGTGCGATTTGACACTGATGTTCCTTGAGCTTGAAATTCACCTTTAATCTGTTTCGACTTTTTTCTGGGCTCTTTTGTTACCATTCGTATTATCCGTCTCTTTGATTTGTCTTCAATTTTCCTCCTGCGGCCACGTCCAGGGAGGTTGGCTACAGTCTCATGGATCTTAAATTTCTGAATAATATCTGCAACTGTAGTCACAGGAACATCAAGCTGCTTGGAGATGGTCTTATAACTTTTACCTTTAACATGTTTGTCTATAATTTTCTTTCTAATCTCCTGAGACAACTCTTTCCTTCACTTCCTCTGGTCCATGTTGAGTGTGACACACACCATGTCACCAAACAGCACAGTGAGTATCTGTAGCCCTATATACCGGCCCACTCACTGATTCCAAGATTGTAGGCACCTGTAATGCTAGTTAGTGGACACACCTTGATTTAACACGTCCCTTTTGTCACATTATTTTCAGGGGTACCATTATTTCTGTCCAGGCCTTTTTCATGAGTTTTAGTTTTATTTTTTTTAATTCTGTGGAAGCATGGTTGAAAAGCAATGTCTGACTTTCATTTTTTAATTTTCATAGATCTTTTATTTATTATTACTTTTGTCAGATTCAAGTTATTTCTGTGACCATTGTGGGTTTTTCTGTCATTACAACAATTTTGACCATGTGTGTAGCCTAGAGCTGTATTCACTGTTCTGGTGGAATGTAGCATATTTGCTGAAATGCGGCTAATGGGAGAAAATTAGCTCGTCTTCTCCCGGGAGCCTCCTGCCTTGTCATGGGTTCATGCACGGAGCGGCTACAGTCTCACAACACTGCTCACTATAGCGTGAGCACAGGCTGTAAGAACGCCCCGGCACTTTGACAATTTGCTCTGCACAGGAAAAGAAAAATTTTACCAAAAATGACCGTTCTCTAAAGCGATTGCCTCTTGAAAACACTATGGATTTTGAATTTTTGTGAAAGTTTACAGTGATTGGCGACAATTATCAGAAACGAAGACCCATTTTTATTACATTGTGAAAGTGGTTGGGGACCTCTGGATTATTGACTACATGTATCACATTGCAATACATGACCTTATTATGTGTGCTTGTTTCCTAATATTGTGCTTTCTGTCGCAATATTGTACCCTGTGTTCTGGAGCACATGAATTATTAAAGTTTTAGTCTTACTGGAGATTCCGTAAAATGACATTGTTGATGACTCTACTCCCAAAAGTCTCTAATGGCAAAAGAAAATGCACAGAACAGCATGAAAATAATTGTGTCTGAGAAGAGTGTCATTTGGGTGACTGACAAGGCACAATTTCCAAGGCATAATTGGCCCACAACAGTATTCTAGATTTCCTTTAGTCACGGCAGTAGAAGCATGTGTTTCATGCCCCTTCTACCACCTTTATCTCAGAGAATCATGTGCTTGGTCCAGTCCTGATTAGCCTTCAGTATGACTAAAGGGAATCTGTCACCAGGTTTTTGGTCCCGCATCTGAGAGCAGCATAATGTAAGGGCAGAGACCCTGATTCCAGTGGTGTTAATTACTGAGCTGCTTGCTGTAGTTTAGATGAAATCACTATTTTATCTGTTATAAATCTACCAGTTCTCTGAATGCTGAGCTCTGTCTAACCCCGTCCACATAACTGATTGACAGCTTTCTGTCTACACTGTGCATAAGTAGAAAGCTGTCACTCATTCGAGGGGTAAAATTCATGAATATGTGACTATGTTGCTGCAGGTTTGCTGGTCTTCAGTGATAGGAAAGTTAAAAGGAAAGGAATTTGCACTCCTTGAGAGCTATAAAAACAGGATTTTCTTTATTGATATCTTTGTTAAAAATCGCATGTGCACTTCCATGTTAAAACCCTCTGATGCACTTCTGGAGTATTGCACGCCCTTAGTCATAGAGATAATCCACGTTCGACTTTGATTATATTTAAAACCTGTAAGCACCAATCAGAAGTGAACAACCACATAATGTGCATCATTAATTTCAGAAACACCTGTTGCACAAAGCATTACTGTAGACATGATACTATTATCCTCAATATATATACATCGCATTGTTTCTGTAATTTAACCCATTAGATTGGTTGGTGTTGAGCAGCAAAATCCAATACATTTCTCGAATTACTAATTTTATGTGCCAGTCACCTCCCCTGTCTGGGCAAGTAACAGTTTCCAATCCATAAAATTCCAAACTACTGATACTTTTATTTTGTGTCTCTATGAAGTTCTTGGTTGACCCTTAAATATGTATTGTTGCCATTTATGATATTATGTATGTGTTCAGACACGTGTTTATTTTAACTTCCTAATAGTACAACCTCCGTATCACTATTCTTGAAATTGTTCATAATTTGCTCTTGTTTTTGAGGAATTTCTATAGTTTTTTTCTTTAGTTTGTGCTGACAAATGCTACAGTGGCATGTAAAAGTTTGGACATTTCTGGTCAAATTACTGTTATTGTGAAACAGGTAAGCAAGTTGAAGATGAAATGATCTCTAAAAGCCCTAAAGTTAAAGATGACATATTTCCTTTGTATTTGAGGCAAAATATCTAATCATTTTTTACATTTTAAAAATAACAAACAGGAAAATAGTCAGGGCACCCTTGAAGACTTTTGTGCTCCGATAACTTTGACCATGGTTTCAGACCTTAATTAGCCTGTTAGGGTTATGGCTTGTTCACGATCATCGTTGGGAAAGGGTAGGTTATGCAAATTTCCTGGCTTTATAAAAACCCAGCCTCCGCTAAAAAAACGCAACCATGAGTTCTTCTAAGCAGCAGCCTAGCACCCTGAAAATTACAATGGTGCAGGCCCACAATGTAGGAGAAGGCTATAAGAAGATAGCAAAACGTTGTAAAGTTGCAATTTCCTCAGTTTGAAATGTAATTAAGAGATGGCAGTTAACAGGAACAGTGAAGTTCTGAAAGACCAAGCAAAATTTCAGTGGGATCTGCTCTTAGGATTGCTAGAGAGGCTAATCAGAACCCCTGATTGACTGCAAAAGACCTTCAGAAATATTTAGCAGGCTCTGGAGTTGTGGTACATTGTTCTACTGTTCAGAGACACCTCCACAAATATGTCCTTAATGGAAGAATCATCAGAAGAAAACCTCTCCTGCATCCTCACCATAAGATTCAGTGTCATAAGTATGGAATAGAACATTTAAACAAGCCTGATTCATTTTGGAAACCAGGCCTGTGGACCGATGAGGTTAACCCCTTATTGACCCAAGGTATTTTTTCGTTTTCGTTTTTCTCTACCCTAATTCCCAGAGCCATAACTTGTTTATTTTTCCGTCAATATGGCCATGTGGGGCTTATTTTTTGCGGGATGAGCTCTACTTTTGAACGACATCATTGGTTTTAGCATGTCGTACTAGAAAAGGGGAAAAAAATTCCAAGTGCCGTGAAATTGCAAAAAAGTGCAATTCCACACTTGTTTTTTGTTTGGCTTTTTTTGCTAGGTTCACTAAATGCTAAAACTGACCTGCCATTATGATTCTCCAGGTCGTTATGAGTTCATAGACCCCAAACATGTCTAGGTATTTTTTTATCTAAGTGGTGAAAAAAAATTCCAAACTTTGCTAAAAATAAATAAATAAATTGCACCATTTTCTGATAACCGTAGCGTCTCCATTTTTTGTGATCTGGGGTCGGGTGAGGGCTTATTTTTTGCGTGCAGAGCTAAAGTTTTTAATGATACCATTTTGGTGCAGATACGTTCTTTTGATCGCCTGTTATTGCAGTTTAATGCAATGTCGCGGCATCCAAAAAAAGTAATTCTGGCGTTTCAAATTTTTTTCTCGTTACACCGTTTAGTGGTCAGGTTAATCCTTTTTTTATTGATAGAGCGGGCAATTCTGAACTCGGCGATACCAAATATGTGTACATTTGATTTTTTGTTATTGTTTGTTTTATTTTGAATGGGGCGAAAGGGAGGTGACCTAAACTTTAATATTTTTATTTTTTTCTTATTTTTTAAAACTTTTTTTTTTACTTTTGCCATGTTTCAATAGCCTTTATGGGAGGCTAGAAGCTGGCACAACTCGATCGCCTCTGGTACTTAGGAGCGAAGCTCAGATCACTCCTATGTAGTAGAATTACAGCATTGCTATGAGTGCCGAACACAGGGTGGCGCTCACTGCAATCCGACATCAACAACCATACAGGTAAAAAAATAGACCTCTGGTTGTCATGCCGACGCATCACTGACCCCCTGATGGCCGGAAGTGCTAGTTAAATGCCGCTGTCAGCATTAACTAGTTAACTGCCAGAGCCCGCATCTAAGCTGGGGATCTGACCTTGGACGTACTATCCCATCCGAGGTCAGAAAGGGTTTAAAATAGGCCACAATTATCAAAGGTATGTGTGGAGAAAAAAAGGGCCCATCTCTCTTCTTGCTCCCTCTTTGACCGCTTGCAATCTGGCTTCCGGTCACACCACTCCACTGAAACTGCCCTAACTAAGGTCACCAATGACCTCTGAACCGCCAAGAGCAAGCGACACTACTCTGTCCTCCTCCTCGACCTGTCGGCTGCCTTTGACACAGTGGACCATTCTCTATTATTACAGACCCTCTCATCCCTTGGCATCACAGACTTGGCCCTATCCTGAATCTCATCATACCTAACAGACCGGACATTCAGCGTCTCCCACTCACACACCACCTCCTCACCTCGCCCCCTATCTGTCGGAGTCCCACAAGGTTCAGTCCTTGGGCCCCTGCTCTTCTCCATTTTACACCTTTGGCCTGGGACAGCTCATAGAATCTCATGGCTTCCAGTATCACCTCTATGCTGATGACACACAGATCTACATCTCTGGACCAGATATCACCTCCCTACTAACCAGAATCCCTCAATGTCTGTCCACTATTTCATCCTTCTTCTCCTCTAGATTTCTGAAACTTAACATGGACAAAACAGAATTCATCATCTTTCCCCCATCTCACGCGACCCCCCCAACAAACCTATCCATTACAGTGCATGGTTGCCCACTCTCCCCAGTCCCACAAGCTCGCTGCC
Source organism: Ranitomeya variabilis (assembly GCF_051348905.1). Lineage (NCBI taxonomy): Eukaryota > Metazoa > Chordata > Amphibia > Anura > Dendrobatidae > Ranitomeya > Ranitomeya variabilis. The sequence goes on from NC_135236.1 coordinate 190,310,769, forward strand.
TCGGGGTAATCCTTGACGCTGATCTCTCCTTCAAACCACATATCCAGCCCTTTCCACTTCCTGCCAACTTCAACTCAAAAATATTTCACGAATCCGTACATTCCTCAACCAAGAATCTGCAAAAACCCTAGTCCATGCCCTCATCATCTCTCGCCTTGACTACTGCAACGTCCTGCTCTGTGGCCTCCCCTCGAACACTCTCGCACCCCTCCAATCTATTCTAAACTCTGCTGCCCGACTAATCCACCTGTCCCCCCGCTATTCCCCGGCCTCTCCCCTCTGTCAATCCCTTCACTGGCTCCCCATTGCCCAGAGACTGCAGTACAAAACCCTAACCATGACATACAAAGCCATCCACAACCTGTCTCCTCCATACATCTGTGACCTCATCTCCCGGTACTTACCTACACGCAACCTCCGATCCTCACAAGATCTCCTTCTCTACTCCCCTCTTATCTCCTCTTCCCACAATCGTATACAAGATTTCTCTCGCGTATCACCCCTACTCTGGAACCCTCTACCACAACACATCAGACTCTCGCCTACCATCGAAACCTTCAAAAAGAGCCTGAAGACCCATCTCTTCCGACAAGCCTACAACCTGCAGTAACCACCGATCAACCAAACCGCTGTATGACCAGCTCTATCCTCACCTACTGTATTCTCACCCATCCCTTGTAGATTGTGAGCCTTCGCGGGCAGGGTCCTCTCTCCTCCTGTACCAGTTATGACTTGTATTGGTTAAGAATATTGTACTTGTTTTTATTATGTATACCCCTCCTCACATGTAAAGCGCCATGGAATAAATGGCACTATAACAATAAATAATAATAATAATAATTTCAGAAAAATAACATCTCGTTAACCAGTAATCAAAGGATTGGATAATCATGTGTTGCAACCAATGGCACGTGGAACATTTCATGAGTAAATGGGAGAATGGATTCAGTGAAATTTCAAATAATTCTTGATGCAAACATAACACCATCTGTAAAAAAGCTGAATTTGAAAAGAGGATGACTTCTACAAATGGATAATGATTCTAAACACACATCAAAATCCACAATGGACTACCTCAAAAGGCGCAAGCTGAAGGTTTTACAATGGCCCTCACAGTCCCCTGATCTGATCATCATTGAAAAACTGTGAATAGACCTCAAAATAGCAAGACAAACCAGAAATCTCACAGAACTGAAAGAATTTTCCAAGGAAGAATGGATGAAAATCCTTAAAACAAGATTTAACACTCTTGTCTAGCTACAAAAAGCGTTTACAAGTTGTGATGCTTTCAAAAAGGGGAATGCTACTAGTTACTAACCTTTTTGTGATAGCCATTTTGTTCTGTTACTCCTGTGATCTTTGTATAAACTAGGAGAATAATGATTTGCTTGTGAAAAAACCTTGATTAGCCAAAATTCTATATCCCTAATCAAGGATTTTTTTTAAAAAAAACTTCCTCCTGATGTAAAATAGACCTCATTGGTAATTTTATTTTTGAGGAAACAGTGTTTTGTCACAACTACAGCAAGTAGCCCAGTAACTGACTCATTGGAATCAAGACCTCTGTCCTTACATTATGCTGGTATCAGATGAGGAAGCAAAAATTTTGTGACCGTCTCCCCATTAACCCTCTTCTGACAAGTAATAATACGTCCACACGCCCTGGGCCTTATTGACCTGGATGGATTATTACGTCCATGCGATTACCACTTCTATTTAAAGTATAGAGAAGAGTTTCCTTGTAGGTACAACCCTGCAGGTACTAAGGGAGAGAGGAGTATTAGGGAGAATAAACCGGAGATAGACACCCTTGATAAGAAAGCCCAAATAGTGCCAAAAAACCTTAATAGGACGCCCCCTGAAGAAGGTTTACACCAAAACGCGCATCAGGGTGGGCAGGAAACGGCACGTTCCCCTGATTTCATCACTGGTATGTTTCCTATTTAGGTTTTTTGGCACTATTTGGGCAAAAATTCGTTTTCCATATGCTCCTGGCTTGATATGTTGCGAACTGCCACTGTTGTGGAACTTCTATGGATTATATTTATCTATCTACCTAGTGCTGATATACTTGTTTTATACTATGGGGATTGTAGTCCTGCTCCACGTGCTTCATGCTGTTTATCGACACTTTTAACTCTCCACTATGTCTGTGGTTTTTGTCTATGTATTTATCTAATACATAATTGCCTAGAATACTACTTCCTGCAATTTGTGCCAACTTCCGTGGCTTTGTCCGGAGCTAATGGCCGGAGATAATGTCCGGAGCTAATGTCCGGAGATAAGTGACGTCACCAGTGTCCTACACCCAGGCAGAGCACAGGGGCCCCAGGCAGCATATGGGGCCCCAGGCAGAGCACAGTGGCCCCAGGCAGAGCACAGGGGCCCCAGGCAGCATATGGGGCCCCAGGCAGAGCACAGTGGTCCCAGGCAGAGCACAGGGGCCCCAGGCAGCCTATGGGGCCCCAGGCAGAGCACAGTGGCCCCAGGCAGAGCACAGGGGCCCCAGGCAGCATATGGGGCCCCAGGCAGAGCACAGGGGCCCCAGGCAGCATATGGGCCCCCAGGCAGCATATGGGGCCCCAGGCAGAGCACAGGGGCCCCAGGCAGCATATGGGGCCCCAGGCAGAGCACAGGGGCCCCAGGCAGCATATGGGGCCCCAGGCAGAGCACAGTGGCCCCAGGCAGCATATGGGGCCCCAGGCAGAGCACAGTGGCCCCAGGCAGAGCACAGGGGCCCCAGGCAGCATATGGGGCCCCAGGCAGAGCACAGTGGTCCCAGGCAGAGCACAGGGGCCCCAGGCAGCTTATGGGGCCCCAGGCAGAGCACAGTGGCCCCAGGCAGAGCACAGGGGCCCCAGGCAGAACATGGGGCCCCAGGCAGAGCACAGGGGCCCCAGGCAGCATATGGGGCCCCAGGCAGAGCACAGTGGCCCCAGGCAGAGCACACACCAAATCGGAGGCCGAGGGGCCCCGCCAACCAAATCGGAGGCCGAGGGGCTCCGCCAACCAAATCGGAGGCCGAGGAGCCCCGCCCACCAAATCGAAGGCCGAGCGGCCCCGCCCACCAAAGCTGAGGCCGAGGGGCCCCGCCCACCAAATCGGAGGCCGAGGGGCCCCGCCCACCAAATCGGAGGCCGAGGGGCCCCGCCCACCAAATCGGAGGCCGAGGGGCCCCGCCCACCAAATCGGAGGCCGAGGGGCCCCGCCCACCAAATCGGAGGCCGAGGGGCCCCGCCCACCAAATCGGAGGCCGAGGGGCCCCGCCCACCAAATCGGAGGCCGAGGGGCCCCGCCCACCAAATCGGAGGCCGAGGGGCCCCGCCCACCAAATCGGAGGCCGAGGGGCCCCGCCCACCAAATCGGAGGCCGAGGGGCCCCGCCCACCAAATCGGAGGCCGAGGGGCCCCGCCCACCAAATCGGAGGCCGAGGGGCCCCGCCCACCAAATCGGAGGCCGAGGGGCCCCGCCCACCAAAGCGGAGGCCGAGGGGCCCCGCCCACCAAAGCGGAGGCCGAGGGGCCCCGCCCACCAAAGCGGAGGCCGAGGGGCCCCGCCCACCAAAGCGGAGGCCGAGGGGCCCCGCCTACCAAATTATTCTTACATTTGAATAAATAAAGTATATATAGATTCTAGACTCCCGATTCTTTAGAATCGGGCTGCCATCTAGTGTAATATATAAAGCTGAATGTGTGTGTGTGTGTGTATGTGTGTATGTATGTATGTATGTCCGGGATTGGCATCTGAACCGTCGAAGCTACAGCCACAAAATTTTGCACAGTCACACGTCTGGACCCCGAGAGCGTCATAGGCTATGTTGTGAGGTGAAATTTTAACCCCGCGCTTTCCAATTCACCAAACAATTTTGCCCCTATCTAGATAATGGGGGAAAAAGTGAAAGGAAAAGTGTTGGAGGCGTCGCAGCTACAGGCACAAAATTTTGCACAGTCACACGTCTGGACCCTGAGAGCGTCAAAGCTATGTTGTGAAGTGAAATTTTAACCCCGCGCTTTCCAATTCACCAAACAATTTTGCCCCTATCTACATAATGGGGAAAAAATGAAAGGAAAAGTGTTGGAGGCAAATTAACAGCTGCCAGATGTGAACAAGGGGGACTTAAAGAATGACAGCGATGTCGCCAAAGAGTATATACTGTACAGTTGCTAAGGTGGGGCCCCAACATGGGATAATCACCACACCACCACGGGGATATGAACACACACACAAAATGCGCCACACACTACCACGTGCTCGAACACATATACCACCCTCAGCGCACATTTCACCACATATACACCAACCTCGCCACATAAAAGTAGAAACACAAAAGTCGCCGCTCAAAACTCGCCACGCGCAAAACTCTCCACATGCAAAACTCGCCACACGTGCAAAACTCACCTCATGGAAAACTCGCCACACGCAAAACTTGCACACGCAGAAAAATTGCCACACGCAGAAAAATTGCCACATGCACAAAAGTTGCAACACATGCAAAAGTTGCCTCACACAAAACTTGCACATACTCAAAAGGCACCACACATAAAACTCGCCACGCGCAAAACTCGCCATGCGCAAAACTTGCTGCACACAACTTGCTACACTAACCTGTCACATGCAACTCGACACACAAAAAGTTGCTACACGCATGTCGCCACACAAAACTCATCTCACAAAAGTCCCTACATGCATGTCGCCACACGCAACTCAACACACACAACTTGACACACGAAACTCGCCCTAAAACACACACAAGTCTGGTATTATCCTTCAAAAATAAAAATCTGATTAATAAGCAAACTACAAGAGCAACAAATGTACCATATAGGAATCCGGCAGCTGTCAGTCACATGACCAGTCTATTATGTGTATGTGTGAGCTAATATATACTGCCAGGGGGTGGGCTTACTGTTGGCTGGGGATTTATCAGGCTGCCATTTTAGCTTACAAATACTGAGGTAAAAATACTGACCAAATAACGTGTGAATGAGGGCTAATACAGGAGGAGATGACATACAGCTATATACTATATACAGGAGGAGATGACACACAGGTATATACTATTTACAGGGGAGATGACACACAGGTATATACTATATACAGGAGGAGATGATATACAGATATATACTATATACAGGAGAGATGACACACAGGTATATACTATATAGAGGAGGAGATGACATACAGGTACATACTACATACAGGAGGAGATGACATACAGGTATATACTATATACAGGAGGAGATGACACACAGGTATATACTATATACAGGAGCAGATTACCTACAGGTATATAGTATATACAGGAGGAGATGACATACAGGTATATGCTATGTATAGGAGGAGATGACATACAGGTAAAAATACTGACCAAATAACGTGTGAATGAGGGCTAATACAGGAGGAGATGACATTCAGCTATATACTATATACAGGAGGAGATGACACACAGGTATATACTATTTACAGGGGAGATGACACACAGGTATATACTATATACAGGAGGAGATGATATACAGATATATACTATATACAGGAGAGATGACACACAGGTATATACTATATAGAGGAGGAGATGACATACAGGTACATACTACATACAGGAGGAGATGACACACAGGTATATACTATATACAGGAGCAGATTACCTACAGGTATATAGTATATACAGGAGGAGATGACATACAGGTATATGCTATGTATAGGAGGAGATGACATACAGGTATATACTATATACAGGAGGAGATGACACACAGATATATACTATATATAGGTGAGATGACACACAGGTATATACTATATACAGGAGATTACATACAGGTATATCTAATATATAAAGCTGAATGTGTGTATGTATGTATGTGTGTATGTCCGGGATTGGCATCTGCACCGTCGCAGCTACAGCCACAAAATTTTGCACAGTCACACGTCTGGACCCCGAGAGCGTCATAGGCTATGTTGTGAGGTGAAATTTTAACCCTCGCGTTCCAATTCACCAAACAATTTTGCCCCTATCTACATAATGGGGAAAAAGTGAAGGGAAAAGTGTTGGAGGAAAATTGACAGCTGCCAGATGTGAACAATGAGGACTTAAAGAATGAGAGCGATGGCGACAAAGAGTATATACCGTACAGTTGCTAAGGTGGGGCCCCGACATGGGATACTCACCACACACGGGGATATGAACACAAACACAAAATGCGCCACACAATACCACGTGCTTGAACACATATACCACCCTCAGCACACATTTCACCACACACACACCAACCTCGCCACATAAAAGTCGAAACACAAAAGTCACCACTCAAAACTCGCAACACGCAAAACTCGCTACATGCAAAACTCGCCATATGCAAAACTAGGCTCACGCAAAACTCGCCACACGTGCAAAACTCACCTCATGGAAAACTCACCTCATGCAAAACTTGCACACACAGAAAAATTGCCACATGTACAAAAGTTGCACCACATGCAAAAGTTGCCTCACACAAAACTTGCACATACTCAAAACGCACCACACATAAAACTCGCCACGCGCAAAACTCGCCATGCACAAATCTTGCTGCACACAACTTGCTACACTAACCTGTCACATGCAACTCGACACACAAAATGTTGCTACACGCATGTCACCACACAAAACTCATCTCACAAAAGTCGCTACATGCATGTCGCCACACGCAACTCAACACACACAACTTGACACATGAAACTCGCCCTAAAACACACACAAGTCTGGTATTGTCCTTCAAAAATAAAAATCCGATTAATAAGCAGACAAACTACAAGAGCAACAAATGTACCATATAGGAAATACGGCAGTTGTCAGTCACATGACCTGTCTATTATGTGTATGTGTGAGCTAATATATACTGCCAGGGGGTAGGGCTTCCTGTTGGCTGGGGATTTATCAGGCTGCCAATAGCAACCAATCACAGCTCAGCTTCTATTTTGCTACAGTTAATTAACCTGAGCTCTGATTGGTTAATATAGGCAACAAAGACATTCTCAGTATAACAAAGCTAATATATGTTGTGAAATGCTTCTATTAGCTTAGTTTTTGCCTTTTAATAATTACATTTCTATCTATTTGTTTTGTGGTTTTTGTGTGCAGAATAAATTTTTGTTAACACATTCTATTTTGCTAACAGCAGTCATTAACCCGGGCGAAGCCGGGTAGTACAGCTAGTACTTAATAAATTTGTTTATGATTATTCTATATTTGGACTATTGCACTATTTTATTTGTGGCTTTGATTTATGCTAGCATTAGTGTGTCTCATACTACTCTATTTACAGGCCGAATATATCTATATTGATGGTCTCTTATAGATATCATTAGCAGACGGTTATATAACTGCCTGTTGTGTTTTCTTTGTATTCACCCTTGATAATAAGTTGTATACCTTGGCTACAGGGGGGGAAGGTTGATAGGAAGGTTGCTGGGAAACCACCTGTGGGCAGTAAGCGGATGGTTATATATGGCAATGATAAGTGCTAATGATAATAGAAAACACATAGACAGTGGTGGCACAGGGTATGTGTTACCTGATGCAGGTGCTATGACAAGCGGTGCTCCCGCGCCTTGCTTAGATGCTGGCGTGTTCATTGGTGGTTCAGGGGATGTTTAAGTAGTGGCCCGCATCGCGGGGCCAGAAGTGCATCATCCGGTCTGGACCGGAAGTGACGTGGCGCCACACTGGGGATCGCAATCATGCATGTCCGCCGGATGTTATGGAAGCGCTGATGCTTCTAGATAGGGAAGGCTGTTTCTGATGCAGTATGGGTTGCAAGGAGGGGTGTAGTTTAAAGGGCCACTGTCACCCCCCTCCAGCCGTTATAAACTAAAAGAGCCACCTTATGCAGCAGTAATGCTGCAGTCTAACAAGGTGGCTCTTTTAGTTTTTGATTCAGTTATTTCCTCAATAAAGCGTTTTAAAATTTGTACAAAATAACCTGTCCTTAGACCTGGAGGCGGTCCGAAGCTTCCTCGGTGAATCTCCCAACGGCCGTCACTCTTCTCTTCTGGGGATGTGGTCGCCGCCCCCTGAGCGCTGTTTCTTCTTAAATCCGGCGCCTGCACTGTGCGTGCCTGCCTGGGGCAGGCGCAGTCTTCATTGTCCGTCATAGGTCAGATGCAGGGTGCCTGACTGCGCCTGTGCCGGCAGTGCGGCCACCCTGTTGCTGAATCCCCGCCCCGCACTGTGTTATTCATTATGCACAGTGCGGGGCTGGGGTTCCTGGGCATGCGCACTGCGCTGTTCAGACGCTCCCCCAGCTCAGATGCTCCCCCAGCTCCCCCGCCTTCCAGCGTTGTTATTTGCGGCTGCTTCATTCCAAACGCTGGCAAGGAAACCTGTATATTACGGCAACGCTGGAAGGCGGGGGACCGGGGGAGCATCTGAACAGCGCAGTGCGCATGCCCAGGAACCCCAGCCCCGCACTGTGCATAATGAATAACACAGTGCGGGGCGGGGATTCAGCAACAGGGTGGCTGCACTGCCGGCACAGGCGCAGTCAGGCACCCTGCATCTGACCTATGACGGACAATGAAGACTGCGCCTGCCCCAGGCAGGCACGCACAGCGCAGGCGCCGGATTTAAGAACAAACAGCGCTCAGGGGGCGGCGACCACATCCCCAGAAGAGAAGAGTGATGGCCGTTGGGAGATTCACCGAGGAAGCTTCGGACCGCCTCCAGGTCTAAGGACAGGTCATTTTGTACAAATTTTAAAACGCTTTATTGAGGAAATAACTGAATCAAAAACTAAAAGAGCCTCCTTGTTAGACTGCAGCATTACTGCTGCACAAGGTGGCTCTTTTAGTTTATAACGGCTGGAGGGGGGTGACAGTGGCCCTTTAATCTTACATGTTCTGCAACGACAGGGACTATGTATGCAGACAACTGTGCTAGTTGGATAGTGGGATTTATGGGTTTGTCTGTAAATAGGGTGGTAAAGCTTCCTTGAAGAAGGGAAGCTGGAGCAAAATCGTGGGGATAATAAATGGAACAGGTTATCACTACTATGTGGTTAAATGCAATGGCAGAACTATAAGGGAATGTAAATCTAAGAGGGATAATCCAAGGCATAGGATTTCTCTGAGAGACAGTATGATTGTAGAACTAAAAAATGGTGAAAATAATAAATATGGCTTATCAGGTGTAGGGGGTATCTCTCCTGTGAGGTAAGATGTAATGTCAGAACTTTAAAGGGGCCATTAATTTAGGGGGGGATGTGTGTGACAGCAGTCAAACATAAAAACCAGATATAAATCTGTCATAGCTGTAATCGCACAGACCCAAAGAATAAAGTTGCCTAATTACTTATTCAGGTTTTTAGGTAAAAAATAAATACCAATTCTTCACCTGCTGTTGATGTTTTAATTCTGCCTCCCAAAGATCACAGTAATGATTGGCACACATTTATCCTGCGCTCTGCGCTGAGCCCTAGCATCACGATTTTCGTGTAAGTCTCTGAAATACGTGATTCAGACAGTACCTCTGGCGGAAGAAATGTTATTTATTAACTATTTTGTCTGACATATCTGTGATTTAACCCCTTCGCGACATGCGCCGTACTAGTACTGCGCTGCCGGCACTGCATTAGTGACAGCAGCAGTACTAGTACGGCGCATCGATCACCGCGGTCTCGCGCTGAGCGCCGCGGTGATCGGCTGCGGGTGTCAGCTGTATATGACAGCTGACACCCCACAGCAATGCCCACGATCGGCGCTATCGCCGATCGCGGGCATTTAACCCCTCTGATGCCGCTGTCAATAGTGACAGCGGCATAGAGGGGGATCGCGCAGGGACGGGGGCTCCCTGCACTCTCCCACCGGAGCAGCGCGACGAGATCGCGCTGCTCCGGTGACCTGGAAGGAGTCCCCGGATCCAAGATGGCCGCGGGACTCCTTCCGGGTCATGAGATGACCCTGCTTGCCGGCGCCTGCTGAGAGCTGCTGAGTGCAGGCGCCGGCAAGCCTCTGTAACGTGCCTCTCAGATCGGTGATCTGAGAGAGTGCTGTGCACACTCTCAGATCACCGATCTGTGATGTCCCCCCCTGGGACAAAGTAAAAAAGTAAAAAAAAAAAATGTCCACATGTGCAAAAAAAAAGAAAAAAAAATTCCTAAATAAAGAAAAAAAAAAAAAATATTCCCATAAATACATTTCTTTATCTAAATAAAAAAAAAAAAATCACACAATAAAAGTACACATATTTAGTATCGCCGCGTCCGTAACGACCCCACCTATAAAACTATATCACTAGTTAACCCCTTCAGTGAACACCGTAAAAAAAAAAAAAAAAAAAAAAAACGAGGCAAAAAACAACGCTTTATTCTCATAACGCCAATCAAAAAGTGGAATAGCACGCGATCAAAAAGACGGATATAAATAACCATGGTACCGCTGAAAACGTCATCTTGTCCCGCAAAAAAAAAGCCCCATACAGCATCATCAGCAGAAAAATAAAAAAGTTATAGCTCTTAGAATAAAGCGATGCAAAAACAATTATTTTTTCTATAAAATAGTTTTTATTGTGTAAAAGCGCCAAAACATAAAAAAATTACATAAATGAGATATCGCTGTAATCGTACTGACCCGAAGAATAAAACTGCTTTATCCTTTTTACCAAACGCGGAATGGTATAAACGCCCCCCCTAAAAGAATTTCAGGAATTGCTGGTTTTTGTTCATTCCGCCTCCCAAAAATCGGAATAAAAAGCGATCAAAAAATGTCATGTGCCCGAAAATGGTACCAATAAAAACATCAACTCGTCCCGCAAAAAACAAGATCTCACATGACTCTGTGGACCAAAATATGGAAAAATTATAGCTCTCAAAATGTGGTGATGCAAAAACTATTTTTTGCAATAAAAAGCGTCTTTTAGTGTGTGATGGCTGCCAACCATAAAAATCCGCCCAAAAAAACGCTATAAAAGTAAATCAAACCCCCCTTCATCACTCGCTTAGTTAGGGAAAAATAATAAAATTTTAAAAAATATATTTATTTCCATTTTCCCGTTAGGCTACTTTCACACTAGCGTCGGTACGGGGCCGTCGCGCTGCGTTGGCCCGACATACCGACGCATACTGTGCAAGCGCCGCACAATGGGGGCAGCAGATGCTGTTTTTCCACGCATCCGCTGACCCATTGTGAGGTGCGGGGAGGTGGGGGCAGAGTTCCAGCCGCGTATGCGCGGTCGGAAATGGTGGACCGTCGGCACAAAAAAAGTTACATGTAACGTTTTTTGCTGCCGGCGGTCCGCCACAACACGACGCAACCGTCGCACGACGGTTGCGACGTGTGTCAATACGTCGCAATGCGTTGCTAATGTTAGTCTATGGGGAAAAAACGCATCCTGCAGATGACTTTGCAGGATACGTTTTTTCGCCAAAACGACGCATTGCGACGTATGCAAAAAAACGCTAGTGTGAAAGTAGCGCTAGGGTTAGGACTAGGGTTAGGGTTAGGGCTAGGGTTGGGGTTAGGGCTGGGGTTAGGGTTGGGGTTAGGGTTTCAGTTAGAATTGGGGAGTTTCCACTGTTTTGGCACATCAGGGGCTCTCCAAACGCGACATGGCGTCCGATCTCAATTCCAGCCAATTCTGCTTTGAAAAACTAAAACAGTGCTCCTTCCCTTCCGAGTTCTCCTGTGCGCCCAAACAGTGGTTCACCCCAACATATGGGGTATCAGCGTTCTCAGGACAAGTTGGACAACAACTTTTGGGGTCCAATTTGTCCTGTTACCCTTGGGAAAATGAAAACATGGGGGCTAAAATATAATTTTCGTGGAAAAAAATATATTTTTTATTTTCGCGGCTCTGCGTTATAAACTGTAGTGAAACACTTGGGGGTTCAAAGTTCTCACAACACATCTAGATAAGTTCCCCTGGGGGGTCTAGTTTCCAATATGGGGTAACTTGTGGGGGGTTTCTACTGTTTAGGTACATCAGGGGCTCTGCAAATGCAACATGACACCTGCAGACCAATCCATCTAAGTCTGCATTTCAAACGGCGCTCCTTCCCTTCCGAGCTCTGCCGCGCGCCCAAACAGTGGTTCCCCCCAATGTATCGGGGTATCAGCGTACTCAGGACAAATTGGACAATAACTTTTGTGGTCCAATTTCTCCTGTTACCCTTGGGAAAAAAAAAATTGCGGGCTAAAACATCATTTTGTGGAAAGAAAAAATGATTTTTTAATTTTCACAGCGCTACATTCTAAACTTTAGTGAAACAATTGGGGGTTAAAAGTGCTCACCACACATCTAGATAAGTTCATTAGGGGGTCTTCTTTCCAAAATGGTGTCACTTGTGGGGGTTTCCACTGTTTAGGCACATCAGGGGCTCTCCAAACACGACATGGGTTCCGATCTCAATTCCAGCCAATTTTGCATTGAAAAGTCAACTGGCGCTCCTTCCCTTCCGAGCTCTGCCATGCACCCAAACAGTGGTTTATCTCCATATATGAAGTATCAGCGTACTCAGGACAAATTGCCCAACAACTTTTGGGGTCCAATTTATCCTGTTACCCTTGGGAAAATAAAAAATTTGGGGCAAAAAGATCATTTTTTGTGAAAATTAATATGAATTTTTTTTTACGGCTCTACATTATAAACTTCTGTGAAGCACTTGGAGGTTCAAAGTGCTCACCACACATCTAGATTAGTTCCTTAGAGGGTCTACTTTCCAAAATGGTGTCACTTGTGGGGGTTTCCACTGTTTTAGGCACATCAGGGGCTCTCCAATCGCGACATGGGTTCCGATCTCAATTCCAGCAAATCTTGCATTGAAAAGTCAAATGGCGCTCCTTCCCTTCCGAGCTCTGCCATGTGCCCAATCAATGGTTTACCCCAACATGTGGGGTATCGGCATACTCAGGACAAATTGTACAACGACTTTTTTGGTCCACTTTCTCCTGTTACCCTTGGTAAAATAAAACAAATTGGATCTGAAATAAAAATTTTGTGAAAAAAAAGTTAAATGTTCAATTTTTTTTAAACATTCCAAAAATTCCTGTGAAGCACCTGAGGGGTTAATAAACTTTTTGAATGTGGTTTTGAGTACCTTGAGGGGTGCAGTTTTTAGAATCGTGTCACTTTTGGGCATTTTCTGTCATATAGACCCCTCAAAGTCATTTCAAGTGTGAGGTGGTCCGTAAAAAAAATGGTTTTGCAAATTTTGTTGCAAAAATGAGAAATCGCTGGTCAACTTTTAACCCTTAACTCCCTAACAAAAAAAAAATTATGTTTCCAAATTTGTGCTGATGTAAAGCAGACATGTGGGAAATGTTGTTTATAAACTATATTATGAGATATAACTCTCTAATTTAAGGGCATAAAAACTAAAAGTTTGAAAATTGCTAAATTTTCATAATTTTTGACAAATTTTTGTTTTTTTCACAAATAAATGCAAGTCATATCGAAGAAGTTTTACCACTATCATGAAGTACAATATGTCACGAGAAAACAATGTCAGAATCAGCAGGATCCGTTGAAGCGTTTCAGAGTTATGACCTCATAAAGTGACAGTGGTCAGAATTGTAAAAATTGGCCGTGTCACTTAGGTGAAAACAGGCTTTGGGGTGAAGGGGTTAAGGGCATGAAAATTCAAAGTTTGAAAATTGTGATATTTTCTAAATTTTAGCCAAATTTCCATTTTTTTTCACAAATAAACACAAGTCTAATTGAATAAGTTTTACCACCATTGTGAAATACAATGTCACAAAAAAACAATCTCAGAATCAGTGGGATCCACTGAAGCGTTCCAGAGTTATTACCTCATAAAGTGACAGTGGTCAGAATTGTAAAAATTGTCCTGTCATTAACGTGCAAACCACCCTCCGGGGTTAAAGGAGTTGGTCACTACTCGGACAACCCCTTCTCAATCCCTATCTCCCCTCATCCAGTAGAATAATAACACCTATTTTCCCCTCCGGTGCTGGTGCTGTTTCAGCGATGTTGGCACTTGGATCTCCCATGGCTCATGCAACATTATTTCACTCTCTCTGTTTAGACAGGCTAACAGTGAAACCAGTGTTTGAAGGACACATTCCCAATTACCAGCTTGTCTAAATGCTCTCCAAAGTTGCTAAGAAAAATCATAGTCTAGCAATGATATGCACACAGAACGATCATATTAAAGTGCTGTCAGCCTGTCTAAACAGGATATTAAATGACTGCCTATAGGCTTGCATGTAACTTTTAATATCCTATCAAGCAATGTTAAAATATTTATGTCTCATGATCTAGTGTAGTCGAAGGTTTAAAGGGGTTGTCTTATGACTACCCTAAATTGCATGTCTTTTTCGGTTATATACATGTCAAGTTCTATTAGCTACAAGAAAGAGACACATTATAACTATGACTTAAAAGGAATGTGTTCTGTCCTTTGAGTTTTTTTTAACCATTTCAGGTTTCCGAAGTCATAAAGTGGCAAAAAGAATGAACGGGTCCATTATATGTTCTGTTTGGAAGCCGCTTACTAGTTTAAAGTTAATTCAGAACAAAATGACGACTGTGTCATGAAGCGTCTTCTGTGTGAAAAACTGTATGCATTTGCAGATGTCTAAAAGAAGTTGTGTGCAGATGACAGTGCTCATACCCTTCAGATAGATATCAACAGGTTCCGGTGACAGTCCAATGTACATAGGGGGTTCTGACTGATGATTGTCAGGGGAGATAAGAATCCAGCATGTCTGATTTCAGACTGTAGATCCTCTTATTCTTAAATGATGAGCTGCTGCCAAATATTTAGAATTTAGAGTCCTCAGTGGTTGATACCTTTTAGCGGCACCAAGATGTATATCTTTCCTGTATTGAGCTGCTGCCAGAGATTCTAACAGGAACGCTCGGTAGAGTGAGCAATCCTGTATATGTGAATGTCTGATGAGATAGCTGACGGCCGAACGATTGGATAGCTGCATAGTGTATAGGAGCTTTAGTCAATTTCTTGTTCAGGTAACATTCAGACAGCTGTATTTTTAGTCCAGCACACTGACCTTATAATGTTTTTATATCAAGTCTGATAAATTGAAGTTTACAACACCTGCATGACTACATCACCAGAACCACTGTCAGTGCAGTAATGCATCACCAGAACCACTGTAAATACAGTGCGGATCATCGACCTCTGCTCTAATTCTCAGAAACGCTGGGGGTCTGACCACCTGCAGAGCGGATAACTTTACAACTTAAAACAACCCTTTTAAGGAGCATTAAAGAAGTTGTCGGTCTAAAACTACAAATTTGTAGTGAATTGCTTGCTGTGAGGATTCTCCGGTCTCCGCGTCGGGAATGGTGGTCTTGTGACTGCAAATATATGCTATGCATACTTCCCAGGCAGAATCCGACTAGGTGGGTGTGTCCTCTATCAATTTACTTGCATAGTTGGATTTGGGCTGGAAGTTTGCAAATCACTTACTGCAGTTACATGAACACCGGAGAATTCTCACAACAAGCAGTGCATGATGTGAGGATTCACAAGTCTGCAGTCACTTAGTGACTGCAGATTTGTATTTTTTTTGACGAAACCACCTCATTGATGCTGCAGTCGATAATGGAAAACTGATTATCGATCTATCTAAACAGGCTGTCAATCACGCGATGCACAAGCAAAATGTTCATTCATTGTGTCAAATTAATTTTAAGCTTAGTGAAAGGGAGCCTCACCCCAAAATGACAATTAGACTGCATAAAGATTTACATAGGGGATGTAGCCCCTAAGAAAATACCAGGCATACACAGTTTAGTGTAATATGTGCTGAAAAAGTGACATTTAGTTAATATGCACGTTAAGACACTTCTGTGCACCCTGGGCGTGTCCTAAGCCTTAATGCCCTTCCTTATGACCTAACATTTTAAAATTAAAGGGAACCTGTCACCAGATTTCCCCGAATAAATTACGGCCAGCTCCTATACGCCTCTGTTACAGCATACTAGACTGACATATGCAAGGCACAGACTGCACGGTCCAGTCCAATGGGCATCTCTGGTCTTGATCCAACGCCTTCTCTCTTCTTACAATCGTCGTCCTCCTTCCCTGCTTTATATGGATCTCGCGTCGTACATCATCATAGCAGTGTCTCCCAATCACGCTCCTGCGCAGGCGCACTACTCTCTGCCATGCTGAGGACAGAGCAAAGTACTGTAGTGTGCACGGGCCAGGAAAGGTAAAAGAGCACTGATGACATGTAGGTAAAGCCGGCGCATGCGCACTTTCCGAACTTTGCAATGCCGTAGCACGGAAGAGAGAAGTGTGCTTTCGCAGGAGCGCGATGGAGGACTCAGTGATGATAATGTAGGATGTGTCATCCACATGAAGGAGGACCGCGAACGTAAAAAGAGAGGAGGCATTGGCTCAAGGCCAGGGACAACCATCGGAACGGACCGTGCCATCTGTGGATAAAATGAAAGCAAATTTTTGTGCCTTGCATAGGAGATTGTGGACATACAGACAGCATACCAGAATGCTGTATCAGAGGGCTTATAGGTGCTGGCCGTGCTTTATATTGGGAAAATGTGGTGACATGTTCTTTAAAACCAGTCCCTTGTCTTGATAGTCATTCGTTAGTAAGAGCGAGCACAGTCTAACATCAGTTCATCTGTCTGCGCTTGCGCCCCCACACTGGAGGAGCACAGCAGCACGCTCCAAGTGCCAGTGTGGGTGTGCACATAATATGGCTGTGAGCTCATTCTGACACTTGGATCCTGTCTGTGTGCACCTGCCCCTCGGTGCACCTGGAAGTAGTGAGCGAGCGGCTTCAGTGAGGTGGGGGACATGGCGTTGGGATATGCTGTCTGCTCACAAATAATCAAAAACCTTTCCTCCTCATTCAGTCCGCAGCCAAAAGCAGGCAGCAATCAGGCATCAGACTGCACGTGCAAACTCATTGTGTGCATGTTCACACTGACACTCAGAGCGGTACTGTGCTCCTCTAGTTTCGGGTCAAAAGTGCACAAATGCAAAGTTATTTTAGACAGCACTTACTCTTATCAAAGGACCTCTGTTAATTAAGACAAGACAATGGCTTTAATATGCAAATAGGAGGGTGTAACGGTGCACCAAGGCATAGACCATGCCAGGGTGCACAGAAGCGCCCCCATTTGTATCTAAACACATATAATATTAAGCGAAGTTAAAACTGTATATATCTGGATATCTGTACTATGTCCCCTATATAAATGTGTATGCAAAATAACTGGCATTTTGGGGGAGAAAGATTCTTTATATATATATCATCGTTCTCAACAATACATTGTCCTGTGTACACATGTGCTGCTGTGAAGTGGTGAAAAAAAAATACAAAGTTTGGTTAAAAAAAAAAAAAAAAAAGAAAAATGGCGCCATTTTCCGAGTCCTGTAGCATCTCCATTTTTTGTGATCTGGGGCTAGATGAGGGCTTATTTTTTTAGGGGCGCCAAAACCGATGTTTTTATCTATACCATTTTGGTGTAGATATGATCTTTTGATCGCCCGTTATTGCATTTTATTGCAGGCGATGATGTAGCAGAAATGCTTACTTGCTATGAGCGCCATCCACCAGGCGGCGCTCATAGCAATCCAGCTATATCAACCATAGAGTTCTGCTGGAAACCTCTGGTTATCATGCCAACCCATCTGTGACCCGCGATCACGCCCCTAAAAATAAAGGATTATCCCTCACTGTGCTCCCTGCACAAAAAGTACCCCGCACTGTCTCACTTATGGTTCACAGTCTTTACACTATTCTTTTATAAAATATTCCCACCACACTGTCCTAGTGAAATATGATTAAATGAATAAACCTAGAAGCGTGCAAATGATACACATGTTATGTTAAATAAAGAATATTTTAAGGGAATTACCCACATCGTAATACATGTAAAGTGGGTACGGAAATTATTCAGACCCCTTTAAATTTTTCACTCTTTCTTTCATTGCAGCCATTTGGTAAATTCAAAAAAGTTCATTTTTTTTTCTCATTAATGTACACTCTGCACCCCTTCTTGACTGAAAAAAACCAGAAATGTAGTAATTTTTGCAAATTTATTAAAAAGAAAAACTGAAAAATTACATGGTCATAAGTATTCAGACCCTTTGCTCAGTATTGAGTACAATGCGTACAGGGATTGGGATGAGAAGGCAATGGCTGCTAGGATGGGGATGAGAGGGCCATGCATACCAGGATGGGGATGAGGAGGCCATGCATACCAGGATGGGGATGAGGAGGCCATGCATACCAGGATGGGGATGAGGGGGCCATGTGTACAAGGATTGGGATGAGGAGGCAATGGCTGCTAGGATGGGGATGAGGAGGCCATGCATACCAGGATGGGGATGAGGGGGCCATGTGTACAAGGATTGGGATGAGAAGGCAATGGCTGCTAGGATGGGGATGAGAGGGCCATACATACCATAATGGGGATGAGGGGGCCATGCGTACAAGGATGGGGATGAGGGGGCTATGTACACCAGGATAGGGATGAGGGGCAATGGCTGCTAGGATGGGGATGAGAGGGCCATGCATACCAGGATGGGGATGAGGGGGCAATGGCTGCTAGGATGGGGATGAGGAGGTCATGCATACCAGGATAGGGATGAGAGGGCCATGCACACCAGGATGGGGATTAGGGGGCCATGCATACCAGGATAGGGATGAGGAGGCCATGCATACCAGGATGGGGATGAGGGGGCCATGTGTACAAGGATTGGGATGAGGAGGCAATGGCTGCTAGGATGGGGATGAGGAGGCCATGCATACCAGGATGGGGATGAGGGGGCCATGTGTACAAGGATTGGGATGAGAAGGCAATGGCTGCTAGGATGGGGATGAGAGGGCCATGCATACCATAATGGGGATGAGGGGGCCATGCGTACAAGGATGGGGATGAGGGGGCTATGTACACCAGGATAGGGATGAGGGGCAATGGCTGCTAGGATGGGGATGAGAGGGCCATGCATACCAGGATGGGGATGAGGGGGCAATGGCTGCTAGGATGGGGATGAGGAGGTCATGCATACCAGGATAGGGATGAGAGGGCCATGCACACCAGGATGGGGATTAGGGGGCCATGCATACCAGGATAGGGATGAGGAGTCATGCATACCAGGATAGGGATGAGGAGCCATGAATACCAGGATAGGGATGAGGAGCCATGCATACAAGGATAGGGATGAGGGGGCCATGCATACAAGGATAGGAATGAGAGGGCCATGCATACCAGGCTTATACTCGAGTCAATAAGTTTTCCCAGTTTTTTTGTGGTAAAATTAGATTCCTCAGCTTATATTCGGGTCGGTTTATACTCAAGTATATACGGTAATCCGATCCGTAAACATCAACATTGCATTACAATGCAATAACAGGTGATCAAAGCATCATATCTACACCAAAATTGTATAGATAAAAACGTCTGCTTGGGGCACAAAAAATAAGTTCTCACCCAGCCCAAGATCCCGAGAAATGGAGGCGCTATACGTCTCGGAAAAAGGCGTAATGTTTCTCCACTTAAATATAAAAGAACCTATACATGTTTGGTATCTACGAACTTGTAGTGACCTGGAGATCCATAGTAGCAGGTCAGTTTTAGTATTCAGTGAACAAGGTTAAATGAAAAAAAATTGTGGAATTTCACTTTTTTTTTTTTTTTTTGCAGTTTCACCGCACTTGTACTTTTAAAAGACACCATTGATTTTTACCATATAGTGACCTGAAAAACAGGAACAAAATTCAACTCGTCCTGTAAAAAACAAGCCCTCACATGGCCATGTTGACAGAAAAGTAAAAAAGTTATGGCTCTGGGAAGAAGGAGAGCAAAAAACAGGAACGTAAAAATGGAGAATGGCCAGGGGGTGAGGGGATTAAACGTTACTTAATTGCAGATTACCACTAGATCTGCAGGTAAATAGCGTTTTTGTAGGAGAATGGTTCCTTTTACGGCAGTATGTTATACTCTACTGTAAAAACGAGCACCTATACAGGCCATATGTCGAGATTTTGAAACCTCATCTTGCTCAGTACATTCATTTAATACTGATACTTGAATTGATTGTCTTTTCTTTGGATTGTGCTTATTGGGAGGCAGAGCTTGTTTTCTCCATTGATGTTCTTGACAGTAGAAGCTGTAAGGATTCAATATGCACCTAGCACTTAGTGTATCCGATGCTGCTCAATGGAAAAGCTGTAATAATACATTTTGCTAAGGAATGCTGCGGTTTAGTTGCCTGCTGATCATATAACTATAGCTCCATAATGGTAAAGTAACACTGTAATCCTATTAGTACGAACACATCTATTGAATGTTGAGTATGCCTCTTTGACAGATTACGCAGTGGAGAAGCCGTGGCTAGGAATTTTATTGTTACAATACATTTAATTGAAGCCTGACAAGTTTTCTATTACTTCCAGTGCATTTCAATGAACTGACATTCCATATGTACAGTACAATTATCTGTTATCTTAAAATATTGCCCTCCCTAATTTCTGGTAGATCTGCAGAATTGATATAGCTTTGAATTTTCAATTTATTAAACACATCTTAAAGGGGTTTGTGTGGATAAAACCTTATCCAAAGCCCACTCGAGTACAGTGCTATCAGTTCAAAGAGGTTGTCCACTTTTTGATTGACCTTTCCTTTGGATATCCATATATGATAGGTCATCAATGTCTAAATAGCAGGGGTCCGAAACCTAGAACCCCCACCAATCAGCTTTTATCGGTGCCAGCGGCGCAGGCCAGACATACTCGCGGAGCTGGTCATCTTCCAGTAGTGGCTGTGGCTTGGTACTCCACATCCACCTCCTATTCAAATCCGTAGGAGGCGGATGTGCAGCACCCTGTGGCGACCACTATCAGAAGACGGCCAGATCCACATGTGAGTACTTCTGGCCAGTGGCTGTCGACACCTGCTGACGCCGATAACAGCTGTTTGGCGGGGGTGCCAGGTGTCGGACCTCTCTGATCAGACATTGATGATCTATTCTAAGGATATGTCATCAGTGAAAAAGTAAAAGGCGTAGGTTTGAAGGACATCCAGAGAAGACACAACCTGTCTTCTCTACCTTACTGTGTATACTGTCAGATCAGTGATCTGTGTATGAGGACAGCTAGGAACACATAAGATTGTGTTCCCTGCTAACCTGATGTACTGTAGTAAAATAAATAATGAAAAAAATTATATTGCTTAAAGGTAAATATATTAAAATAAATAACATGTGAAAAAAAAATAATAATAATGAAGTGTGCACTCTTATGAACCCCAAACACCAGTATAAGAATTGCTTGACGCAAACCAATCACACAGAATGAATAATAGTGGCCAAACATTTTGAGATAAATACATATTTTAGTTTTCAGAAAGTTAGCTTCCTCACTGTTTTTAGATCTGTTAGTCCAATTTCTCTATGGTTATTGGAGTACAGTTGTAAGTATTTCATAAGCTTTTATTGTCAAATACATGAAGTTTATTCAAAGCTTCAGTTTTTACAGTGTTGACTCTTATTTTTCAAGACTTCTGTAGTTTGCCCTGCCGTACTGGTTATCAGCTTCTGGGCCAAATCATAACTGATGAGAGCCCACTCTTACGTAAACAATGCTTGGAGTTTATCACAATTTCTGTGATTTCTTTGTTCACCTGCTTTTTGAGGATTGGCTACAGGTTCTCAAGCACAGGGGAGTTCTCTGGCCAAGGACCTAAAATGTAAATGTTTTCTTCAACAAGCCAATTAGTTATCACTTTTGCCTTGCGACATATTGTGACCCATCATGCTGGAAAAAGAGATGTTCACCATCAAATTGCTGTTAGATCGTTGGGAGCAGTCGCTATTTGATAATGTTTATACTGATTCTTTAATCATAGCAGTGTTCTTACAATAAACTGTAGGTGAGCCCACTACCTTGAAGGAAAATCAGCCCCACACATGAATGGTCTTGGGATACTTTAGTATTGGCATGGGTCAAGGTAGCGCTCCCCTTTTCTTTTCAGGACAATCATTCTTCCAGATGTTTCAAGCAGTCTTAAGGAGGCCTCATCAGAGCGAATAACTTTACTCCAGTGCTCTGCAGTCCATTGCCTATACTGCCTGTAAAATGTGTGTCCTTAAAGAGTAACCGTCGTTATAATTATTTCATAAATTAATAGTACATATGAAGGAAGCAACATTGTAATATTTTATCACCTAAATCTGCTTTTTTTCCCTTTATGAATGATCATTCTCAAATTTTGCAAATTATGGGTAAAATTTGCATTCAGTGAAGACAGATTTTTACATTACTGAGATAGATGGCAATTGCTGCTGCGAAGACGCTCTGTAGATGGGAGGGGGAAGAAACTAGAGGAGCTAAAGGCACAGCTCCTCTTTTCTACATAAAGTTAAAATCTGTCTTCACTGAATACAGATTTTACCCATGAATTGCAAATTTTGAGAGTGAATGGATAGTCCTAGCGGAGAAAGAAACGGAGACAAGATGTATCACAAAGTAGTTTTTTTTGCCGCTATAAGATGCGGCCACTGCCTTTCAGTACTTATCCACAGCATTCTATAATGCACCGCACATGGAGTACTGTGTCCAGTTTTGGGCACCGGTGCTCAGGAAGGATATAATGGAACTAGAGAGAGTACAAAGGAGGGCAACAAAGTTAATAAAGGGGATGGGAGAACTACAATACCCAGATAGATTAGCGAAATTAGCATTATTTAGTCTAGAAAAAAGACGACTGAGGGGCGATCTAATAACCATGTATAAGTATATAAGGGGACAATACAAATCTCTCGCTGAGGATCTGTTTATACCAAGGAAGGTGACGGGCACAAGGGGGCATTCTTTGCGTCTTGAGGAGAGAAGGTTTTTCCACCAACATAGAAGAGGATTCTTTACTGTTAGGGCAGTGAGAATCTGGAATTGCTTGCCTGAGGAGGTGGTGATGGCGAACTCAGTCGAGGGGTTCAAGAGAGGCCTGGATGTCTTCCTGGAGCAGAACAATATTGTATCATACAATTATTAGGTTCTGTAGAAGGATGTAGATCTGGGGATTTATTATGATGGAATATAGGAATATAGGCTGAACTGGATGGACAAATGTCTTTTTTCGGCCTTACTAACTATGTTACTATGTTAGTATGATAAGCCCCCGGTCCGACCTGCAAGTGAAGAAAAATGAGTTATATTATACTCACCCGGGGGGCGGTCCTGTGTGGTCCAGTCTGATGGGTGTCGCAGGTCCGGGGACGGCGCCTCCCATCTTCTTACGCCGCCACCCTCCTACTTCATCGCTCACCGGCATCAGCGCTCCTGCGCAAGCGTACTTCTCTGCCCTGTTGAGGGCAGACAAAAGTACTGCAGTGCACAGGCAGCAGGTAAGGTCAGAGAGGCCCGGCGCCTGCGCACTTCAATACTTTACTCTGCCCTCAACAGGGCAGATAAGTACACGAGCACCGATGCTGGGGAGCGATGAAGAAGCAGGAGGGTGGTGTCACAAGAAGATGGGAGGTGCTGAACCCGGACCTGCGACACCCATCGGACTGGACCACACAGGACCTCCCCCCGGATGAGTAAAATATAACTTATTTTTCTTCACTTGCAGGTCAGACCAGGGGCTTATCTACAGCATTATAGAATGCTGTAGATAAGCCCTGAAAGGCAGTGGCGGCATCTTATAGCGGCAAAATCTGCTGACAGGTTCCCTTTAAATCAAACATCTTGCTCTTTTAATTTAATCATGGAATATCAGCTGTCTTGTACAAAGAGCTGACACCCATATGCAATCACCGTGGCGCGCAGAGTGAGGCCGTGCGATCGTTCTGCCGTACATATACTGCTGATTGCAGGAACACAGCTCCCGCAGAGCAGTATATGTACGGCACATGTCGGGAAGGGGGTTAAAGAATAACCTTTGTTTTAATTTTTATTTCATGAATCAATAGTGAACTTGAAAATAAGAAACTTTGTGATATGTTATCAGAGAAATCTGCTTCTTTTTCCACCAGGACTGATCAATCATTTTCACAATTCTCAGTTTTTGAGTAAATCTATGTTCGGTGAATATTGATTGTTGTATTACTGAAACAGGATAGCAAGTACTACTGATGAGATTCTATACAGAAGTAAAAGAGGCGTGAGTAGCTGGAGACAAATCTCCTCCCTCCTACAATCTTTTCAGTAACAATTGCCATCTTCTATTTCAGTAATGTAACAATCTGTCTTCACTGAATACAGATTTTACCCAAACGCCGAGAATTTTGAAAATTAATGATCAGCCCCAGTGGAGAAAGAACCATGTTCCTCTGATAAGACTTACTACAAATGTGCTTATTTTCACGTGTACTACTGATTTTTTTAAAATAAAAACTAAAATGATGGTTAATCTTTAAGTGTATTTTCATGGCAAGGAATTTTCATTTCATTTTTTGGAAATTCATCTGATTGCTCTTCATAACATTTTAGCGTTATTGCAAATTGCCACTCTGAAAACTGAAGCAGCAAAGTTTATGAAACCAAAAAATTTCTGTCAGCCTCAAATTTTTTTGCCACAATTGTCATTTTATACATGGAATATGTTCAGAAGTTACAGGCTGACATGGGCAAACTGAGCATTTGAGGACCCACTTGGCAGATAAGTTTGAATGAAGGTAAATGTAAAGTTATGTACAGCGGCACTAATATGTGGGCATCATATGTTCTAGGGGGGTAAAACTGGGGCAGTCAGTTGTAGAGAAGGATCTGGGTGTACTTGTAGATCACAGACTAAATAACAGTGTGTGATATCAATCAGCAGCTTCTAAGACCAGCAGGATATTGTTACTCCAAATTAAAAAAAAAAAACAAATGTTCCCAGTTCACAAAACTTTACCTGATTTATCCTGGTTCGGATTTTGCACTGTCAATAATGAAAAGCTCTTACCTCTTGGAATCCAGTCTTGAGAAAGTTGTAGAGCTTTATTTTTTTTTTCTATTTGAAAACAAAATCTGACACACTTTTGACATGTAGAATTTGTATTTCTTTAAGTAAAGCAATCCCATAGGAAATGGTGAGAGAGAGAATGAGAGGGAGAATGGGAATTTAAACTCTTGATCCTTAATTCTCAGTAGAGTGTAGCTGCCTCCATAGGTGTCTGACAACAGTTTTCTCCCTGTTGAAGAGTTGAAGACACATGAATGCTCAGCTGTATTCTGTGTGTAGGTTTGGGAGCACTTGTATTTAAATCCCATTATTGCCACAGTCCTAAAAATATCACTCTGGGAAGCAATTATTGTTACTTTGTAATCCAATCAAACTTAATTTACCTAGAACTAATGTCTTCATTTGTGTCATTGAAGGAACTTGAAGACCTCAGGAAACAAAGTGAAGTGATTCCCCAGCTGATGATAGAATGTGAAGCTGTATCTGAAAAGCTCCAGGTACGTGGCATGACATCACTTCCAGAAGTTTGGTTTAAGGGTTTCCATATCTATATTGGTATATTCCACAGAAAAATGTGGTAGAAAAGGTAATCTATACCCACCAAATATTAGGTAGAACTCAAGGGGAATGTTTCAAAAAAGTTTTTTGGGGAAAATACAGTTACATCTTAGACATGTAACTAAGGCAAGTCAGATTTCCCCAAGAAGGTTTGTTGAATGTAATGTCTAAAATCAGTTTGAATAGAGAATTTCTTTTTTTTTAATCCTCCATAGGTAACCTTTTTTATGAGCAAATGACATTTTAATGTTTATTTCCCACCATCGTTAATATCCCTTTATACTTATTCACTAATGACCTTGCTCAATAACTTAACAGCTGAATGAAAAGGTGCCTTTCAATTAGTACATTAATAAGCTTTTGGGATCTAATTTTCGTGTAATAATGCAGCTCATTTAGGGTTTATACATTTTGTCATTACGGATATTACTTTGCATGTAATGGCAGAATTTCACACCTTTTGGCCATCTTAGGATCATTTGCCCAATGTTAATTCATAACCTTGAGATGTTCTTGTTATTTTTTTTTTCCGCTGAATCAGCACGTGTTAGATGAAGATCCCCTTTCCAGAGGAACTAATTTTTAAGTTTGCAATTCATGGAGGTAAAATGAGCAGAATAGCTGGCTGTGAATCTGCCATAGGCGGCAGGCATAGGGAAAATGGAAGGTCATGTCTTAATAAGACGCTTACATTCATGATGGTTTTCCCGTGAGTAGAACTCTAGAGCCCTAGACACTACTATAATAGGCTAGTAGGTTGCTGTACAGAAATAATTATATTTTGCTAGAGGTAAGGTGACATCTTTTAAAACATGAAAGGTCTTTTTGAAAGAGTGTAAATCTTGTGTCTATCCGCCCTGTTTGTGATGTGTAAAGTTCTTCTCTCCATTAGTGGCTATGGAGTACATTAACCTTGGTGTATTAGTAAAACAATTTAGCCTGTAATATAGCATTCACTGACTTCTGACTTCAGTTGATCATATTTTTCCATCTTGAAGACAATTATGTACAGTAAACTACATTTGTACAGCAATAGTTATGTCGGGGTCGTAACGACAATATACCCTCATTCACCAGTCATTCCAAATTAAACTATAAGCATGTGGTACCGGGTAAGAATGAGTCAGACAGGTAGCTGGTTCAATCTCAGTGCATGCTCATGTGTCTATATGTGTCAGCCACAGTCATAGCAACTGAACTTTATTTTCCAAATACACGGTACTAAAAAGGAATGCAATAGGCGGGGTTTAAGCAGTATACGTCTAGAGCTCAGTCCTTCTGATTCGTCGGACGTCTCCTGGTGGATTCCTCCTCTTCTTTCTATTTCCAAGTTTCATTTCAGAAGAAATGAAACTTTAACCTTTCAGATTCTAAACTGAAGTGAAGAATGAACACTGGCAGCCATCTTTAATACAGTTACATTTGCATTAGCAAGGGAAAACTTATTGTTTCACAGTATAAGATATATAAAAGTACAAAAGGTATATAAGAAAATATATTTTCACCTTGACAGTTACACAGCAATTGTTGGATTATCAGAGAAATAGAGAAAATATAAATTACTATAATGAATATTTCTAAGTCTAATATAGAAATTTTAACACACTACACTACACACTGTGCACGCGGGGTACACACACTTTCCATTGGAGGGAGTAGATGTTTGTCACATCTATGACTTTATACCTGTTTAGAATTCGCACTACAGTCATGTAATCTCTAGAAGCTTAGCAGTTTTAATAAATTGTACTGAGAAGTATAATTGGTTTCTCGTGTTTTAAAGCACCTGGCACCAGGCCTAAAGTGGCTAGTTTTGGTCATATTTTATACCTTCTTTAAAAAAAAGTCTGCTATATGGTTCCAGAGATATGGACCTTTTTACTTAGTGCACAGAACAGCCTAATTTTTATGGTCTTTACCAATGGGGCATAGCACGTGTGCTACGTAGAAAAGTCCATATCTGTAGAACCATATAGCAAATAAAAAAAAAAAAAAGGAATACCTGGAGCAGCACCAATAAAATAAGATACAAAACTGGCCACATATAATAGATGAGTATATGTATAGTAGTACTAGACATGGAATGTGCTGAAGAGATAAGATTGGCCTTAAAAGTTATATTGGAAAGAAGAAACATCCAGCACCAGTAATCTAATAAAATTCCAATAGGTTTTATTGAATTTCCGTTGAAGATTACAACGACGTATGTGTATAGTAACATGTTTCGGATTAATTGTGATCCTCAATCATAAGGTCTAGCAGCAGCAATTCAGTAAAGTCCCAATAGGCTTTACTAAATATCCACAGAAGACGACAGTCACGAGTTCAGTAACTGAAGTGTTTCGGATCAGTTGTGATCGTAAATGATCCGAAACACGTCCGTTACTCTACCTGTGTCTGTCGTCATCTGTGGATATTCAGTAAAGCCTATTGGGACTTTATTGGATCTCTGGTGCTGGATGTTTCCTCTTTCCTGCTGTTGCACATTGACTGTGATCCTTGTGTAGGAAGATGGATCGGGCTAGTGGTCAAGAAGTTGGAGGTGGCCCTAGGTCCAGTATCTCACTGGGGGCCATGTTGAAAAATTTGCCAAAGTTTACAGGAAATAACACCATGTTGTGGAGCTGGACTGAACGCATAAGGGAAATAATGAGAATGCACCCCATGACTCCTGCCTTGGAAGCTGAGATGGCTATCATGGCATTAGATGGAGGAGCCAGACACTCAGTTATGTTACGGACCCCCAGGGTGCGGGACACCTTTAAAAAGGTGCTGCAAATTTTGGAAAAGGCCCATGGAGATCCCACAAACTTAGGGGAACTGAGGACACGTCTCTTTAGTTGCATGCAGAGGGAGGGGGAGACTGTGACTCAGTATTTGAACGCACTGCAGTAGTTACCTACTGCGATTGTTAGGAAAGATGGCATTGGTATAGGCCCTACCGACATGACGCTGTGAGAACTTTTTGTCAGACTTGCGAGGCGCGCTGACGAAACAGGCCCTGCAGGAGCATGTGTGGGTAAAACCTCGTATGACTTTTTCTGAGATAGGAAGTGAAGCACGCACGCGTGAACAAGAGCAGGGTGTGACAGTCCCAGTGGGGAAGGTCCAGAGCGGGGAGGTGTCCGTGAATGCAATCACTGAACCCCCAATGGGTGGAAGAATTGAGGAGAGAACTTCTGAATATTAAAGGAGAACTCGCTGATCTTAAAAAGAAGTCGGCAGCTGCCGCAAATCCACCAGAGGACAGGGAAGGCCCGGAGTTTTGCAGTCATACTAGAAGGCTTTGTTGACAGAGATCCCTCACTTGCTTTAATTGTGGCGAGAATGGAAATATAGTGCGGGAGTGTACACGTCGGGAAAGAATTCCACCCCGTCATCCGTTAAACTAGAAGGCTCCGAGCTGGGGGGACGCATCCCGGAACTAGAACAGACGCGAAGGAGTAGTGGAAGTCCCACAAATCTAGTGTCTACGTGCCCTCTGGTTTGGGCTGAATTTGATGGTCGTGCAGTGTGTTACCTGGTGGACACTGGCTCACAGGTGACAACGATGCCAGAAACTTGCTTCCTGTGACATTTTCTTGAAGCGAGGCGGCCTGAGTTGGGCCCAGTTGATGGCTGCCAACCAACTGCCCATTCCGGTTGCAGGGGTGGTGTGGATGCAGATGCATTTGTGGAAAGGATCTGGGATGAAAGGGTGTAGTGCTAACCCAGGGAGAAGTGAGTAGCAGACACACAGTCATCCTGGGAATGAACATCTTAAAAGAATTTGGGATTCTCCTCATCGATTAACCATCTAACGAGACTCTGAAGCAGTAGAGCCCACATACCCCACAGAGAAGAGTATTCCAACAGTTAGTTCCTGTAGCTCAAGCTCAAGAGTCTTGCCGTGATGGAGGAGTGTTGGGAAAAATGATCGTTCCCGCCTCTTCCAAACTCATTCCATCACCCGGACAAACAGTACTCACTTTGCCCGTCCGAGCTCACATCCCATTGGAAGGAGTTGAGTTTCAAATTGAGCCTTCTTTTTCAGAACAACTTCCCCCGTGATTCTTGGTGGCACGTACGTTAGCCATTGTGCGTGATAGAACTGTTCCTGTACGCTGTGTCAATTTAGAGGACCAGGGCATCACACTTATCCCCAAAAGCGAAGTAGCCTGGATTGTGGGCATGCCTGAAGAGCTAATACCACCACAGGCTGTGCAGCTGAAGGTACAGCAGGGAGACCCCTGGACTGTGTTGGTGAACTCCTCTTCGATGCCGGAGCCCCAGCATATTCAGGATGGACGACTTATTCTGGAACAAATGCGGGCCGAGTTGACCGAACTCGCTCAGGCAGAGGTGCAGCAGGGGGAAGCTCTATTAGGATGATGTAGGGATGTATTTTCTCATCATGAAGATGATTTCGGCTGCACCACGGCCATCACATACGAGATACCTACTGAAAATACCGCTCCCATAAGAGAGCACTATCGGCAAATCCCGCTGCAGCTGTACCAAGAGGTGAAGAGTATGTTAGGTCAGATGTTGCAGAAAGGTGTCATCAGAGAGAGTCAGAGTCCGTGGGCTGCTCCAATAGTTCTAGTGCTTTAGAAAGACAAGACTCTGCATTTTTGTGTGGATTATCGGAAAATCAATGCCTGTACCGTGAGAGATTCATACTCCTTACCCAGGATTGAGGAATCCCTGTCCATGCTAGTAAAAGCCAAATTTTTTTCTACACTGGACATCACCAGCGGCTATTGGTAAGTGCCAATGTCAGAACAGGATCGAGCAAAGACTGCCTTTATTCTACCCATGGGCCTGTTTGAATTCAACCGAATGCCTTTTGGCTTGGCCAACGCTCCCAGAACTTTTCAACGTCTCATGGAAAAGTGTCTGGGTGATTTGAACTGTGAAGCCACACTTATCTATTTGGACGACATCATAGTCTATGCTGTTTCATTTGAGGAACATATGCAATGACTGGAACAGGTGTTGTCACCTGCAGAAGCACGGACTTAAGGTGAAACCTCAAAAATGTTATTTGTTTTGAACTCAGATTGAGTACTTGGGCCATGTTGTTTCCGCTGAATGGGTGAAACCATCCACGGAGAAAATCGCTGTGATACAGGATTAGCCCACTCCAGAGATGGTGAAAGATGTTCGAGCATTCCTGGGACTGGCCGGATACTACCACCGTTTTGTGAAGAATTTTGCCCGCCAAGCAAGATGGCTACTGGAGCTACTTAACCCCTTCCCGACCTGTGACGCCACGTAGGCATCATGAAAGTCAGTGCCAATCCGACCTGTGACGTTTATGTGGCGTGATGGCAGGATCGCGTTCCTGCAGATCGGGTGAAAGGGTTAACTCCAATTTCAGCTGACCTGCAGGGACAGGGGGAGTGGTACTTGAGCACGAGGGGTGGCTTGGCCCCCCAGTGGCTACGATCGCTCTGATTGGCTGTTGAAAGTGACGTTTCACTTTCACTTTCAATCAGAGCAATCGTAATATTTCACCAATGAAAATTGGTGAAATATTACAATCCAGCCATGGCCGATGCTGCAATATCATCGGCCATGGCTGGAGACCGCGATCTGCCACCGCCACCAATCTCCTCCCCTCCGTCCTCCGTCCCGTCTTCTGCTGTCCTCCATTCCCCTTCGTCCTCCTGTGTGCTCCCCCGTGCTCTGATCCCACCCCCGTGCTCCTATCCCACCCTCGCATACTTACCGACCTCCGGTGTCCCTCCCGGTGTCCGTCCGTCTTCTCCATGGGTGCCGCCATCTTCCAAAATGGCATTGCAAATGCACCCGCCGAATCTGCCGGCCTGCAGATTCGTTCCAGATACATTTTGATCGCTGTGATAGGTTCTATCACAGTGATCAAAATAAAAAAAATAGTAAATAACCCCCCCTTTATCACCCCCATAGGTAGGGACAATAATAAAATAAAGAAAATATATTTATTTTAATTTTTCCACTAGGGTTAGGGTTAGAACTAGGGTTAGAATTAGGGTTAGGGTTAGAATTAGGGTTAGGGTTAGAATTAGGGTTAGGGTTAGAATTAGGGTTAGGGTTAGAATTAGGGTTAGGGTTACAATTAGGGTTAGGGTTAGCATTAGGCTATGTGCACATGGTTTGGATTGGCCGCTGCGGATTCGTGGCAGTTTTCCATCACATTTACATTACCATGTAAACCTATGGAAAACCAAATCCGCTGTGACTATGGTGCGGAAAATACAGTGCGGAAACGCTGCGTTGTATTTTCCGCAGCATGTCAATTCTTTGTGTGGAATCCGCAGCATTTTACACCTGTTCCTCAATAGGAATCCGCAGGTGAAATCCGCACAAAAAACACTGGAAATCTGCAGTAAATCCGCAAGTAAAACGCAGTGCGTTTTACCTGTGGATTTTTCAAAAATGGTGCGGAAAAATCCGGACACAAATCCGCAACGTGGGCACATAGTCTTAGGGTTAGGGCTGGAACTAGGGTTAGGGTTGGAATTAGGGTTAAGATTAGGGTTAGGGGTGTGTTGAGGTTAGGCTTGTGGTTAGGGTTATGGTTGGGATTAGGGTTGGTTGTGTGTTGGGTTAGGGTTGTGGTTAGGGTTGGGATTAGGGTTAGAGGTGTGTTGGGGTTAGGGTTGTGGTTAGGGGTGTGTTGGGGTTAGGGTTGTGATTATGGCTATGGTTAAGTTGGGATTAGGGTTAGGGGTGTGTTGGGGTTAGTGTTAGAGTTAGAATTGAGGGGTTACCCAGTTTAGGCACATTAGGGGGTCTCCAATCATGACATGGCGCCACCATTGATTCCAGCCAATCTTGCATTCAAAAAGTCAAATGCTGCTCCTTCCCTTCCGAGCCCCGATGTGCGCCCAAACAGTGGTTTACCCAAACATATGGGGTATCGGCGTACTCAGGAAAAATTGTACAACAATTTTGGGGGTCTAATTTCTCCTGTTACCCTTGGGAAAATAAAAATATGGGGGCTAAAAAATTATTTTTGTGGGAAAAAAATTATTTTCTTATGTTCACGGCTCTGCATTATAAACTTCTGTGAAGCACTTTGGGGTTCAAAGTGCTCACCACACATCTAGATAAGTTCCTTGGGGGCTCTAGTTTCCAAAATGTGGTCACTTGTGGGGGGTTTCTACTGTTTAGGCACATCAGGGGCTCTGCAAACGTAAAATGACGCCCGCAGACCATTCCATCAAAGTCTGCATTCCAAAACATCACTTCTTCCCTTCCGAGCTCTGCCATGCGCCCAAAAAGTGGTTTACCCCCACATATGGGGTATCAGTGTACTCAGGATAAACTGGACAACAACTTTTTGGGTCCAATTTCTCCTGTTACCCTTGTGAAAATAAAAAATTGCGGGCTAAACATTAATTTTTGAGGAAAGAAAATTATTTTTTATTTTCATGTCTCTGCGTTATAAACCTCTGTGAAGCACTTGGGGGTTCAAAGTTCTCACCACACATCTAGATGAGTTCCTTGGGGGGTGTAGTTTCTAAAATGGTGTCACTTGTGGGGGAGTGCAAATGTTTAAGCATACAGGGGCTCTCCAAACGCGACATAGTGTCCGCTAAAGATTGGAGCCAATTTTTCATTCAAAAAGTCAAATGGCTCTCCTTCCCTTCCGAGCCCTGTCGTGCACCCAAACAGTGATTCCTCCCACATATGGGGTATCCGCGTACTCAGGACAAATTGTACAACAACGTTTGAGGTCGATTTCTCCTTCTACCCTTGGGAAAATTAAAAAATTGTTGCTAAAAGATCATTTTTGTGACTAAAAAGTTAAATGTTCATTTTTTCCTTCCATGTTGCTTCTGCTGCTGTGAAGCACCTGAAGGGTTAATAAACTTCTTGAATGTGGTTTTGAGCACTTTGAGGGGTGCAGTTTTTAGAATGGTGTCACTTATGGGTACTTTAAGCCATATAGACCCCTCAAACTGACTTCAAATGTGAGGTGGTCCCTAAAAAAATGGTTTTGTAAATTTTGTTGTAAAAATGAGAAATCGCTGGTCAAATTTTAACCCTTATAACTTCTTAGCAAAAACAAATTTGTTTCCAAAATTGTGCTGATGTAAAGTAGACATGTGGGTAATGTTATTTATTAACTATTTTGTGTCACATAACTCTCTGGTTTAACAGAATAAAAATTCAAAATTTGAAAATTGCAAAATTTTCTAAATTTTTGCCAAATTTCCGTGTTTTTAACAAATAAACACAAAAATTATTGACCTAAATTTACCACTAACATGAAGCTCAATATGTCACGAAAAAACATTCTCAGAATCGCTAGGATCCATTGAAGCGTTCTTGAGTTATTACCTCATAAAGGGACACTGGTCAGAATTGCAAAAAATGGCCAGGTCAATTAAGGTCAAAATAGGCTGGGTCATGAAGGGGTTAAAGGAGTGCCTTCGAGCGCAAAGAACTGGAACATTCGATGGAAGGAACACAAGGAGGAAGCTTTTCAAGATCTAAAGAAGGCATTGACGGAAGCTCCTGTGTTGGCCTATGTGAACTTTTCTCAACCGTTTTTTCTCCACACCAACGGAGTTTGCTTGGACTTGGGGCTGTGTTGTCACAGATACAGGATAGAAGAGAGAAGGTGATCGCTTACACAAGTCGGTCCCTTCGCGATTGCAAACGTAACCCAGACAATTACAGTTCTTTTAAGTTGGAGCTGCTGGCGTTGGTGTTGGCTATGATGGAGAGGTTCACAGAATATTTGTCCGGTTCTGAAGTACTAGTACGCACTGACAAAATTCCATTGGCTCATATTGAAAATGTGAGTCTGGGAGCTCTGGAACAGCGATGGGTGGCCAGAATGGTAAAGTTTCGGTACAAAATTGCTTACAAAAGGGGAGTGGAGAACACTCATGCTGATGCCCTGTCCAGGTTAAAACACACTAAACCTGAGCAAAATAGAGATGAAGAGCTGGAAGATGAGGAGATTCCCAGGTTCCTAGATGCCGCCAGGACGATGGTGGCGTCGCAGCACCAGGTGCAAACCCTGACCCTGGGGGTGTCTTGGGCCGATCCCAGGATGAGTGGGTCCGGTTACAGCAAAAAGATGGTGAGCTTGCTCTGCTGAGAGGTTGTGTAACATTAAAGATACTTCCCAGTTTGGCAGAGAGAAATACTCTATCCCCGGAGAGTCTGCGGATTCTTCGACAGTGGGAATGACTACAGATGAGGAATGGATTGCTGTATCGGAAAGTGCAACCTCAGATGGAGCTAGGTGCCACCTGGCAAGTCATAATTCCAGAAACACTGTTGTCCAAGATAACCACCGAAGCACATGAAAAAGGAGCGCCTTTTGGTCAGGAAAAGACTTTTCAGTGGCTACAGCAGTTCATTTATCATCCTCAGCTGAAGGCGGTAGTGGAAGAGACTTGTAGAGCATGCCGGACATATGAATTGGCTAAACTGTTGGAGCAGAGAGCCCCCATGCAGTCCGTTGTGACATCTGCCCCCCAGTAGCTGTTAATGATAGACTATCTGAGCATCGGGCTGGCCCACCAGGGGTATG
This sequence comes from Ranitomeya variabilis, assembly GCF_051348905.1. Taxonomy (NCBI): domain Eukaryota; kingdom Metazoa; phylum Chordata; class Amphibia; order Anura; family Dendrobatidae; genus Ranitomeya; species Ranitomeya variabilis. The sequence continues at coordinate 190,345,724 of NC_135236.1, forward strand.
AACATTGATTAGTGATGGTAGATCACTTTGCCGTTGTGACTCCAACCCGAGATCTAACTGCACACACAATCTGCAAAAGTTTCACTCAACTTTACAGCTGTCCGAAATGGATCCATTCTGACCAAGGAGCCTGTTTCTTGGGAAAAGTGATGGAAGAGTTACATCGTATGTACCGGATTGACAAATCTCGCACCACACCGTTTCACCCTCAGGGAAATGGCACTTGTGAGCAGTTCAACCGGAAATTTAATTCAAATGTTGAGAACTTTGGAGGAAGATCGGAAACCCTGGTGGCCCGAGTATGTATCAGAGTTGGTGTGGATATACAACAATCGAGTACACCGAACCACGGGTTATACCCCCTATTCCCTCTTATTCAGCTGTGCTGAAAAGGAATCACTGAGTTAGAGTTGGATCCAGAAGAGGAGTTGGAGCATGCTGAGAGAACTCCACCGTGGGCAACAGATCTTCAGGTCGGAGACAGTGTCTTAGTGCGAGAAAGACGTCGTCGAGACAACCTTGAAAATCGGTGGGAAAAGGACCCGTACCGGGTAAAGCGACGAGTCAGCTCTGAGGGGCCTGTGTATGAGATTCAACCTGTAGGAGAAAGGAGCTCTCCTACTCGGATAGTTCACAGAAATATGCTTCGGCCTTGCCTATCGAAAGATCCTGTACAAGTAGGATAGGTACCAGAGGCTCTCGAGCCAGTTCCCATGGTGGTAGACGAAGAAGAGGATGAGGATAGTGAAGAACAAAGACCCAGGGTTCCCGAAGAATCTGATAGAGAGTACAGACACACCATTGCTCCCTCCTATACAACCTGATTCTGCCACTCAAAGGGACTCCACAACTCCTTCCAACTTACGACGCTCTGAACGAACAACAGCTGGCAAACCCCCCCCAATCGTTACAATCAAGAACACTTCATTTGGCAGCAAAACTTACGAAAGAAAGGAAGACTGACATGCGTTTCACAAGAATCCTGGCCCGTGGAACGGCGAGCTAAAGAAATGAGGGGAAGGTAGGAAGGTGGACCGGGCTAGTGGTCTCTCCTGCGTGTCCGGGCCGGAACTGTCGGGGCTGTCACCATTGTTGCTGGTGAAGAACTTTCTGACTGGAGCAGGCCTTTGCACCTGACTGTTGGGGGCGGGCCTGACATTAGAGACTGAGCATGCGGGAATGGGGCTTTTGGCGGGTACCCAGCGTGTTAGACAGGAGAAGGTTGACTCCCTCTCCGCTGATCAATGCCAACCTGCAGGCCCGCATTACACCCTTCCATTCCCCGCTCATACACACTGTGTTTCTCAAGAGACCATTTCCCCGCAACCCTTTGACCTCAACAGTACTATCCGGTCTGAACCATTGACAACTGCCGACATGCAACACAGTACCAATCCTTCTGTGCACGCTGACTGTAGGTAGAGAGACTGCGGCCTCCATTCTGGGACTTTGTATACCACTTGCGGTGCTTCAGACCTCCCTTTGTTCAGCACCTCGTTCCAGGACCACGAGACCACTTGTAGGAAGGCCAGGATACTTCGCCGCCATGCAGAGACAGTGCTTCACTTACCTCCAGGACTGTCTTAGAGACATCTCGCGTCACCTACGGCGCCATCGTGGGATTTTCCAGCCTCCACTGTCCAGGAACCAGTGACTGATAAGATAACTCGTTATTTGACCCTCTGTTATTACTTGATTACAGTTAACAACAATTTGTGTTTCTATATACTCTCACCTCCTTACTCCCTGTGTGGATTATTTACTGCTGTGATAACTTTCTATAAAAAGCCTGTTAACTCTTGCTCTGTCTCCTGCTCGTCACTGCATCCCACATACCTGCTAGTACCTTACACTTGCACCTGGATTTTTTGGTTAGCTAAAAGTTCTATGACGGGCAGCACGGTGGCTCAGTTGTTAGCACTGCAGCCTTGCAGCGCTGGAGTCCTGGATTCAAATCCCACCAAGGACAACATCTGCAAGGAATTTGTATGTTCACCCTGTGCTTGTGTGGGTTTCCTCCGGGTACTCCGGTTTCCTCCCACATTACAAAGACATACTGATAGGGAATTTAGATTGTGAGCCCCATCTGGGACCGCGATGATAATGTGTCCAAAACTGTAAAGCGCTGCGGAATATGTTAGCGCTATATAAAAATAAAGATTATTATTAAGGATTTAACAAGATATATTCTGCTTAAAAGAGGACCTTTTACTAAAACGTTCAAGTTTCAAGTTTAACTGGATGAGTTACGGCAGGGGTGTCAAACTGCATTCCTCGAGGGCCGCAACCAGGTCATGTTTTCAGGATTTCCTTGTATTGCACAGGTGATAATTTAACCACCTGCACAGATAATGATTCCTGCACATTGTGCAATGCTAAGGAAATCTTGAAAACACGCATGGTTTGAGGCCCTCGAGGAATGCAGTTTGACACCCCTGAGTTACGGTAACTTTTGCAAAATCCAGTTGGGTGTTAGAAGTACAGTGAAAATACTCACCTTTACTTCTTGTCTCCAGTTCGACTTGTAGAATTTGGTCAAAGATCTTCTAAGAATCATTACAAATATGTAATAACTCTACCAAATACAGCATGATTAGGTTTATTTCTTAATTTTAAGGTTTTAATTTATTTTTGGATTAGCTTTTCTACGGCTTAGGGTGACAAGGAGGACATATTCTGTATACAGTTTACAGGTAATATGCCATCCGATCATTTGATCTTGGAAAGCAGATATCTGCATAAACAAGCATGCAGGGGAACACGTGGTTAGCTTATTTCCTGCTGCTGACACATTAAATATTCGAATGTTTTGTGAAAATTAGTGTTGAGCGATACTTTCCGATATCGGAAAGTATCGGTATCGGAAAGTATCGGCCGATACCGTCACAGTATCGGAATCCAATCCGATACCGATACCCGATCCCAATGCAAGTCAATGGGACGAAAATATCGGAATTAAAATAAACCCTTTATACACTTGTAGGTTCATTCTACATGAAGGAAAACAACTAAGAATATTGTAGGATGTATTGGGGGACGTGGCGGAGATATTAAAGGGACAGAGGTTTAGCCCAATGTAATAGAATAGCAGGATTTTTTATTTTTTTTTATGAAGTTCGGCGTTAGAAAGAATTTGACTATGTTTTTTTTTTTTTTTTTATGTCAGATATTGATGTTTCACTACTTCCACGCCCTTCACCTTCTTTTTTACTTCTCCCACGCTTTCTTCTTAATTATCCTCATCATCAGCTTCTTTGACATCAACTTCTTCACCTTATTCATCTTCTTCTTCATCTTCTACCTATTATTTTTTGGGTTACATTGTTCATATTCTTTTTATTTTACTATTATCTTCATCATATTCAACTTCTTCATCATATTCTTATTTGTGACAGGCATTCCCGTAGTTGTTATCTATAAAAGTTTGAAGATTACACCTTCCGTTCTGCCTGTCACAAAACAGTTACATTTGTCCGCGTTCAGTTTGGCCTGCAGCATCAGGCTTTATCCAGGGGCACCACGAGGAGGAACGGACTCACCCCCATACACTGCTTAGTCTTCTTCTGCTTATAATTTAGATAATATTTTTTGCTCTGATATTTAGTGTTATGCTTAATGTTCTTCTGCTCTTTGTTCTGCAGCCTCTTGTTCTTCTGCTTCTCGGTCTTCCAGGTCGTCGTCGTCTCCAGGGTCGTCGTCTCCGGGGTCGTCGTCATCGGGGTGGTCTTCAGGGTCGTCGTCTCCGGGGTCGTCGTCATCGGGGTGGTCTTCGGGGTCATCGTCTCCAGGGTCGTCGTCATCACGGTGGTTGTCGTCTCTGGTGTCGTCGTCATCTTAGGGGTGGTCTTCTGGGTCATTGTGTTTAGTCTCTTGAACTTGGAAATGTAGCAGAAGGTACAAGAAGGCTGAGAAAATGCCGAGAACCAGCTGATGGAACTGGAACTCGGATGGCTACCCGAAGGTCCAAGAGCCAATGGAACTACCGAGGACCAGCTGACGTTACTGGAACCCGGTTACTAAGCAGGAGGTACCTGTGCTGAAAGCACTACCAAGGACCACCTGACGTTGGTGGAACTCGGATACCCAGAGGGAGGCACCTAAGCCAAAGGCTCTGCCCGGAATCAGCTGACGGTACTGGAACCAGGATGGGGAGCAGAAGGTACAAGAGCAAAAGACACTGCCGAGAACCAGCTGACGGTGCTGGAACCCGGATGGGTAGCCGAAGGTCCAAGAGCCAATGGAACTACCGAGGACCAGCTGACGTTACTGGAACCCGGTTACTAAGCAGGAGGTACCCGTGCCTGAAAGCACTACCAAGGACCACCTGACGTTGGTGGAACTCGGATACCAAAGGGAGGCACCTAAGCCAAAGGCTCTGCCCGGAACCAGCTGACGGTACTGGAACCAGGATGGGGAGCAGAAGGTACAAGAGCAAGTGTCTGCGTGGCTTTTGCAGGACACGATGCCGGCTGCACAGCAGGGGAACAGCTGGCGGTGCTGGACCCCACTGACACATTGGCGAGGTGTTTTTCTCTGTGCAGCTAGCACATCTGGGCCCCAACTGGCGGTTTGTTAGAGCCCAGGGTCAGCAGGAGGAGGAGCAGGAGGAGGAGGAGCAGGGGGAGGGGAGTGTAGGCCGAAGCCTGCACTGGCGGCAGCTTTGGGTCTGTTGTGTCTGCGTGGCTTTTGCAGGACACGTTGCCGGCTACACAGCAGGGGAACAGCTGGCGGTGCTGGACCCCACTGACACATTGGCGAGGTGTTTGGCTCTGTGCAGCCAGCACTTCCGGACAGCAACTAGCGTTGTTGGAGCCCGGGCTCTGCAGGTGGAGCAGAGTGTAGGCCGAAGCCTAATTGAACCGATTTCAAAAGTCACCTTTAACCCCCCCTCAGGGGTTACAAAGTAGAAGAGCCACAGCTTATGCAGCAGCAGTGCTGCGCAAGTCAAAGGTTGCTCTTGTAATTTTTCTCCTTGCACACGCTGAATGGAACACGTATAACATTCAGCCCTTTATACAGTCAAACTGTGTAATGGAGGCGCGAGTTCCCTTTGTAATGAGACGCAGCACAGGTGTCAAGAATCCCACCTTGGTGCTGGGTGCAGCCTCCCGAGCGTTGTTATTTGCTGTACAGGAGTCTGCGCTGTCGTGTTATCCCCTGGCCTAGCGCCGTTAGCGCTGCCCATCTTCTGGCATCATGTAATGTCGGCCGGTGCGGTTCGCGATGACCATGAATCCCAGCCCCGCAGTGTCTTAACATTGTTAAAACACTGCGGGGCTGGGATTCAGGGCCTGGCGCAGCACATATGTTGGCCTCTCACACTCGGGTCCTTACACCCGCTTCAGACTGTGCGGCGTCATCTGATCCCTTATCGCATGCCACGGCCATGAAGCCGCACAGTCCGAAGAAGGCGGAAGGAGAGGAGGGACAGGCGAACTGATGCACTGATCCTGCCCATGAATCACACCCTCGCAGTCCCAATAAATAAGACACCGAGGGGCGTTGTGTGGGTCAGGGCGGCCGCAGAGGCGCAGCCAGCCAAACAATGATGCCAGAAGACGGGCAGCGCTACCAAGGGGGTTGCAGCGTGTCATTACAAAGGAAAGTCACACCACCGGGACGGTTAAATGGTCACACAGAGGACACATTTCAGACGTGTTTTCAGTTCCACATGTGCGAGGAGAATACGTTTCTGAGCCACCTTGCACACATGCAGCATTACCGCTGTACAAGGTGGCTGGATAACGTAAAAACGCCTGGGGGAGGGGGGACAGGTTCCCTTCAATTTCAGTTCTTGTGTCTGCGTGGCTTTTGCAGGACACGTTGCCGGCTGCACAGCAGGGGAACAGCTGGCGGTGCTGGACCCCACTGACACATTGGCTGGTGTTTTTCTCTGTGCAGCTAGCACATCTGGGCCCCAACTGGCGGTGTGTTAGAGCCCAGGGTCAGCAGGAGGAGGAGCAGGAGGAGGAGGAGCAGGGGGAGGGGAGTGTAGGCCGAAGCCTGCACTGGCGGCAGCTTTGGGTCTGTTGTGTCTGCGTGGCTTTTGCAGGACACGTTGCCGGCTACACAGCAGGGGAACAGCTGGCGGTGCTGGACCCCACTGACACATTGGCGAGGTGTTTGGCTCTGTGCAGCCAGCACTTCCGGACAGCAACTAGCGTTGTTGGAGCCCGGGCTCTGCAGGTGGAGCAGAGTGTAGGCCGAAGCCTAATTGAACCGATTTCAAAAGTCACCTTTAACCCCCCCTCAGGGGTTACAAAGTAGAAGAGCCACAGCTTATGCAGCAGCAGTGCTGCGCAAGTCAAAGGTTGCTCTTGTAATTTTTCTCCTTGCACACGCTGAATGGAACACGTATAACATTCAGCCCTTTATACAGTCAAACTGTGTAATGGAGGCGCGAGTTCCCTTTGTAATGAGACGCAGCACAGGTGTCAAGAATCCCACCTTGGTGCTGGGTGCAGCCTCCCGAGCGTTGTTATTTGCTGTACAGGAGTCTGCGCTGTCGTGTTATCCCCTGGCCTAGCGCCGTTAGCGCTGCCCATCTTCTGGCATCATGTAATGTCGGCCGGTGCGGTTCGCGATGACCATGAATCCCAGCCCCGCAGTGTCTTAACATTGTTAAAACACTGCGGGGCTGGGATTCAGGGCCTGGCGCAGCACATATGTTGGCCTCTCACACTCGGGTCCTTACACCCGCTTCAGACTGTGCGGCGTCATCTGATCCCTTATCGCATGCCACGGCCATGAAGCCGCACAGTCCGAAGAAGGCGGAAGGAGAGGAGGGACAGGCGAACTGATGCACTGATCCTGCCCATGAATCACACCCTCGCAGTCCCAATAAATAAGACACCGAGGGGCGTTGTGTGGGTCAGGGCGGCCGCAGAGGCGCAGCCAGCCAAACAATGATGCCAGAAGACGGGCAGCGCTACCAAGGGGGTTGCAGCGTGTCATTACAAAGGAAAGTCACACCACCGGGACGGTTAAATGGTCACACAGAGGACACATTTCAGACGTGTTTTCAGTTCCACATGTGCGAGGAGAATACGTTTCTGAGCCACCTTGCACACATGCAGCATTACCGCTGTACAAGGTGGCTGGATAACGTAAAAACGCCTGGGGGAGGGGGGACAGGTTCCCTTCAATTTCAGTTCTTGTGTCTGCGTGGCTTTTGCAGGACACGTTGCCGGCTGCACAGCAGGGGAACAGCTGGCGGTGCTGGACCCCACTGACACATTGGCTGGTGTTTTTCTCTGTGCAGCTAGCACATCTGGGCAAAAACTGGCGGTGTGTTAGAGCCCAGGGACAGCAGGAGGAGGAGCAGGAGGAGGAGGAGCAGGGGGAGGGGAGTGTAGGCCGAAGCCTGCACAGGCGGCAGCTTTGGGTGTGTTGTGTCTGCGTGGCTTTTGCAGGACACGTTGCCGGCTACACAGCAGGGGAACAGCTGGCGGTGCTGGACCCCACTGACACATTGGCTGGTGTTTTTCTCTGTGCAGCTAGCACATCTGGGCCCCAACTGGCGGTGTGTTAGAGCCCAGGGTCAGCAGGAGGAGGAGCAGGAGGAGGAGGAGCAGGGGGAGGGGAGTGTAGGCCGAAGCCTGCACTGGCGGCAGCTTTGGGTCTGTTGTGTCTGCGTGGCTTTTGCAGGACACGTTGCCGGCTACACAGCAGGGGAACAGCTGGCGGTGCTGGACCCCACTGACACATTGGCGAGGTGTTTGGCTCTGTGCAGCCAGCACTTCCGGACAGCAACTAGCGTTGTTGGAGCCCGGGCTCTGCAGGTGGAGCAGAGTGTAGGCCGAAGCCTAATTGAACCGATTTCAAAAGTCACCTTTAACCCCCCCTCAGGGGTTACAAAGTAGAAGAGCCACAGCTTATGCAGCAGCAGTGCTGCGCAAGTCAAAGGTTGCTCTTGTAATTTTTCTCCTTGCACACGCTGAATGGAACACGTATAACATTCAGCCCTTTATACAGTCAAACTGTGTAATGGAGGCGCGAGTTCCCTTTGTAATGAGACGCAGCACAGGTGTCAAGAATCCCACCTTGGTGCTGGGTGCAGCCTCCCGAGCGTTGTTATTTGCTGTACAGGAGTCTGCGCTGTCGTGTTATCCCCTGGCCTAGCGCCGTTAGCGCTGCCCATCTTCTGGCATCATGTAATGTCGGCCGGTGCGGTTCGCGATGACCATGAATCCCAGCCCCGCAGTGTCTTAACATTGTTAAAACACTGCGGGGCTGGGATTCAGGGCCTGGCGCAGCACATATGTTGGCCTCTCACACTCGGGTCCTTACACCCGCTTCAGACTGTGCGGCGTCATCTGATCCCTTATCGCATGCCACGGCCATGAAGCCGCACAGTCCGAAGAAGGCGGAAGGAGAGGAGGGACAAGCGAACTGATGCACTGATCCTGCCCATGAATCACACCCTCGCAGTCCCAATAAATAAGACACCGAGGGGCGTTGTGTGGGTCAGGGCGGCCGCAGAGGCGCAGCCAGCCAAACAATGATGCCAGAAGACGGGCAGCGCTACCAAGGGGGTTGCAGCGTGTCATTACAAAGGAAAGTCACACCACCGGGACGGTTAAATGGTCACACAGAGGACACATTTCAGACGTGTTTTCAGTTCCACATGTGCGAGGAGAATACGTTTCTGAGCCACCTTGCACACATGCAGCATTACCGCTGTACAAGGTGGCTGGATAACGTAAAAACGCCTGGGGGAGGGGGGACAGGTTCCCTTCAATTTCAGTTCTTGTGTCTGCGTGGCTTTTGCAGGACACGTTGCCGGCTGCACAGCAGGGGAACAGCTGGCGGTGCTGGACCCCACTGACACATTGGCTGGTGTTTTTCTCTGTGCAGCTAGCACATCTGGGCCCCAACTGGCGGTGTGTTAGAGCCCAGGGTCAGCAGGAGGAGGAGCAGGAGGAGGAGGAGCAGGGGGAGGGGAGTGTAGGCCGAAGCCTGCACTGGCGGCAGCTTTGGGTCTGTTGTGTCTGCGTGGCTTTTGCAGGACACGTTGCCGGCTACACAGCAGGGGAACAGCTGGCGGTGCTGGACCCCACTGACACATTGGCGAGGTGTTTGGCTCTGTGCAGCCAGCACTTCCGGACAGCAACTAGCGTTGTTGGAGCCCGGGCTCTGCAGGTGGAGCAGAGTGTAGGCCGAAGCCTAATTGAACCGATTTCAAAAGTCACCTTTAACCCCCCCTCAGGGGTTACAAAGTAGAAGAGCCACAGCTTATGCAGCAGCAGTGCTGCGCAAGTCAAAGGTTGCTCTTGTAATTTTTCTCCTTGCACACGCTGAATGGAACACGTATAACATTCAGCCCTTTATACAGTCAAACTGTGTAATGGAGGCGCGAGTTCCCTTTGTAATGAGACGCAGCACAGGTGTCAAGAATCCCACCTTGGTGCTGGGTGCAGCCTCCCGAGCGTTGTTATTTGCTGTACAGGAGTCTGCGCTGTCGTGTTATCCCCTGGCCTAGCGCCGTTAGCGCTGCCCATCTTCTGGCATCATGTAATGTCGGCCGGTGCGGTTCGCGATGACCATGAATCCCAGCCCCGCAGTGTCTTAACATTGTTAAAACACTGCGGGGCTGGGATTCAGGGCCTGGCGCAGCACATATGTTGGCCTCTCACACTCGGGTCCTTACACCCGCTTCAGACTGTGCGGCGTCATCTGATCCCTTATCGCATGCCACGGCCATGAAGCCGCACAGTCCGAAGAAGGCGGAAGGAGAGGAGGGACAGGCGAACTGATGCACTGATCCTGCCCATGAATCACACCCTCGCAGTCCCAATAAATAAGACACCGAGGGGCGTTGTGTGGGTCAGGGCGGCCGCAGAGGCGCAGCCAGCCAAACAATGATGCCAGAAGACGGGCAGCGCTACCAAGGGGGTTGCAGCGTGTCATTACAAAGGAAAGTCACACCACCGGGACGGTTAAATGGTCACACAGAGGACACATTTCAGACGTGTTTTCAGTTCCACATGTGCGAGGAGAATACGTTTCTGAGCCACCTTGCACACATGCAGCATTACCGCTGTACAAGGTGGCTGGATAACGTAAAAACGCCTGGGGGAGGGGGGACAGGTTCCCTTCAATTTCAGTTCTTGTGTCTGCGTGGCTTTTGCAGGACACGATGCCGGCTGCACAGCAGGGGAACAGCTGGCGGTGCTGGACCCCACTGACACATTGGCGAGGTGTTTTTCTCTGTGCAGCTAGCACATCTGGGCCCCAACTGGCGGTTTGTTAGAGCCCAGGGTCAGCAGGAGGAGGAGCAGGAGGAGGAGGAGCAGGGGGAGGGGAGTGTAGGCCGAAGCCTGCACTGGCGGCAGCTTTGGGTCTGTTGTGTCTGCGTGGCTTTTGCAGGACACGTTGCCGGCTACACAGCAGGGGAACAGCTGGCGGTGCTGGACCCCACTGACACATTGGCGAGGTGTTTGGCTCTGTGCAGCCAGCACTTCCGGACAGCAACTAGCGTTGTTGGAGCCCGGGCTCTGCAGGTGGAGCAGAGTGTAGGCCGAAGCCTAATTGAACCGATTTCAAAAGTCACCTTTAACCCCCCCTCAGGGGTTACAAAGTAGAAGAGCCACAGCTTATGCAGCAGCAGTGCTGCGCAAGTCAAAGGTTGCTCTTGTAATTTTTCTCCTTGCACACGCTGAATGGAACACGTATAACATTCAGCCCTTTATACAGTCAAACTGTGTAATGGAGGCGCGAGTTCCCTTTGTAATGAGACGCAGCACAGGTGTCAAGAATCCCACCTTGGTGCTGGGTGCAGCCTCCCGAGCGTTGTTATTTGCTGTACAGGAGTCTGCGCTGTCGTGTTATCCCCTGGCCTAGCGCCGTTAGCGCTGCCCATCTTCTGGCATCATGTAATGTCGGCCGGTGCGGTTCGCGATGACCATGAATCCCAGCCCCGCAGTGTCTTAACATTGTTAAAACACTGCGGGGCTGGGATTCAGGGCCTGGCGCAGCACATATGTTGGCCTCTCACACTCGGGTCCTTACACCCGCTTCAGACTGTGCGGCGTCATCTGATCCCTTATCGCATGCCACGGCCATGAAGCCGCACAGTCCGAAGAAGGCGGAAGGAGAGGAGGGACAGGCGAACTGATGCACTGATCCTGCCCATGAATCACACCCTCGCAGTCCCAATAAATAAGACACCGAGGGGCGTTGTGTGGGTCAGGGCGGCCGCAGAGGCGCAGCCAGCCAAACAATGATGCCAGAAGACGGGCAGCGCTACCAAGGGGGTTGCAGCGTGTCATTACAAAGGAAAGTCACACCACCGGGACGGTTAAATGGTCACACAGAGGACACATTTCAGACGTGTTTTCAGTTCCACATGTGCGAGGAGAATACGTTTCTGAGCCACCTTGCACACATGCAGCATTACCGCTGTACAAGGTGGCTGGATAACGTAAAAACGCCTGGGGGAGGGGGGACAGGTTCCCTTCAATTTCAGTTCTTGTGTCTGCGTGGCTTTTGCAGGACACGTTGCCGGCTGCACAGCAGGGGAACAGCTGGCGGTGCTGGACCCCACTGACACATTGGCTGGTGTTTTTCTCTGTGCAGCTAGCACATCTGGGCCCCAACTGGCGGTGTGTTAGAGCCCAGGGTCAGCAGGAGGAGGAGCAGGAGGAGGAGGAGCAGGGGGAGGGGAGTGTAGGCCGAAGCCTGCACTGGCGGCAGCTTTGGGTCTGTTGTGTCTGCGTGGCTTTTGCAGGACACGTTGCCGGCTACACAGCAGGGGAACAGCTGGCGGTGCTGGACCCCACTGACACATTGGCGAGGTGTTTGGCTCTGTGCAGCCAGCACTTCCGGACAGCAACTAGCGTTGTTGGAGCCCGGGCTCTGCAGGTGGAGCAGAGTGTAGGCCGAAGCCTAATTGAACCGATTTCAAAAGTCACCTTTAACCCCCCCTCAGGGGTTACAAAGTAGAAGAGCCACAGCTTATGCAGCAGCAGTGCTGCGCAAGTCAAAGGTTGCTCTTGTAATTTTTCTCCTTGCACACGCTGAATGGAACACGTATAACATTCAGCCCTTTATACAGTCAAACTGTGTAATGGAGGCGCGAGTTCCCTTTGTAATGAGACGCAGCACAGGTGTCAAGAATCCCACCTTGGTGCTGGGTGCAGCCTCCCGAGCGTTGTTATTTGCTGTACAGGAGTCTGCGCTGTCGTGTTATCCCCTGGCCTAGCGCCGTTAGCGCTGCCCATCTTCTGGCATCATGTAATGTCGGCCGGTGCGGTTCGCGATGACCATGAATCCCAGCCCCGCAGTGTCTTAACATTGTTAAAACACTGCGGGGCTGGGATTCAGGGCCTGGCGCAGCACATATGTTGGCCTCTCACACTCGGGTCCTTACACCCGCTTCAGACTGTGCGGCGTCATCTGATCCCTTATCGCATGCCACGGCCATGAAGCCGCACAGTCCGAAGAAGGCGGAAGGAGAGGAGGGACAAGCGAACTGATGCACTGATCCTGCCCATGAATCACACCCTCGCAGTCCCAATAAATAAGACACCGAGGGGCGTTGTGTGGGTCAGGGCGGCCGCAGAGGCGCAGCCAGCCAAACAATGATGCCAGAAGACGGGCAGCGCTACCAAGGGGGTTGCAGCGTGTCATTACAAAGGAAAGTCACACCACCGGGACGGTTAAATGGTCACACAGAGGACACATTTCAGACGTGTTTTCAGTTCCACATGTGCGAGGAGAATACGTTTCTGAGCCACCTTGCACACATGCAGCATTACCGCTGTACAAGGTGGCTGGATAACGTAAAAACGCCTGGGGGAGGGGGGACAGGTTCCCTTCAATTTCAGTTCTTGTGTCTGCGTGGCTTTTGCAGGACACGTTGCCGGCTGCACAGCAGGGGAACAGCTGGCGGTGCTGGACCCCACTGACACATTGGCTGGTGTTTTTCTCTGTGCAGCTAGCACATCTGGGCCCCAACTGGCGGTGTGTTAGAGCCCAGGGTCAGCAGGAGGAGGAGCAGGAGGAGGAGGAGCAGGGGGAGGGGAGTGTAGGCCGAAGCCTGCACTGGCGGCAGCTTTGGGTCTGTTGTGTCTGCGTGGCTTTTGCAGGACACGTTGCCGGCTACACAGCAGGGGAACAGCTGGCGGTGCTGGACCCCACTGACACATTGGCGAGGTGTTTGGCTCTGTGCAGCCAGCACTTCCGGACAGCAACTAGCGTTGTTGGAGCCCGGGCTCTGCAGGTGGAGCAGAGTGTAGGCCGAAGCCTAATTGAACCGATTTCAAAAGTCACCTTTAACCCCCCCTCAGGGGTTACAAAGTAGAAGAGCCACAGCTTATGCAGCAGCAGTGCTGCGCAAGTCAAAGGTTGCTCTTGTAATTTTTCTCCTTGCACACGCTGAATGGAACACGTATAACATTCAGCCCTTTATACAGTCAAACTGTGTAATGGAGGCGCGAGTTCCCTTTGTAATGAGACGCAGCACAGGTGTCAAGAATCCCACCTTGGTGCTGGGTGCAGCCTCCCGAGCGTTGTTATTTGCTGTACAGGAGTCTGCGCTGTCGTGTTATCCCCTGGCCTAGCGCCGTTAGCGCTGCCCATCTTCTGGCATCATGTAATGTCGGCCGGTGCGGTTCGCGATGACCATGAATCCCAGCCCCGCAGTGTCTTAACATTGTTAAAACACTGCGGGGCTGGGATTCAGGGCCTGGCGCAGCACATATGTTGGCCTCTCACACTCGGGTCCTTACACCCGCTTCAGACTGTGCGGCGTCATCTGATCCCTTATCGCATGCCACGGCCATGAAGCCGCACAGTCCGAAGAAGGCGGAAGGAGAGGAGGGACAGGCGAACTGATGCACTGATCCTGCCCATGAATCACACCCTCGCAGTCCCAATAAATAAGACACCGAGGGGCGTTGTGTGGGTCAGGGCGGCCGCAGAGGCGCAGCCAGCCAAACAATGATGCCAGAAGACGGGCAGCGCTACCAAGGGGGTTGCAGCGTGTCATTACAAAGGAAAGTCACACCACCGGGACGGTTAAATGGTCACACAGAGGACACATTTCAGACGTGTTTTCAGTTCCACATGTGCGAGGAGAATACGTTTCTGAGCCACCTTGCACACATGCAGCATTACCGCTGTACAAGGTGGCTGGATAACGTAAAAACGCCTGGGGGAGGGGGGACAGGTTCCCTTCAATTTCAGTTCTTGTGTCTGCGTGGCTTTTGCAGGACACGTTGCCGGCTGCACAGCAGGGGAACAGCTGGCGGTGCTGGACCCCACTGACACATTGGCTGGTGTTTTTCTCTGTGCAGCTAGCACATCTGGGCCCCAACTGGCGGTGTGTTAGAGCCCAGGGTCAGCAGGAGGAGGAGCAGGAGGAGGAGGAGCAGGGGGAGGGGAGTGTAGGCCGAAGCCTGCACTGGCGGCAGCTTTGGGTCTGTTGTGTCTGCGTGGCTTTTGCAGGACACGTTGCCGGCTACACAGCAGGGGAACAGCTGGCGGTGCTGGACCCCACTGACACATTGGCGAGGTGTTTGGCTCTGTGCAGCCAGCACTTCCGGACAGCAACTAGCGTTGTTGGAGCCCGGGCTCTGCAGGTGGAGCAGAGTGTAGGCCGAAGCCTAATTGAACCGATTTCAAAAGTCACCTTTAACCCCCCCTCAGGGGTTACAAAGTAGAAGAGCCACAGCTTATGCAGCAGCAGTGCTGCGCAAGTCAAAGGTTGCTCTTGTAATTTTTCTCCTTGCACACGCTGAATGGAACACGTATAACATTCAGCCCTTTATACAGTCAAACTGTGTAATGGAGGCGCGAGTTCCCTTTGTAATGAGACGCAGCACAGGTGTCAAGAATCCCACCTTGGTGCTGGGTGCAGCCTCCCGAGCGTTGTTATTTGCTGTACAGGAGTCTGCGCTGTCGTGTTATCCCCTGGCCTAGCGCCGTTAGCGCTGCCCATCTTCTGGCATCATGTAATGTCGGCCGGTGCGGTTCGCGATGACCATGAATCCCAGCCCCGCAGTGTCTTAACATTGTTAAAACACTGCGGGGCTGGGATTCAGGGCCTGGCGCAGCACATATGTTGGCCTCTCACACTCGGGTCCTTACACCCGCTTCAGACTGTGCGGCGTCATCTGATCCCTTATCGCATGCCACGGCCATGAAGCCGCACAGTCCGAAGAAGGCGGAAGGAGAGGAGGGACAGGCGAACTGATGCACTGATCCTGCCCATGAATCACACCCTCGCAGTCCCAATAAATAAGACACCGAGGGGCGTTGTGTGGGTCAGGGCGGCCGCAGAGGCGCAGCCAGCCAAACAATGATGCCAGAAGACGGGCAGCGCTACCAAGGGGGTTGCAGCGTGTCATTACAAAGGAAAGTCACACCACCGGGACGGTTAAATGGTCACACAGAGGACACATTTCAGACGTGTTTTCAGTTCCACATGTGCGAGGAGAATACGTTTCTGAGCCACCTTGCACACATGCAGCATTACCGCTGTACAAGGTGGCTGGATAACGTAAAAACGCCTGGGGGAGGGGGGACAGGTTCCCTTCAATTTCAGTTCTTGTGTCTGCGTGGCTTTTGCAGGACACGTTGCCGGCTGCACAGCAGGGGAACAGCTGGCGGTGCTGGACCCCACTGACACATTGGCTGGTGTTTTTCTCTGTGCAGCTAGCACATCTGGGCCCCAACTGGCGGTGTGTTAGAGCCCAGGGTCAGCAGGAGGAGGAGCAGGAGGAGGAGGAGCAGGGGGAGGGGAGTGTAGGCCGAAGCCTGCACTGGCGGCAGCTTTGGGTCTGTTGTGTCTGCGTGGCTTTTGCAGGACACGTTGCCGGCTACACAGCAGGGGAACAGCTGGCGGTGCTGGACCCCACTGACACATTGGCGAGGTGTTTGGCTCTGTGCAGCCAGCACTTCCGGACAGCAACTAGCGTTGTTGGAGCCCGGGCTCTGCAGGTGGAGCAGAGTGTAGGCCGAAGCCTAATTGAACCGATTTCAAAAGTCACCTTTAACCCCCCCTCAGGGGTTACAAAGTAGAAGAGCCACAGCTTATGCAGCAGCAGTGCTGCGCAAGTCAAAGGTTGCTCTTGTAATTTTTCTCCTTGCACACGCTGAATGGAACACGTATAACATTCAGCCCTTTATACAGTCAAACTGTGTAATGGAGGCGCGAGTTCCCTTTGTAATGAGACGCAGCACAGGTGTCAAGAATCCCACCTTGGTGCTGGGTGCAGCCTCCCGAGCGTTGTTATTTGCTGTACAGGAGTCTGCGCTGTCGTGTTATCCCCTGGCCTAGCGCCGTTAGCGCTGCCCATCTTCTGGCATCATGTAATGTCGGCCGGTGCGGTTCGCGATGACCATGAATCCCAGCCCCGCAGTGTCTTAACATTGTTAAAACACTGCGGGGCTGGGATTCAGGGCCTGGCGCAGCACATATGTTGGCCTCTCACACTCGGGTCCTTACACCCGCTTCAGACTGTGCGGCGTCATCTGATCCCTTATCGCATGCCACGGCCATGAAGCCGCACAGTCCGAAGAAGGCGGAAGGAGAGGAGGGACAGGCGAACTGATGCACTGATCCTGCCCATGAATCACACCCTCGCAGTCCCAATAAATAAGACACCGAGGGGCGTTGTGTGGGTCAGGGCGGCCGCAGAGGCGCAGCCAGCCAAACAATGATGCCAGAAGACGGGCAGCGCTACCAAGGGGGTTGCAGCGTGTCATTACAAAGGAAAGTCACACCACCGGGACGGTTAAATGGTCACACAGAGGACACATTTCAGACGTGTTTTCAGTTCCACATGTGCGAGGAGAATACGTTTCTGAGCCACCTTGCACACATGCAGCATTACCGCTGTACAAGGTGGCTGGATAACGTAAAAACGCCTGGGGGAGGGGGGACAGGTTCCCTTCAATTTCAGTTCTTGTGTCTGCGTGGCTTTTGCAGGACACGTTGCCGGCTGCACAGCAGGGGAACAGCTGGCGGTGCTGGACCCCACTGACACATTGGCTGGTGTTTTTCTCTGTGCAGCTAGCACATCTGGGCCCCAACTGGCGGTGTGTTAGAGCCCAGGGTCAGCAGGAGGAGGAGCAGGAGGAGGAGGAGCAGGGGGAGGGGAGTGTAGGCCGAAGCCTGCACTGGCGGCAGCTTTGGGTCTGTTGTGTCTGCGTGGCTTTTGCAGGACACGTTGCCGGCTACACAGCAGGGGAACAGCTGGCGGTGCTGGACCCCACTGACACATTGGCGAGGTGTTTGGCTCTGTGCAGCCAGCACTTCCGGACAGCAACTAGCGTTGTTGGAGCCCGGGCTCTGCAGGTGGAGCAGAGTGTAGGCCGAAGCCTAATTGAACCGATTTCAAAAGTCACCTTTAACCCCCCCTCAGGGGTTACAAAGTAGAAGAGCCACAGCTTATGCAGCAGCAGTGCTGCGCAAGTCAAAGGTTGCTCTTGTAATTTTTCTCCTTGCACACGCTGAATGGAACACGTATAACATTCAGCCCTTTATACAGTCAAACTGTGTAATGGAGGCGCGAGTTCCCTTTGTAATGAGACGCAGCACAGGTGTCAAGAATCCCACCTTGGTGCTGGGTGCAGCCTCCCGAGCGTTGTTATTTGCTGTACAGGAGTCTGCGCTGTCGTGTTATCCCCTGGCCTAGCGCCGTTAGCGCTGCCCATCTTCTGGCATCATGTAATCTCGGCCGGTGCGGTTCGCGATGACCATGAATCCCAGCCCCGCAGTGTCTTAACATTGTTAAAACACTGCGGGGCTGGGATTCAGGGCCTGGCGCAGCACATATGTTGGCCTCTCACACTCGGGTCCTTACACCCGCTTCAGACTGTGCGGCGTCATCTGATCCCTTATCGCATGCCACGGCCATGAAGCCGCACAGTCCGAAGAAGGCGGAAGGAGAGGAGGGACAGGCGAACTGATGCACTGATCCTGCCCATGAATCACACCCTCGCAGTCCCAATAAATAAGACACCGAGGGGCGTTGTGTGGGTCAGGGCGGCCGCAGAGGCGCAGCCAGCCAAACAATGATGCCAGAAGACGGGCAGCGCTACCAAGGGGGTTGCAGCGTGTCATTACAAAGGAAAGTCACACCACCGGGACGGTTAAATGGTCACACAGAGGACACATTTCAGACGTGTTTTCAGTTCCACATGTGCGAGGAGAATACGTTTCTGAGCCACCTTGCACACATGCAGCATTACCGCTGTACAAGGTGGCTGGATAACGTAAAAACGCCTGGGGGAGGGGGGACAGGTTCCCTTCAATTTCAGTTCTTGTGTCTGCGTGGCTTTTGCAGGACACGTTGCCGGCTGCACAGCAGGGGAACAGCTGGCGGTGCTGGACCCCACTGACACATTGGCTGGTGTTTTTCTCTGTGCAGCTAGCACATCTGGGCCCCAACTGGCGGTGTGTTAGAGCCCAGGGTCAGCAGGAGGAGGAGCAGGAGGAGGAGGAGCAGGGGGAGGGGAGTGTAGGCCGAAGCCTGCACTGGCGGCAGCTTTGGGTCTGTTGTGTCTGCGTGGCTTTTGCAGGACACGTTGCCGGCTACACAGCAGGGGAACAGCTGGCGGTGCTGGACCCCACTGACACATTGGCGAGGTGTTTGGCTCTGTGCAGCCAGCACTTCCGGACAGCAACTAGCGTTGTTGGAGCCCGGGCTCTGCAGGTGGAGCAGAGTGTAGGCCGAAGCCTAATTGAACCGATTTCAAAAGTCACCTTTAACCCCCCCTCAGGGGTTACAAAGTAGAAGAGCCACAGCTTATGCAGCAGCAGTGCTGCGCAAGTCAAAGGTTGCTCTTGTAATTTTTCTCCTTGCACACGCTGAATGGAACACGTATAACATTCAGCCCTTTATACAGTCAAACTGTGTAATGGAGGCGCGAGTTCCCTTTGTAATGAGACGCAGCACAGGTGTCAAGAATCCCACCTTGGTGCTGGGTGCAGCCTCCCGAGCGTTGTTATTTGCTGTACAGGAGTCTGCGCTGTCGTGTTATCCCCTGGCCTAGCGCCGTTAGCGCTGCCCATCTTCTGGCATCATGTAATGTCGGCCGGTGCGGTTCGCGATGACCATGAATCCCAGCCCCGCAGTGTCTTAACATTGTTAAAACACTGCGGGGCTGGGATTCAGGGCCTGGCGCAGCACATATGTTGGCCTCTCACACTCGGGTCCTTACACCCGCTTCAGACTGTGCGGCGTCATCTGATCCCTTATCGCATGCCACGGCCATGAAGCCGCACAGTCCGAAGAAGGCGGAAGGAGAGGAGGGACAGGCGAACTGATGCACTGATCCTGCCCATGAATCACACCCTCGCAGTCCCAATAAATAAGACACCGAGGGGCGTTGTGTGGGTCAGGGCGGCCGCAGAGGCGCAGCCAGCCAAACAATGATGCCAGAAGACGGGCAGCGCTACCAAGGGGGTTGCAGCGTGTCATTACAAAGGAAAGTCACACCACCGGGACGGTTAAATGGTCACACAGAGGACACATTTCAGACGTGTTTTCAGTTCCACATGTGCGAGGAGAATACGTTTCTGAGCCACCTTGCACACATGCAGCATTACCGCTGTACAAGGTGGCTGGATAACGTAAAAACGCCTGGGGGAGGGGGGACAGGTTCCCTTCAATTTCAGTTCTTGTGTCTGCGTGGCTTTTGCAGGACACGTTGCCGGCTGCACAGCAGGGGAACAGCTGGCGGTGCTGGACCCCACTGACACATTGGCTGGTGTTTTTCTCTGTGCAGCTAGCACATCTGGGCCCCAACTGGCGGTGTGTTAGAGCCCAGGGTCAGCAGGAGGAGGAGCAGGAGGAGGAGGAGCAGGGGGAGGGGAGTGTAGGCCGAAGCCTGCACTGGCGGCAGCTTTGGGTCTGTTGTGTCTGCGTGGCTTTTGCAGGACACGTTGCCGGCTACACAGCAGGGGAACAGCTGGCGGTGCTGGACCCCACTGACACATTGGCGAGGTGTTTGGCTCTGTGCAGCCAGCACTTCCGGACAGCAACTAGCGTTGTTGGAGCCCGGGCTCTGCAGGTGGAGCAGAGTGTAGGCCGAAGCCTAATTGAACCGATTTCAAAAGTCACCTTTAACCCCCCCTCAGGGGTTACAAAGTAGAAGAGCCACAGCTTATGCAGCAGCAGTGCTGCGCAAGTCAAAGGTTGCTCTTGTAATTTTTCTCCTTGCACACGCTGAATGGAACACGTATAACATTCAGCCCTTTATACAGTCAAACTGTGTAATGGAGGCGCGAGTTCCCTTTGTAATGAGACGCAGCACAGGTGTCAAGAATCCCACCTTGGTGCTGGGTGCAGCCTCCCGAGCGTTATTTGCTGTACAGGAGTCTGCGCTGTCGTGTTATCCCCTGGCCTAGCGCCGTTAGCGCTGCCCATCTTCTGGCATCATGTAATGTCGGCCGGTGCGGTTCGCGATGACCATGAATCCCAGCCCCGCAGTGTCTTAACATTGTTAAAACACTGCGGGGCTGGGATTCAGGGCCTGGCGCAGCACATATGTTGGCCTCTCACACTCGGGTCCTTACACCCGCTTCAGACTGTGCGGCGTCATCTGATCCCTTATCGCATGCCACGGCCATGAAGCCGCACAGTCCGAAGAAGGCGGAAGGAGAGGAGGGACAGGCGAACTGATGCACTGATCCTGCCCATGAATCACACCCTCGCAGTCCCAATAAATAAGACACCGAGGGGCGTTGTGTGGGTCAGGGCGGCCGCAGAGGCGCAGCCAGCCAAACAATGATGCCAGAAGACGGGCAGCGCTACCAAGGGGGTTGCAGCGTGTCATTACAAAGGAAAGTCACACCACCGGGACGGTTAAATGGTCACACAGAGGACACATTTCAGACGTGTTTTCAGTTCCACATGTGCGAGGAGAATACGTTTCTGAGCCACCTTGCACACATGCAGCATTACCGCTGTACAAGGTGGCTGGATAACGTAAAAACGCCTGGGGGAGGGGGGACAGGTTCCCTTCAATTTCAGTTCTTGTGTCTGCGTGGCTTTTGCAGGACACGTTGCCGGCTGCACAGCAGGGGAACAGCTGGCGGTGCTGGACCCCACTGACACATTGGCTGGTGTTTTTCTCTGTGCAGCTAGCACATCTGGGCCCCAACTGGCGGTGTGTTAGAGCCCAGGGACAGCAGGAGGAGGAGCAGGAGGAGGAGGAGCAGGGGGAGGGGAGTGTAGGCCGAAGCCTGCACTGGCGGCAGCTTTGGGTCTGTTGTGTCTGCGTGGCTTTTGCAGGACACGTTGCCGGCTACACAGCAGGGGAACAGCTGGCGGTGCTGGACCCCACTGACACATTGGCGAGGTGTTTTTCTCTGTGCAGCTAGCACATCTGGGCCCCAACTGGCGGTGTTAGAGCCCAGGGTCAGCAGGAGGAGCAGGGGGAGCGGAGTGTAGGCCGAAGCCTGCACTGGAGCAAGTTGAAAGGAAACCTTTAACCCCCCCCCCCCAGGCGTTTGTAGCTGGAAGAGCCATCGTGTACAGCAATAATGCTGGAAAAGGTAAACTTAGCTCTTTTAATTATGGTCCTTGCAGATGCTGAACCTAACACTTATGAAATGTGTCCCCTCACAGCGTTCAACCGTCCGGTCGGTGGAACTTTCCTTTGTCATGTGACGCAGCACAGCCGTCATTTTTACCCCCTTGTCGCCGTGCGCCGCCTCCTCAGCGTTGTTTGAATCTGTCCCGGAGCCTGCGCTGTTAGGTTACCCCTTGGCCATGCACACATTTTGCGCTGCCCGTCTTCTGACATCATTTGCTGTCAGGCTGGCTGCGCCTGTGCGGGTGCGCTGTCCGAGATTCAGCCTCGCGGTGTCGTCTAATGTAATCCCACCGCGGGCCTGGGATCCGTGTCCATGCGCAGTGCATATCCTCGCCTCTCACTCCCCTCCCTACGGCTTCTAAAGACTGTGCGGTGTCACGGCCGTGGCATGCTATTAGGGACCAGCTGACACCGAACAGTCTTTAGAAGCCGTAGGGAGGGGAGTGAGAGGCGAGGATATGCACTGCGCATGGACACGGATCCCAGGCCCGCGGTGGGATTACATTAGACGACACCGCGAGGCTGAATCTCGGACAGCGCACCCGCACAGGCGCAGCCAGCCTGACAGCAAATGATGTCAGAAGACGGGCAGCGCAAAATGTGTGCATGGCCAAGGGGTAACCTAACAGCGCAGGCTCCGGGACAGATTCAAACAACGCTGAGGAGGCGGCGCACGGCGACAAGGGGGTAAAAATGACGGCTGTGCTGCGTCACATGACAAAGGAAAGTTCCACCGACCGGACGGTTGAACGCTGTGAGGGGACACATTTCATAAGTGTTAGGTTCAGCATATGCAAGGAGCACCACGAAAAGAGGCACTTTTTCCCTTTGCATCATTACTGCTGCACAAGGTGGCTCCTTCAGTAACAAACGCATGGGGGGGGGGGGGACAGGTTCCCTTAAATTTAACTTGTTGTGCCTGCGTGGTGGTCGCAGTACACGTTGCCGTATACACAGCAGGGGAACAGCTGGCGGTGCTGAACCCCACTAACACATAGGCGAGGTGTTTGGCTCTGTGCGTACAGCACTTCTGGACGGCAACTGGCGGTGTTGGAGCCCAGGGACAGGTGGAGGAGGAGGAGGTTGGAGGAGGTAGGAGGGATTGCCACACACACAGCAGGGGAACAGCTGACGTTACTGAACCCCAATAACAGAGGAGGGACTGTTGACTGTGCGTACAGCACTTCTGGACGGCAACTGGCGGTGTTGGAGCCCAGGGACAGGTGGAGGAGGAGGAGGTTGGAGGAGGTTGGAGGAGGTAGGAGGGATTGCCACACACACAGCAGGGGAACAGCTGACGTTACTGAACCCCAATAACAGAGGAGGGACTGTTGACTGTGCGTACAGCACTTCTGGACGGCAACTGGCAGTGTTGGAGCCCAGGGACAGGTGGAGGAGGAGGAGGTTGGAGGAGGTAGGAGGGATTGCCACACACACAGCAGGGGAACAGCTGACGTTACTGAACCCCAATAACAGAGGAGGGACTGTTGACTGTGCGTACAGCACTTCTGGACGGCAACTGGCGGTGTTGGAGCCCAGGGACAGGTGGAGGAGGAGGAGGTTGGAGGAGGTAGGAGGGATTGCCACACACACAGCAGGGGAACAGCTGACGTTACTGAACCCCAATAACAGAGGAGGGACTGTTGACTGTGCGTACAGCACTTCTGGACGGCAACTGGCAGTGTTGGAGCCCAGGGACAGGTGGAGGAGGAGGAGGTTGGAGGAGGTAGGAGGGATTGCCACACACACAGCAGGGGAACAGCTGACGTTACTGAACCCCAATAACAGAGGAGGGACTGTTGACTGTGCGTACAGCACTTCTGGACGGCAACTGGCAGTGTTGGAGCCCAGGGACAGGTGGAGGAGGAGGAGGTTGGAGGAGGTAGGAGGGATTGCCACACACACAGCAGGGGAACAGCTGACGTTACTGAACCCCAATAACAGAGGAGGGACTGTTGACTGTGCGTACAGCACTTCTGGACGGCAACTGGCGGTGTTGGAGCCCAGGGACAGGTGGAGGAGGAGGAGGTTGGAGGAGGTTGGAGGAGGTAGGAGGGATTGCCACACACACAGCAGGGGAACAGCTGACGTTACTGAACCCCAATAACAGAGGAGGGACTGTTGACTGTGCGTACAGCACTTCTGGACGGCAACTGGCAGTGTTGGAGCCCAGGGACAGGTGGAGGAGGAGGAGGTTGGAGGAGGTAGGAGGGATTGCCACACACACAGCAGGGGAACAGCTGACGTTACTGAACCCCAATAACAGAGGAGGGACTGTTGACTGTGCGTACAGCACTTCTGGACGGCAACTGGCGGTGTTGGAGCCCAGGGACAGGTGGAGGAGGAGGAGGTTGGAGGAGGTTGGAGGAGGTAGGAGGGATTGCCACACACACAGCAGGGGAACAGCTGACGTTACTGAACCCCAATAACAGAGGAGGGACTGTTGACTGTGCGTACAGCACTTCTGGACGGCAACTGGCGGTGTTGGAGCCCAGGGACAGGTGGAGGAGGAGGAGGTTGGAGGAGGTAGGAGGGATTGCCACACACACAGCAGGGGAACAGCTGACGTTACTGAACCCCAATAACAGAGGAGGGACTGTTGACTGTGCGTACAGCACTTCTGGACGGCAACTGGCGGTGTTGGAGCCCAGGGACAGGTGGAGGAGGAGGAGGTTGGAGGAGGTTGGAGGAGGTAGGAGGGATTGCCACACACACAGCAGGGGAACAGCTGACGTTACTGAACCCCAATAACAGAGGAGGGACTGTTGACTGTGCGTACAGCACTTCTGGACGGCAACTGGCGGTGTTGGAGCCCAGGGACAGGTGGAGGAGGAGGAGGTTGGAGGAGGTTGGAGGAGGTAGGAGGGATTGCCACACACACAGCAGGGGAACAGCTGACGTTACTGAACCCCAATAACAGAGGAGGGACTGTTGACTGTGCGTACAGCACTTCTGGACGGCAACTGGCGGTGTTGGAGCCCAGGGACAGGTGGAGGAGGAGGAGGTTGGAGGAGGTAGGAGGGATTGCCACACACACAGCAGGGGAACAGCTGACGTTACTGAACCCCAATAACAGAGGAGCGACTGTTGACTGTGCGTACAGCACTTCTGGACGGCAACTAGCGGTGTTGGAGCCCAGGGGCAGGTGGAAAAGCAGAGGAACACAATGTAGGCCGAAGCCTGAGAAAGTCGAAAGGGAACCTTTAACCCCCCCCCCAAGGCGTTTGTAGCTGAAAGAGCCAGCTTGTGCAGCACAAAAGATGCAAAAGGAAAAGGTGGCTCTTTTCATCATGCTCCTTGCAAACACAGAACTAAACACTTATAAAATGTGTCCCCTGAAGCCGTGAAACCGTCCCGGAGGTGGGACTTTCCTTCGTAATATGACGCAGCACAGCCATCATTACTACCCCCCCGCCGCCGTGCCCCGGCTCCTCAGCGTTGTTTGATTCCGTCCCGGAGCCTGCGCTGTTATGTTATCCCGTGGCCAGGCACACTTAGCGCTGCCCATCTTCTGACATCATTTGGTGTCAGGCTGGCTGCGCCTGTGCGGCCGCGCTGGCCGAGAGCCCGCCTCGCAGTGTCTTCTGATGTAATCCCACTGGGGGCCTGGGATCCATGGCCATGCGCAGTGCATATCCTCGCCTCTCACTCCCCTCCCTACGGCTTCTTTTTCAGACTGTGCGGTGTCACGGCCGTGGCATGCTATTAGGGACCAGCTGACACCGAACAGTCTGAAGAAGCCATAGGGAGATGAGTGAGAGGTGGAGGTTCAGATATGCACTGCGCATGTCCATAGATCCCAGGCCCCCAGTGGGATTAAATCAGAAGACACTGCGAGGCGGGCTCTCGGCCAGCGTGGCCGCACAGGCGCAGCCAGCCTGACACCAAATGATGCCAGAAGACGGGCAGCGCTAAGTGTGCCTGGCCACGGGATAACATAACAGCGCAGGCTCCGGGACGGAATCAAACAACGCTGAGGAGCCGGGGCGCGGCGCCGGGGGGGTAGGAATGACGGCTGTGCTGCGTCATATTACGAAGGAAAGTCCCACCTCCGGGACGGTTTTACGGTATCAGTGGACACATTTTATAAGTGTTAAGTTTTGCGTGTGCAAGGAGCAAAACCAAAATAGCTACCTTTTTCCTTGTGCAGCATTACTGCTGCACAAGGTGGCTCTTTCAGTAACAAACGCCTTGGGGGGGGGGGGGACAGATTCCCTTACATTTCAGTTGTTGTGTCAGCGTGGCGGTCGCATGACACATTGCCGGCTACACAGCTGGGGATCAGCTGACGTTACTGAAACCCAATAACACTGGGTCGTATGTTTTGACTGTGCAGACGGCACGTCTGAGCCTCAACTGGCGGTGTTGGAGCCCAGGAATTTAAGTTCAGGTGGTAGAAAGATGAACACAACAGGAGACCTGGATAACGTATACAGTGACCTAATTATTTAATCAGGAGGAGGAGTGGCAAATTCCTGCGAGATCCAGGCCTTGTTCATTTTCAGAAAAGTAAGCCGGTCAACGTTATCGGAGGATAGTCGCATGCGACGGTCAGTTAGTACACCACCTGCAGCACTAAAGACACGTTCCGATAATACACTGGCCGCAGGGCAAGACAGCACCTCCAATGCATACTGGCTTAGCTCTGGCCATGTATCCAGCTTTGAGACCCAAAACTTGAAAGGGGAAGAGCCGTCTGGGAGTACAGCAAGAGGGCAAGACATGTAGTCTGTCACCATCTGACGGAACCGTTGCCTCCTGCTGACTGGAGCCGTCTGTGATGGTGTAGACTTTTGTGGGGGGCACACAAAACTGTGCCACAGT
Source organism: Ranitomeya variabilis (assembly GCF_051348905.1). Lineage (NCBI taxonomy): Eukaryota > Metazoa > Chordata > Amphibia > Anura > Dendrobatidae > Ranitomeya > Ranitomeya variabilis. Next base: position 190,372,097 of record NC_135236.1, read on the forward strand.
TGGGCCATACTGGTCTTGCCTTGGGCAGAGGCACTGCTTCTGCTCCCTCTTTGTGCAGAGCCTCCACCACTGCCTGGACGCACTGAGCTGCTTTGGAATGCAGTAGCAGCACTTCTCTCAGTTGGAATGGAGAAGATGATGGAACTGACCAGTGTGTCTTGGTACTCCCGCATTTTTCGCTCCCGGTTCAACGGTGTGATGAGGCTTTCTACGTTGTCCCGGTAGCGAGGATCGAGGAGGGTGAACACCCAATAATCAGACATGTTGAGAATGTGGTCGATGCGGCGGTCGTTTCTCAGGCACTGCAGCATGTAATCCACCATGTGCTGCAGACTGCCAACTGCCCAAGAAACGCTGTCCCCAGCTGGAGGCGTGATCTCTGCCCGCTCGTCATCACCCCACCCTCGCTGTACACACTGAGTACTGGACAATTGTGTAACTCCCTCCTCTGGACGGATGTCTTCCTCCTCCATTGACTCCTCCTCATCCTCCTCACAAACTGTCCCCTGCCTACGCGTTTGTGAGGAACCACGTGGCGCTGACTGTCCAGAAGATGATGGAAGTGGTGAATCCTCATCCTCCACCTCTTCCACAACATCATCCCTTAGCGCTTGCAGTGATTTTTCAAGCAGGCAGATAAGGGGGACAGTCATGCTGACTAGTGCATCATCTGCACTCGCCATCCGCGTGGAATAATCAAAGGGACGCAAAACCTGGCAGACATCCTTCATAGTGGCCCACTCTGTGGTTGTGAAGTCTGTACGGCGCTGACTGCGACTTTTTTGCGCCTGATACAGCTGGTACTCCATTACAGCTTGCTGCTGCTCACACAACCGCTCCAACATATGTAACGTGGAATTCCACCTGGTAGGTAGGTCACATATGATGCGATGTTCCGGCAGGCGGTGTCGGCGCTGCAGAGCCGCAATGCGCGCTTTTGCCGTGCTGGAACGCCGCAAGTGAGCACACTCTAGGCGGACCTTGTGCAGCAGTGCATCAAGATCCGGATAGTCCCTCAAAAAACTCTGCACGACCAAATTGAGCACATGTGCCAGACATGGGATGTGAGTGAGGTTGCCGAGGCCCAGGGCTGCCACCAGATTTCGGCCATTATCACACACTACCATGCCTGGCTGGAGATTCGCTGGCTCAAACCACACATCGCTCTCCTGCTTGATGGCATTCCAGAGCTCCTGCGCTGTGTGGCTACGATTCCCCAAAAAAATTAATTTCAAGACGGCCTGTTGACGTTTGGCCACGGCTGTGCTCATGTCGGTCGTAACAGGTACACGTTCATCACGGGTCCATGTGGAGGTGGACTGTGACGGCTCCTGCAGCGATGATTCTGAGGAACTGGTGTAAGAGGAGGAGTCAATGCGTACAGAATGGATTCCTGCAATCCTTGGAGTGGGCAGGACACGTCCTGCGCCACTCGCACGGTCTGTACCCGGCTCAACTACATTAACCCAATGGGCAGTGAGGGAAAGGTATCGCCCCTGTCCATGTTGACTGGTCCACGCATCGGTGGTGAGGTGGACCTTGCTACTGACGGCGTTCAGTAGCGCGTGTTTTATGTGTCCCTCCACATGCTTGTGCAGGGCAGGGACGGCTTGCCTGCTGAAGTAAAAGCGGCTGGGCACATTGTACTGTGGGACTGCCAATGACATCAAGTCACGGAAGCTGTCAGTCTCCACCAGCCTGAATGACAGCATTTCCAGTGACAGAAGTTTGGCAATGCCTGCAGTCAGAGCCTGTGCTCGTGGGTGGTTTGACGAGAAAGGCCGCCTTTTCTCCCATGCCTGTACTACCGATGGCTGTAGACTGGGCTGGGAGTGTGTGGATGACTGGGAAAGTGGTGCTGCGGGTGGAATGACAGCGGGTCTCTGGACAACAGGGCCAGAGGTTCTTCCACGGCGATCCTGGGAGGAAGCCGAACCAGCTGCGTGTGAGCTAGAGGAAGAGGCAACACGAGCTGAAGAGGTGGTAGCTGCCGCTGTTGGTTGGCCTAGCTCTTCAGTGTGTTTGTCTAACTCCGCCGGGTGCCTGTTGCGCACATGTTTCCACATGTTGGAGGTATTGAGGTTGGCGACTTTTTGACCTCTTTTGATTTTTTGATGACACACCTTGCATCTGACATAGCAAATGTCATCTGCAACTGGGTCAAAAAAGGACCAGGCACTGCAAGTCTTGGGAGCCCCCCTTTTGACTTTTGGAAGAGACATGCTCCTTACGGGTGCCAAAGCGGAGGCTGCAGGATCCGCAGTCTTCCCCCTCCCTCTCCCTCTTTGGGCCGTACGGGGAATCTCTTCCTCAGAGCTGCTCCCACCACCTTCCTGTCCCTGACGCCAAGATGGGTCAAGGACCTCATCATCTACACTACCCTCTGCCCCCAACTGCTCCTCCTGGGTAGTCTCAGCAGCAGAGCACGCACCAGTAAGTGGCACCTGAGTGTCATCATCAGCTGATGCGGCCTGCGAGGTGGTGACCGGAGCCACTGGCCCACCCGCCTCTTCAGAGGAAGACAGAAAAAGCGGTTGGGCATCACTGCACCCTGCCTCTTCTTCCATTTCTCCAATGCTGCTTGGCTGGCCCCCTGTTTCCAAGCCAAGAGATGATTCAGAGAACAGAAGTAGAGACTGCTCCTGTCCTGGGATCTCTGTCTGCCTGGGCAATTTTGCAGGTGGTGAAGAGACAGATGGCTGCTCTCCAGTGCTCTGTGTCTGAGAGGATGTGGCACTAATGGAAGTTGATGCATTAGCTGCCATCCATCCCACAACGGCTTCAATTTGGTCTTCACGCAGCAGCGGTGTACGGCGCTCGGCGACAAAGCTGCGCATGAACGACTGTTCCCTTGTGAAAGTGGGTGCTGATGACTCACCGGTGCCCGCAGCAGGCACAGAATCCCCACGTCCCCTCCCTGCTCCGCGCCCACGCCCACGCCCACGTGCCTTACTCACTGCCTTCTTCATCTTGGTTGACTGATAAAGATAAGCAGAAAAGTACTAACGGCTTTGTGTGCTTATTCCTGAGCAACTCCTCCTAACAGGTATAAGACACACTAATTTTCTAAAGTGTGGACTAGACTTGAATATGAGCTAATGTGGCCTACACAAATGTAAAGTGGTGTGTAACTGGTGTGTTTGGTGAACTTTATTATTTATTTATTTTTTTGGGGCTGAACTGACAACGGATAGAGCTGCAATCACACGGAGACCGTGCAGACAGCCGTAAACGGCGCTGCAAGGCCCAAAAACCCTCCTCTACTTTATCCTATGTAGTGTTTTTCCACAAATTAGCTGGAGACGGGTGGAAAGACACTAATAGGATTTTTTAAAATAAATTAGCAGCAGACTACACTACTTTGAAAAAAAAGAAAATTGATTTGGCGGTATGACGCAGTGAAAAACCCTGAGCTGCAGACAACCAGGCTACGGCTGCTCACAGACTACAGGGCGAGCTGCAGTCACACGGAGACCGTGCAGACAGCCGTAAACGGCGCTGCAAGGCCCAAAAACCCTCCTCTACTTTATCCTATGTAGTGTTTTTCCACAAATTAGCTGGAGACGGGTGGAAAGACACTAATAGGATTTTTTAAAATAAATTAGCAGCAGACTACACTACTTTGAAAAAAAAGAAAATTGATTTGGCGGTATGACGCAGTGAAAAACCCTGAGCTGCAGACAACCAGGCTACGGCTGCTCACAGACTACAGGGCGAGCTGCAGTCACACGGAGACCGTGCAGACAGCCGTAAACGGCGCTGCAAGGCCCAAAAACCCTCCTCTACTTTATCCTATGTAGTGTTTTTCCACAAATTAGCTGGAGACGGGTGGAAAGACACTAATAGGATTTTTTAAAATAAATTAGCAGCAGACTACACTACTTTGAAAAAAAAGAAAATTGATTTGGCGGTATGACGCAGTGAAAAACCCTGAGCTGGAGACAACCAGGCTATAGCTGCTCACAGATTACAGGGCGAGCTGCAGTCACACGGAGACCGTGCAGACAGCCGTAAACGGCGCTGCAAGGCCCAAAAACCCTCCTCTACTTTATCCTATGTAGTGTTTTTCCACAAATTAGCTGGAGACGGGTGGAAAGACACTAATAGGAATTTTTGGAAAAAATGTGCAGCAGCCTGCACTACTTCAAAAAAAAAAAAAAAAAGGACAGTATGAGGCAATGAACCACCCTCCCTGAACTGAATACAACCAGCTATGGATGGCCTATGTGGCTGCACTCAGACTAGAGAGTGGGCTGCACTCACACACACACACACAGAGAGACCTTGCAGATCGCTGTGAAAACAGCGCTACAAGGCAAAAGGAAGGTGAATAGTAGGTGAACACAGCGGTTGCTAAATTAGCCTTTGGAAAGCACAAAGAAGCAAATCGCTATCTCTAAACTGTCCCTCAGTCAGCAAACAGCGTCCTGTCACTCACTGAATTCACAGCAGAGTGATCGCAAAATGGCGCCAGCGACTTTTAAACTGCATCATGACATCATTTCAGCAGCCAATCACAGCCATGCCAGTAGTTTCATGCCCTCCATGCTGAACAGGATGTGCCCACACTTGAAATCATTCTCATTGGCTGAATTTCTGCATTTTGAATCTGGGAACTTCCGATTCCGGTATCCGATACGCGGCAAGTATCGGAATCCCGGTATCGGAATTCCGATACCGCTAGTATCGGCCGATACCCGATACTTGCGGTATCGGAATGCTCAACACTAGTGAAAATTAGGCCATGTGCACACGTTCAGGATTTTTAGCGTTTTTTTCGCGTTTTTTCGCTATAAAAACGTGATAAAAACGCGAAAAAAACGCTAACCTATGCCTCCTATTATTTACAAGGTATTCCGCATTTTTTGTGCAAATGTTGCGATTTTTTCCGCGAAAAAATTGCATAGCGGAAAAAAAAGCAACATGTTCATTAAAAATGCGGAATTGCAGGGATTCCGCACACCTAGGGGTCCATTGATCTGCTTACTTCCCGCACGGGGCTGTGCACACCATGCGGGAAGTAAGCAGATTATGTGCGGTTGGTACCCAGGGTGGAGGAGAGGAGACTCTCCTCCACGCACTGGGCACCATATAAGTGGTCAAAAAATAAGAAATAAAATAAAAAATAGCGATATACTCACCCTCGATGTCCCGCGCAGTGTTCCCGCCTCCACTGCACGCTGCCGTTCAGTTCCTGTAGCTGATGTGCGGCGAAGGACCTCGCCGATGACGTCACTGTCCTGTGATTGGTCGTGAGCGGTCATGTGACTGCTCACGTGACCGTGACGTCACGGAAGGTCCTGCGCGCACACACCAGCTATAGGAAGACGAACGGATGCCGCTGATGAGATGTCTGGGTGAGTATAAGCATTTTTTTATTTTTTTTATTATTTTTAAACATTCTATCTTTTACTATAGATGCTGCATAAGCTGCATCTATAGTAAAAAGTTGGTCACACTTGTCAAACAGTATGTTTGACAAGTGTGACCAACTTGTCAGTCAGTTTTCCAAGCGATGCTACAGATCGCTTGGAAAACTTTAGCATTCTGCAAGCTAATTACGCTTGCAGAATGCTAAAAAAACGCGAAAAAAACGGAAAAAAAACGCAAAAAAAAAAATGCGGATTTCTTGCAGAAAATTTCCGGTTTTCTTCAGGAAATTTCTGCAAGAAATCCTGAACGTGTGCACATGCACTTACTGTCACTTTGAAATCATGTAATCTAAGTGCCATCATAAAGAGAGATTTTATTATCTTCAGAATAGACAGATTAAATCTTTTGTTCCATCCAAAATTCTATTTAAAGTGTTATTTCCCAAATCACAATGTGGTTTTATAATAATATACAAATATATTTAAGTTATGCCTATAAAATGTTTAAGTTTGCCCCATTTTGCACATATTATGCCCCCACCAAAATAGTTACCCTCCAGACTTGACACTCTTTACCCTCCAGTGTTGCCTTTCGTAGTTCAACTGGGTTCTAAGGGGTAACGTTTCTCCTTATGGAGAGTGATATACCAGCTATGGCTTGTCAAAGTAAGGAGGCTTATTCACCATGCAATGATCTTCTGGGAATTTTAATATGCAAATTGCCTCTTCAGAGAAAAAGAGGACTTAAACTCTAAAGCGCCACCTGTTGGAAGTAGCAGTCGTACAAGTCACAATCAACCCTTTAACGAGTCGTGCAATATGACTTAGGATAAAAGCCAAATCAGTATGTCAATTCGCAGACAGTGTTTCGGGCTGTTGGCCCTCGTCAGTGTGAAGCATGAGAACTAATTTGGCTAGGTGAGAGGCTCTGGACTGGGGTCTAAGTGGTAACGTTTCTCCTTATAGAGAGTGGCATACCATCTGGTTTGTCAAGGTAAGGAGGCTTATTTGCCGTGCAATGCTCCTCTGGGAATTTTAATATGCAAATTGCCTCTTCAGAGAAAAAGAGGACTTAACTCTATAGCGCCACCTGTTGGAAGTAGCAATCCTACAAGTCACAGTCAACCCTTTAACAAGTCGTGCAATATGACTTAGGATAAAAGCCTAATCAGTATCTCAGTTCGCAGACACGGTGTTTCGGTAGTTCAACTGTGCATTGTCAATCATGTGCAGTGCAGGCTATCTCCACTGGCAGCCTGCAAGTACTGCTGTGCTCTGGGTCGGATCCTCCTTCACTACAGTGCATAGAACTCATAGCAATAAGCAGTGGTGTGCTTGTGTGTTGGTAACTGAGGAGCGATGTACTTCAAGATGGACTGTAAATGCAGCTGAAAGAAATATATGCTACAGGAAGGGGTTCAAAGAGATATACTGCAGGGCAGGTATAAAAGGTGGTCATGGGAGAAATATACTGCAGGATGGGGCTGTATACAGGGGGTTGAAAGAAGAGATATACTGCAAGATAGGGCTCTATATAGTGAGGCCAAAAAGAGAGATGCTGTATACAGTAGCTAAGGTTACTTGAACTGTGTGTGTTGCCTGCTGCTGAGAGATCAGTGATGTAAAAGTGGAAATGATTCTCCATTGATGCATGTAAAACAGGATGTTCTTCTGACATATGCATCAACAGAGCAGCAATTGCAGTTCCACAAAACTGATCTGTCAGCAGCGGGCAGCATACACAATTCCCCACTGCCATTGTGGCTAAGTGCAGTAGAGTTGAACTCTGCTAGAACCAGCTAACAATTATGTAAAACAACACTGCATCGATATTGACCTTCGCTGACCTATACAGACTTTCATCAGACACACTAAAAGAAGATGAAAACACAATGCAATAAATATAAATTTTTTTCCACATCAAATCAAAGGCGTGTCCCAAAAAATGCAGACAAAATACTCCATATGAATGACCAAAATTAGAAAAAAGATGCTGTTCACTAAATATCAGTTCAAACTCTGGATTTAGTCTTGGGCGATGCACAAATGCTGTGTTGGCAGCAAACAATGTACAAAAAGCAGGGTGTATCCAGCATCGCATCTATAGCAGTGAAAAAATATTAGGACCTTGCGCTTTTTTAACACACGTCCTTAATTATAGTACTTTGACTAAGAACATGTGTGTGTTCCAAACGCATAAGGTATTTCCATATTCACACCTTACTTTTTTCCATGGAATTTTAGCCATTGTATTTTTAATCATTGTTTGATAAAGAAATACACTGCTCAAAAAAATAAAGGGAACAATTAAACAGAATATAACTCCAAGTAAGTCAAACTTCTGTGAAATCAAACTGTCCACTTAGGCAGCAACACTGTTTGACAATCAATTTCACATGCTGTTGTGCAAATGGAATGGACACACTCAATAAAGGAGTGGTTCTGCAGGTGGGGACTACAGACCACATATCAGTACCAATGCTTTCTGGCTGATGTTTTGGTAACTTTTGAATGTTAGTTGTGCTCTCACACTCGTGTTTCACAACCCGCACAAGTGGCTCAGATAGTGCAGCTCATCCAGGATGGCATATCAATACGAGCTGTGGCAAGAAGGTTTGCTGTCTGTTAACATAGTGCCCAGAGGCTGGAGGCACTACCAGGAGACAGGCCAGTACACCAGGAGACGTGGAGAGGGCCGTAGGAGGGCAACAACCCAGCAGCATGACTGCTACCTCAGCCTTTGTGCAAGGAGGAACAGGAGGAGCACTGCCAGAGCCCTGCAAAATGACCTCCAGCAGGCCACAAATGTGCATTTGTCTGCACAAACGGTTAGAAACCGAATCCATGAGGATGGTCTGAGTGTCCGACGTCCACAGATAGGGGTTGTGCTCACAGCCCAACGCCGTGCAGGACGCTTGGCATTTACCACAGAACACCAGGATTGGCAAATTCACCACTTGCGCCCTGTGCTCTTCACAGATGAAAGCAGATTCACACTGAGAACATATGACAGAGTCTGGAGATGCCGTGGAGAGCGATCTGCCTGCAACATCCTTCAGCATGACCGGATTGGCAGTGGGTCAGTATTGGTGTGGGGTGGCATTTCTTTGGAGGATCACACAGCCCTCCATGTGCTCGCCAGAGGTAGTCTGACTGCCATTAGGTACCGAGATGAGATCCTCAGACCCCTTGTGAGACCAAATGCTGGTGCGGTTGGCCCTGGGTTCCTCCTAATGCAGGACAATGCCAGACCTCATGTGGCTGGAGTGTGTCAGCAGTTCCTGCAAGATGAAGGCATTGAAGCTATGGACTGGCCCACCCGTTCCCCAGACCTGAATCCGATTGAACACATCTGGGACATCATGTCTCGCACCATCCACCAATGTCACACCACACAATGTTGCATCACAGACCATCCAGGAGTTGACAGATGCTTTAGTCCAGGTCTGGGAGGAGATCCCTCAGGAGACCATCCGCCGCCTCATCAGGAGCATGCCCAGGCATTCTAGGGAGGTCATACAGGCACGTGGAGGCCACACACACTACTGAGCATAATTTTCTTGTCTTGAGGCATTTCCTCTGAAGTTGGATCAGCCTGTAACTTCATTTTCCACTTTGATTTTGAGAATCATTCCAACTCCAGACCTCCGTGGGATATTAGTTGTGATTTACGTTGATAATTTTTAGGTTTTATTGTTCTCAACACATTCCACTGTGTAATGAATAAAGATTAACAACTGGAATATTTCATTCAGTGATATCTAGGATGTGGGATTTTAGTGTTCCATTTTTTTGAGTAGTGTATTATCACTGCTATGTGATGCTGGATACACCCTGTTTTTTCTCTTATACTGTATTTTCATATTATTTTAGGGTATTAATTTGTAGACCAAAACTTCTTGCGTATACACTCTTTGGACTGTATTAATAAATTGTTGTGCTTAGTCTGTGTATTAAAGAGGTTTTCTGGGCCTTTTTTTTTGTCCCAAGAGTTTATTGTGACATAGTTGCTAATTAGCTGCCTGTTCAATTCTGCGACAATCCCTTCTATGTGGTCACTACCATGTGATTCTTGTGCTTCGCGTGACATCATGTCGACAGAGCAGCTCCTTCTCTTTTGCTCAGTCGACAGGGTGTCACTGCCAACATTGTGATGACAGCCTGTTCCCCAAAGTTAAGCGTCAGGGAGCCGGCTGTCAATCAGCATTATGTCACAAGTGATGCCCTGTTAACAGAGCAGAGCAGAAGAGAAGGAGTTACTTTGTCGATGTGATGTTAAAGGAATCACCACCTGAGCTGGGAATAGATATTTGCTGGGCAGAATAGGCAGGTAGCTAGGAACTACCTGCTGGTAAGCTCTTAACCCCCACAGGAAAGAAAAAAAAGAAAAAAATTCCTGTATAGCCCCATTATCAATAAATGTGCATTTACTATGCTTTTTCAAAAATGTGATTCTGGGAATATCCCTTTTAAAATATGAAAAGCCCCCAATTTCCCCATCAATAGTTACTAAACATTATATTTAGTATTGTTATTGAGCCAGTATGCAGATTATTCTATGTGTGGAAAACAAATTCTGTATTATTAGGAGCAACCAATAGTGTAAATTGTGATATTTCAGTGTTACCTGTCACTTATGCTTGAGAGCAATTGCAGGTTCTCAATCTCTAGGGATTATCAGTAGTCTAAATCATTGTAAGTACATTATGTAAATTATTTATTTCCTTTGCACATAATGACATTTGCATTCAACACATTGCGCGTTTTGACTTGTAATGGTTGCATTATTGTGGTTATTAAAAAGAAATGTAAATCCATGCCGAAATGGTGCTAAAATTATATTCTTCCTTTTAACTGCTGCCATTTCGGTTGTACTCTTATTTAATATGGAATTTATTGGGTGTAATTATCATGATTGTGGAGTAATGAGAAATGACACTAGGCATTTCTGCCCATTATTAGATTTGTTTTTAAAGGGTTTCTGCCACAAATTCTCGTACACAAAACACCCCTCATCTACAGGATACACACTGATCTAATGTAATCATGCACAGAAGTCACTTTTTAAATTTAAACATTGATTTTTCTTTGTTTGGCTTTTTCCCATGCTCTGTTGGAGACTTGTGGGCATGTGATAGTGCTGGATCACATAACTTGCTTGCTTTTCTGTTGAAGTCTCCTACACAAGAAGCCAAAACAGTTTGTTGTGCTGATCCAGTACAGCTCTCTATGTTAACTGAAGGATCTTGCTTGTCAGAGGAGGAAAAAGGCTTCTAGTCATGCTCCACTGACAATTCGAGAAGAATGGTGGAGATCATTAGGGTAGATCACGGTTAAGCCAAACTGGAGAAAAACATGAATAACTTCCCAATGATGAAAGACACAGAAGAAATAGTAGAGGATACTGTAAAGAAATAAGTAATATTAGGTTAGAAGTCTGACATCTAACTTAGTATCTCCATTAGTCAACTTTGTACAAAAGGACCATAAAAACTTTAATTGCAGACTACACCATGTGGGTATGGCAGGAACCCAAGCCAAGGTGGATCATCTCTTGGACTAGAGAGAGTGTTCTTGAAAGCTAGTCCTGTGGTTGTCCTAAAAAGAATGGGCATAGGAACATATGTTATCCTAACTACATACCCCCATTAAGGAGGAATGAAAGAAAACTAATTACTTAAAATTATTTATTTATGTTTAGCTTTCATAGTGCCATCATATTCCTTAGCACTTTACATACATTACCATTGCTGCCCCCAATGGGGTTCACAATCTAAATTCCCCATCAGTATTTCTTTGGCGTGTGGGAGGAAACTGGAGAACTCGGAGGAAACCCACGCAAATACGGGGAGAACATACAAACTCTGTGCAGATGTCGTCCTTGGTGGGATTTGAACCCAGGATTTCAGCACTGCAAAAGCAACAGTGCTAACCACTGAGCCACCGTGCTGCCCAACATTCATTGTACTTGCCCTCTTATGAGTTATAGAACTGAGATTTCCCTAGCAAAACGACTGGTGGTCCTGGAAACCTGTTGGTATAAAGCGATTTTACAATTATGAACAATTGAATGGTGTTCGCATGTTGGGGGTCAACCAAGTTTGAGTGTGTTCCATCATACTCTTACCTTCTGGGAAACAGAAGAAAATCTGTAAATTGAAAGCTTCAGGTATTTTCTGCTATTTCTCCGTTTATTTTATAATTGTTCTGCAGATTGTACATCACCTTATTTTGTCAGTTTTTACTCATTTTTCTCCTAAGCATTTTACTTTAATATTAAAGATAAAGATCACGATTCATCTAAACTTTTGCTACAGAATTCTGACTTAAAAGGCTTTGTAAATCTGCAAAGTTTTGGTATAGTGCGAGATTGCACTAAAAATTAGCAACTTTTGGCATTTGCACACTATTTGTGCCCAGCTCTGACATTGTCGGCAGAGCTGAGATGGGACTGGAGCATGGCCCAGCATTCACTACGCCACTCCAGTCTCATGCCACCTTTGAGACGCTTCTGATTCATTAAAAAGTGTGCATCTCTTAATGAATCGGGAGCGTCTGATCCAGCGCACGGTGGTTTTCATACCGGTTTTGATGAATCGCGGCACAAACCTGTAATAAGTTTGGTCCTTGTAAAGAATCCGTAATCTTTCTGAGTTTTTCTCCGGTGTCTGGACTATGTGGTGATATGATTTATGATTAATTTGCATCTTGAGTGGAAGGTGATTGCAAAATTAAGTGAGTGGAATTAGATTAATCACTTGCAGTAGCACAAGTGTTCCGTGCTGAGAAGTGTGTACATGTCCGACTTTATCACTGTGACCAATATCAGAATTTAATACATTTTTTATCTTAAAATAACTTATTTTACAGGTTTATTGATAGCTACAGTGGGGGAAATAAATATTTGATCCCTTGCTGATTTTGTCAGTTTGCCCACTGATAAAGACATGAACAGTCTATAATTTTAAGGGTAGGTTAATTTTAACATTGAAAGATAGAATATCAAAAATAAAATCTAGAATATCACATGGTATAAATTATATAAGTGTGTCAAGATCCCTTAGCCGCTGCCACCAATTGGTCACGAAATCCACAGGGATTCCTGACCACTGTCACCAATATGTCACGGATTGGGGTGACTTTAGACCAACAGACGGCTATCACATGTGCAGGGGGCTTATCTTAGTTATCCCTCCACTGCCACAGTGTGATGAAAAAAGAAACACACACAAGGCTAGGGACCTCTTAGTTTACAGCAGGGGCTTATTTTAGCTATCCCACTGCTCTTCAATATACCACGAACTGCAGGGATTTTTGTGTATCCCGCTTACAGTTCCACTTAAACTTTGCAGCTCTCTGGCGCCCCCCTTTCTGTCAGGTCAGATTAGGTACTGCACCTAGGGTAATTAGTCGCCAGAAAGGCTGCCTGCTATGTACTGGCTATTGGGCACGCTGCAGCGATGCGATAACTGCTCCCACTCAGGCAGGAACAATAATTATCAATGCCGCAGTCGCTGCATTGTCACCCAAAGGCCTGCACACGGTAGTGCCGCCACCAGCTTAGATTAAACGGGTCCGAAGCTAACCCAAAACAGTAGCGTAAATTCCCTTCAGAAGGCTTAGGGTACGTTTTAGAACAGGAAGAACGAACTAGTATTAAATATTATACTCATAAAGTTTATGCAGTGTTTATAAAAAAGTTATATAAAGATGTTACAACATGAGACAATTGCAAATATGTACAAAGTAATTATATTAAAAAAAACAAGGATTACATGAGAAATAACACTTACATGTGTTCAAAGCATTGCAGGCAACCAGGCTAGTGGAGTTCCCATACGTCAAAATGCATCAGTAGGTCTGGATAGACAGCAGACAGACAGCTCAGGTAAAAACTGAAAAACTCCTCTCTCTTGGACGCCTGCCAGCACTTAAAACCTACAGCCGGTGACCTCACAGAAAGGGCTGGCTTTCCCAAACCCTCCTACCTCTTCAGTTCTCCTAACTGTACATTAAATATATCTGATGCCCGTAACTTCGCTACAGAACATGTCATAATCCTACCACATCCAGCATTCATCTCGGATTAATGTGGGCATTCTAATGAGATCAAATATGTCCTATCTGTCATGCATATTGACAGAGAAATCCCTACTTTACCGGATGGAGTTAGAAGCTCATGTTTAGAGTGCTGGATAGATGCTCTGATGGAGATTAAGAATATATATTTTCATGTTCCTGTCATGTTCCCAATGGCAGGGAATTAAACACATAACACGGGCAAAAACAGGACGAGCTCTAGGGTGATGGAACCTGAGCTGCCCGCGATCCTGAACCTCAATACTCAACTAACAGCAGCCGGGGAACGTTCCTGGGGGGACTCTAGACGTCTCGCGCCAGCCGGAGATCTAGCTACCCCTATCAGAAGAATCACAGACCTATCTTGCCTCCAGAGAAATATTCCCACAGAAATAGCAGCCCCCCACATATAATGACGGTGAAATGAGAGGAAGGCACAAACGTAGTTATGAAAACAGATTCAGCAAAATGAGGCCCGCTTAAGCTAGATAGCAGAGGATACAAAAGGTGAACTGCGCGGTCAGCTTAAAACCCTTCAAAATACCATCCTGAAATTACTTGAACTCATGTGCCAACTCATGGTACATGAGTGGTAATTTCAGCCCACTAGAGCAACCAGCAGCAGAGAATTACATATCTGCAAGCTGGACTAAAAACATGAAAGCAAACATGAAACAGGGAAATCCAGACTTAGCTTGTCTTGAAGGCCTAGGAGCAGGTAGCAAAGGTAACAGAGACACACTGATACATTGATAGCCGGCAAGGGAATGACAGGAAAGCCAGGTTAAATAGGAAACACCCAGCCTCTGATGGACAGGTGGAAACCAGAGACCGCAACCCACCAAAGTCACCCAGTACCAGCTGTAACCACCAGAGGGAGCCCAAAAACAGAATCCACAACAGTACCCCCCCCCCTTGAGGAGTGGTCACCGAACCCTCACGAGAACCCCCAGGGCGATCAGGATGAGCTCTATGGAAGGCGCGGACCAAATCAGTCGCATGAACATCAGAGGCGACCACCCAGGAATTATCCTCCTGACCATAACCCTTCCACTTAACCAAATACTGGAGTTTACGTCTGGAAACACGAGAATCCAAGATCTTCTCAACAACATACTCCAATTCTCCCTCCACCAGCACCGGAGCAGGAGGCTCAACCGAAGGAACAACGGGCACCTCATACCTCCGCAATAACGACCGATGGAACACATTATGAATAGCAAACGATGCTGGGAGATCCAAACGAAAAGATACAGGGTTAAGAATCTCCAAGATCTTATAAGGACCGATGAACCGAGGCTTGAACTTAGGAGAAGAGACCTTCATAGGGACAAAACGAGAAGACAACCACACCAAGTCCCCAACAAGAAGTCAGGGACCCACGCGGCGACGGCGATTAGCAAACTGCTGAGTTTTCTCCTGAGACAACTTCAAATTGTCCACCACCTGATTCCAAATCTGATGTAGCCTGTCCACCACCACGTCCACTCCAGGACAATCCGAAGGCTCCACCTGACTAGAGGAAAAACGAGGATGAAACCCCGAATTACAAAAGAAAGGAGAAACCAAAGTAGCAGAACTAGCCCGATTATTAAGGGCAAATTCGGCCAGTGGCAAAAAGGCAACCCAGTCATCTTGATCAGCAGAAACAAAACACCTTAAATAAGTTTCCAAGGTCTGATTAGTTCGCTCCGTCTGGCCATTCGTCTGAGGATGGAATGCAGACGAGAAAGACAAATCAATGCCCATCTTAGCACAAAACGTCCGCCAAAATCTAGACACAAACTGGGATCCCCTGTCAGAAACGATATTCTCCGGAATCCCATGCAAACGAACCACGTTCTGAAAAAATAAAGGGACCAACTCAGAGGAGGAAGGCAACTTAGGCAAGGGTACCAGATGAACCATCTTAGAAAAGCGGTCACACACAACCCAGATAACGGACATTTTCTGTGAGACAGGGAGATCTGAAATAAAATCCATGGAAATGTGCGTCCAAGGCCTCTTCGGGATAGGCAAGGATAACAACAACCCACTGGCCCGAGAACAGCAAGGCTTAGCCCGAGCACACACCTCACAAGACTGCACAAAGGTGCGCACATCCCTTGACAAGGAAGGCCACCAAAAAGACCTGGCCACCAAGTCTCTAGTACCAAATATTCCAGGATGACCAGCCAACACAGAAGAATGGACCTCGGAGATGACTCTACTGGTCCAATCATCCGGAACAAACAGTCTTTCTGGTGGACAACGATCAGGTTTATCCGCCTGAAACTCCTGCAATGCACGTCGCAAGTCTGGGGAGACGGCGGACAATATTACCCCATCCCTAAGGATACCAGTAGGCCCAGAGTCTCCAGGAGAGTCAGGCACAAAACTCCTGGAAAGAGCATCTGCCTTCACATTCTTTGAACCTGGCAGGTATGAAACCACAAAATTGAAACGAGAAAAAAACAACGACCAACGAGCCTGTCTAGGATTCAGACGCCTGGCAGACTCAAGGTAAATCAGATTTTTGTGATCAGTCAAGACCACCACACGATGTCTAGCACCCTCAAGCCAATGACGCCACTCCTCAAATGCCCACTTCATGGCCAAAAGCTCCCGATTACCCACATCATAATTGCGCTCGGCGGGCAAGAATTTTCTAGAAAAGAACGCACATGGCTTCATCACCGAGCAATCGGAACTTCTCTGTGACAAAACCGCCCCCGCTCCAATCTCGGAAGCATCAACCTCAACCTGAAAAGGAAGTGAAACATCTGGTTGACATAACACAGGAGCAGAAGAAAACCGGCGCTTAAGTTCCTGAAAGGCCTCCACAGCCGTAGGAGACCAATTAGCAACATCAGCACCCTTTTTAGTCAAATCAGTCAAAGGTTTAACAACACTGGAAAAATTAGTAATGAACTGACGATAAAAATTAGCAAAACCCAAGAACTTCTGAAGACTCTTAACAGATGTAGGTTGTGTCCAGTCACAAATCGCCTGAACCTTGACGGGATCCATCTCAATAGTAGAAGGAGAAAAAATGTACCCCAAAAAAGAAATCTTCTGGACTCCGAAGAGACATTTTGAGCCCTTCACAAACAGAGAATTGGCCCGCAGGACTTGAAACACCTTCCTGACCTGTAGAACATGAGACTCCCAGTCATCAGAAAACACCAAAATATCATCCAAATACACAATCATAAACTTATCCAGATATTCACGGAAAATATTGTGCATAAAGGACTGAAAGACTGAAGGCGCATTAGAAAGTCCAAAAGGCATTACCAAATACTCAAAATGGCCCTCAGGCGTATTAAATGCGGTTTTCCACTCATCACCCTGCTTTATCCGCACAAGATTATACGCACCGCGAAGATCTATCTTAGTGAACCACCTAGCCCCCTTAATGCGAGCAAACAAATCAGTCAATAATGGCAATGGATACTGATATTTGACTGTAATCTTATTCAGAAGGCGATAATCTATACAAGGCCTCAGGGAACCATCTTTTTTTGCCACGAAAAAAAAACCCTGCTCCCAGAGGGGACGAAGATGGACGAATATGTCCCTTTTCCAAGGACTCCTTAATATAATTCCGCATAGCAGTATGCTCTGGCACTGACAGATTAAATAAACGACCCTTAGGGAACTTACTGCCAGGAATTAATTCTATAGCACAGTCACAATCCCTATGAGGAGGGAGCGAATTGAGCTTAGGCTCCTCAAAAACATCCCGATAGTCAGACAAAAACGCAGGGACCTCAGAAGGAGTAGATGAAGCGATTGAAATCAGAGGTGCATAATCATGAACCCCCTGACATCCCCAGCTTAACACAGACATTGTTTTCCAATCCAGGACTGGATTATGAGTTTGTAACCATGGCAGACCAAGCACTAGTACATCATGTAAATTATACAGTACAAGGAAGCGAATCACCTCCTGATGAACGGGAGTCATGTGCATGGTCACTTGTGTCCAGTACTGCGGTTTATTCATAGCCAATGGTGTAGAGTCAATTCCCTTCAAAGGAATAGGAACTTCCAGAGGCTCCAGACTAAAACCGCAGCGTTTGGCAAATGACCAATCCATAAGACTCAGGGCAGCGCCCGAATCCACATAGGCATCGACGGAAATGGATGACAGTGAACAAATCAGAGTTACAGACAAAATGAACTTAGACTGCAGAGTACTAATGGCAAAAGATTTATCAACCTTTTTTGTGCGTTTAGAGCATGCTGATATAACATGAGCTGAATCACCACAATAAAAACACAATCCATTTTTCCGCCTATAATTTTGCCGTTCACTTCTGGACTGAATTCTATCACATTGCATAGTCTCAGGTGCCTGTTCAGAAGACACCGCCAACTGGTGCACAGGTTTGCACTCCCGTAAACGCCGATCAATCTGAATGGCCATAGCCATAGACTCATTCAGACCTGTAGGCGCAGGGAACCCCACCATAATATCCTTAATGGCCTCAGAAAGACCATCTCTGAAGTTTGCAGCCAGGGCGCACTCATTCCACTGAGTAAGCACCGACCATTTCCGAAATTTTTGACAATATACTTCCGCTTCATCATGCCCCTGAGAGAGGGCTAATAAAGCCTTTTCAGCCTGAATCTCCAGGTTAGGTTCCTCATAGAGCAATCCCAGTGCCAGAAAAAACGCATCCACACTGAGCAATGCAGGATCCCCTGGTGCCAATGCAAATGCCCAATTCTGAGGGTCGCCCCGCAGGAAAGATATTACAATCTTGACCTGCTGAGCAGGGTCTCCAGAGGAGCGAGATTTCAAAGAAAGAAACAATTTGCAATTGTTCCTGAAATTCAGGAAGGTAGATCTATCTCCAGAAAAAAACTCTGGAATAGGAATTCTAGGTTCAGACATAGGAGTGTGAACAACAAAATCCTGTATGTTTTGAACTTTTGCAGCAAGATTATTCAGGCTGGAAGCCAAACTCTGGACATCCATGTTAAACAGCTAAGGTCAGAGCCATTCAAGGGTTAAGAGGAGATAAGAAGCAGCTAGACAGCAATTAAGGGCTAGGCAGCAAAACTCTGAGGAAAAAAAAAAAATTTCCCTTCAACACTTCTTTTTCTCCTGCTTCAGCCCAAACAATTAACACTTTGTGGGCCGGCTATACTGTCATGTTCCCAATGGCAGGGAATTAAACACATAACACGGGCAAAAACAGGACGAGCTCTAGGGTGATGGAACCTGAGCTGCCCGCGATCCTGAACCTCAACACTCATCTAACAGCAGCCGGGGAACGTTCCTGGGGGGACTCTGTTGTGAATTTACTTTTTGCTCCCTCTAGTGGTTACTAGTTTTTTGACTCTGGTTTTTCTGTCATTCCTTTTATCCGCACCTGGGTCGTTAGTTAAGGGTGTTTCTATTTAAGCTCCCTGGACCTTCAGTTCAATGCCTGGCAACGTAGTTATCAGAGCTAGTCTGCTGTGCTCTTGTCTACTGATCCTGGTTCCAGTTATATCAGCTAAGTCCGCTTTTTGCTATTTTGTTTTGGTTTTGTATTTTTGTCCAGCTTGTTCCAAATATATATCCTGACCTTTGCTGGAAGCTCTAGGGGGCTGGTGTTCTCCCCCCGGACCGTTAGACGGTTCGGGGGTTCTTGAATTTCCAGTGTGGATTTTGATAGGGTTTTTGTTGACCATATAAGTTACCTTTCTTTATTCTGCTATCAGTAAGCGGGCCTCTCTGTGCTAAACCTGGTTCATTTCTGTGTTTGTCATTTCCTCTTACCTCACCGTTATTATTTGTGGGGGGCTTCTATCCAGCTTTGGGGTCCCCTTCTCTGGAGGCAAGAAAGGTCTTTTGTTTTCCTCTACTAGGGGTAGCTAGATTCTCCGGCTGGAGCGTGTCATCTAGAATCAACGTAGGAATGATCCCCGGCTACTTCTAGTGTTGGCGTTAGGAGTAGATATATGGTCAACCCAGCTACCACTGCCCTATGAGCTGGATTTTTGTATTCTGCAGACTTCCACGTTCCTCTGAGACCCTCGCCATTGGGGTCATAACAGTTTGCCAGGCCAGTATTAAATGTTTAATGCATTGCAGAAGAGGGATTATAAGAAAGAAGATTCTGAGTTTTTTTTTTTTTTTTTTTTTTTTTCTTCTTCCCCTTTACCTCAGAGTGGCTATGCTTGCTGCAGACATGAATGTCCAGACCTTGATTACAAGTGTGGACCAGCTGGCTACTCGTGTGCAGGGCATACAAGACTATGTTATCAGTAATCCTAGGTCAGAACCTAAAATACCGATTCCTGAACTGTTTTCCGGAGACAGGTTTAAGTTTAGGAATTTTGTGAATAATTGTAAATTGTTTTTGTCCCTGAGACCCTGTTCATCTGGAGACTCTGCTCAGCAAGTAAAAATTGTTATTTCGTTCTTACGGGGCGACCCTCAGGATTGGGCTTTTTCGCTGGCGCCAGGAGATCCGGCATTGGCTGATATTAATGCGTTTTTTCTGGCGCTCGGTTTACTTTATGAGGAACCCAATCTTGAGATTCAGGCAGAAAAGGCCTTGCTGGCTATGTCTCAGGGGCAGGACGAGGCTGAAGTGTACTGCCAAAAATTTCGGAAATGGTCCGTGCTGACACATTGGAACGAGTGTGCATTGGCCGCTAATTTTAGAAATGGCCTTTCTGAAGCCATTAAGAATGTTATGGTGGGTTTTCCCATTCCCACAGGTCTGAATGATACTATGGCACTGGCTATTCAAATTGACCGGCGGTTGCGGGAGCGCAAAACCGCAAATTCCCTCATGGTGTTGTCTGAACAGACACCTAATTCGGTGCAATGTGATAGAAAAATCGCAAATTCCCTCATGGTGTTGTCTGAACAGACACCTGATTTAATGCAATGTGATAGAATCCTGACTAGAAATGAGCGGAAAATTCATAGACGCCGGAATGGCTTGTGCTACTACTGTGGTGATTCTCGCCTCTCCAGGCGGAGGCTTCAGTACCTGGTCAAGTGGAAGGGCTATGGTCAGGAGGATAATTCCTGGGTGGTCGCCTCTGATGTTCATGCGGCCGATTTAGTTCGTGCCTTTCATGCCGCTCATCCTGATCGCCCTGGTGGTCGTGGTGAGGGTTCGGTGACCCCTCACTAAGGGGGGGGTACTGTTGTGAATTTACTTTTTGCTCCCTCTAGTGGTTACTAGTTTTTTGACTCTGGTTTTTCTGTCATTCCTTTTATCCGCACCTGGGTCGTTAGTTAAGGGTGTTTCTATTTAAGCTCCCTGGACCTTCAGTTCAATGCCTGGCAACGTAGTTATCAGAGCTAGTCTGCTGTGCTCTTGTCTACTGATCCTGGTTCCAGTTATATCAGCTAAGTCCGCTTTTTGCTTTTTGCTATTTTGTTTTGGTTTTGTATTTTTGTCCAGCTTGTTCCAAATATATATCCTGACCTTTGCTGGAAGCTCTAGGGGGCTGGTGTTCTCCCCCCGGACCGTTAGACGGTTCGGGGGTTCTTGAATTTCCAGTGTGGATTTTGATAGGGTTTTTGTTGACCATATAAGTTACCTTTCTTTATTCTGCTATCAGTAAGCGGGCCTCTCTGTGCTAAACCTGGTTCATTTCTGTGTTTGTCATTTCCTCTTACCTCACCGTTATTATTTGTGGGGGGCTTCTATCCAGCTTTGGGGTCCCCTTCTCTGGAGGCAAGAAAGGTCTTTTGTTTTCCTCTACTAGGGGTAGCTAGATTCTCCGGCTGGAGCGTGTCATCTAGAATCAACGTAGGAATGATCCCCGGCTACTTCTAGTGTTGGCGTTAGGAGTAGATATATGGTCAACCCAGCTACCACTGCCCTATGAGCTGGATTTTTGTATTCTGCAGACTTCCACGTTCCTCTGAGACCCTCGCCATTGGGGTCATAACAGGACTCTAGACGTCTCGCGCCAGCCGGAGATCTAGCTACCCCTATCAGAAGAATCACAGACCTATCTTGCCTCCAGAGAAATATTCCCACAGAAATAGCAGCCCCCCACATATAATGACGGTGAAATGAGAGGAAGGCACAAACGTAGTTATGAAAACAGATTCAGCAAAATGAGGCCCGCTTAAGCTAGATAGCAGAGGATACAAAAGGTGAACTGCGCGGTCAGCTTAAAACCCTTCAAAATACCATCCTGAAATTACTTGAACTCATGTGCCAACTCATGGTACATGAGTGGTAATTTCAGCCCACTAGAGCAACCAGCAGCAGAGAATTACATATCTGCAAGCTGGACTAAAAACATGAAAGCAAACATGAAACAGGGAAATCCAGACTTAGCTTGTCTTGAAGGCCTAGGAGCAGGTAGCAAAGGTAACAGAGACACACTGATACATTGATAGCCGGCAAGGGAATGACAGGAAAGCCAGGTTAAATAGGAAACACCCAGCCTCTGATGGACAGGTGGAAACCAGAGACCGCAACCCACCAAAGTCACCCAGTACCAGCTGTAACCACCAGAGGGAGCCCAAAAACAGAATCCACAACATGTTCCTATCTTAAATGGTTGGCCTAATATCTTACAAAAACAGAACAAAGGACTTTCATGATTCTGGAAGTTTCTAATCCAGTTAAAGCTGGTCACTTTCCACTACAGGAAATGCCGGTCGTAAATACCTTGGCGAGGGGGATGAGGGCTTGTGAGCTGAAAGTCAGGAATTTGCAGCTACAAACTGTTGCAGAATCACTCCAAGAAGGGGGGCTTAGCCCACAGCATGCTAGCAAGAGAACTAAACTTATTTGATATTTCATACCATATCGTGACTCCTCCCCCTTTTGGCGTGTGCTACGGAGATAGAACCCCACGGTATGCCTCCATGCGCACCTCAGTAGGTTCACTCTGGCGGGACAGTCCATCTGCATTCCCATGCTCCCTGCCAGCTTTGTGTTCAATGGTGAAGTCAAATTGCTGAAGGGCAAGGCTCCAGCGTAGCAACCTGCCGTTGGTTCCGCACATGGCGTTTAGCCAGCGCAGAGGGTCGTGGTCGGTCACCACAGTGAAGGTGCGACCGTACAAGTAGGGCTGCAAGCGCTGCAGGGCCCAGACTATGGCCAGGCACTCCTTCTCAATGGTGGAGTAGGCCACTTCCCTCGGCAAAAGTTTCCGGCTCAGGTACAACACGGGGTGCTCTTGGTCCTCCGAGTCAACCTGGCTGAGCACAGCACCGAGGCCAAACTCACTGGCGTCAGTCTGTACCAAGAACGGTCGACTGCTGTCGACTGCTTTCAACACAGGGGCGTTGCACAGTGCAGTTTTCAACGCCTGGAAGGCCCCCTCACAGCCATCTATCCAGTTGACGATGTGAGGTAGCTTCTTCCTGGTGAGGTCCGTCAAAGGTTTTGCCACGCTACTATAGTGCTGTACGAAGCGCCTATAGTACCCTGCAGTGCCCAGGAAGGACATCACCTGTTTCTTGGTCCCGGGAGTGGGCCAGTTCACGATCGCGCCCACTTTCTCAGGCTCTGGCTTTAGGGTGCCTCCGCCTACCCGGTGCCCCAGGTAGTGGACCTCCCTCATGCCCATCTGGCACTTCCCCGGCTTGATAGTCAGTCCTGCTCGGTGAATTCGCCTGAGCACCTCCTCGAGATGCTGCAGGTGTTCTTCCCAGGAGGGACTGAAGATGGCAATGTCATCCAAGTACGCCACTGTGTACTTCTCCAGTCCCTGAAGCAGGAGATTGACCATCCGCTGGAAAGTGGCAGGGGCATTCTTCATGCCGAAGGGCATGACCGTGGACTCGTACAGTCCAAAGGGTGTGATAAAGGCGGATTTCTCCTGCGCCTCGGGGCTCAGGGGAATCTGCCAGTATCCTCGACTCAGATCCATTATTGTCAGGTACTTTGCGCCAGCTAACTTCTCAAGCAGCTCCTCTATGCGTGGCATTGGGTGCGCGTCAGAGGCTGTAATGGCGTTGAGCCCCCTGTAGTCCACGCAGAAGTGGGTGGTCCGGTCCTTCTTTGGCACAAGAACTACAGGTGAGGCCCACGTGCTCTTTGACCGTCAAATCACCCCCAGCTGTAACATCTCATCGATCTCCTGGCGCATAATCTGTTGCACCTGGTCAGAGATTCGATAGGGTGTTCGCCGTAGTGGGGCGTGATTCCCGGTGTCCACCTCGTGGACGGCTAACTCAGACCTTCCAGGCCAGTTAGAGAACACGACCCGGAAGGGTTCCAGTGTGGTTTGCAACTGCAACCGCTGTGGTTCATCTAGCGAGGCGCTTACCTCCACGTCCTCGATGGACCCACCGGCCTTGGCTTGGGCCAGCATGTCCAGGAGGGCGTCTTCCTCCCCGTCTTTGGGTGCGCTGCAGACCGGTAGGACAAAAGGTTCACGTTCGTGATGAGCCTTCATCATGTTGACGTGAAAGGCCTTTCGCCTACCCCGAGCGTGGTCAAGTGTGACCACGTAGGTGACCGGGTTGAGCTGTTGGTGGACGACGTACGGGCCCTCCCAGGCTGCCTGAAGCTTATCCGTTGGTACGGGGACCAGCACCCACACCTTTTGACCCACGTGGTAGGTCCGCTCCCGGGCGTTCTGGTCGTACCAGTGCTTCTGATCCGCCTGAGCCTGCTTCATGTTGTCATGCACCAACTGCGTCAAGGTCTGCATCTTGTCACGGAAGCGCATGACATACTCCACTATGGACACTTCAGAAGGGTTCGGCTCCTCTTCCCAGGATTCTCTTACCAACCCAAGGGGTCCCCGGACTCGCCTGCCATACAGGAGCTCGAAGGGAGAGAACCCTGTCGAGGCCTGCGGAACCTCTCGGTAAGCAAACAGCAGGTGTGGGAGATACCGCTCCCAGTCGCGCCCTTGATTCATCTGTAGGCAGTCGGTACTGTCTGCAAGCTTTCTCAAAGGCCCGCAGAAAAGTGTCCAAGTCCCCATCCTTTTCCATAACAGGAAAGTGGGCTTTGGTGTCTGAGCGCTGCTGGGCTCACGGCTCTGGGCGGTGGAAGGCGTCCACCCCTGCCGGAGCATCTCCAGTTCATGTTCTCGCTGGGCTTGGCGCTCGGCTCGCTGGGCCTGGGCCTCTCGTTCGGCTCGCTGGGCCTCTCGCTCGGTCTCTCTCAGCCTCCTGCCGGTATTGCTGAATCAGCTGCTGACGTCCCTCATGGTCGTCAGCGGGGAATTCTTTCAAGGCCGCCTGCAGGTGGGGGTCCAATTCGCCCGGATTGCTAACGGGGCCAGCATTCAGTGGTTGGACCTCTGCTGCAGCACCATGTTCGCTGGTGCTGGCTTCTGCGGCTTCTGGGCTCTGTGAGTGGTCTAGAGCGGCTTCCCATTGCATCAGGACTGCGACCAGTTGGCTTTTGTTTTTGCTTGCATAGTCAATGTGCTGTGACTTGCATAAGGCAACAAGGGTGTCTCTGGTCTGCTGTTCATAAAAGGTTTCTCCCAGCCCAACTACGGTTGCCAAATAAAAGATAGGATAGAAAAACGAAGAGAAAGGGAGGGGATAATTACCAGTACACAATTGTCTCACAACTAATAAACACTGAGTTCGTTCTCCAAACTTATTTGCGCAGAGTCCTCGCAAGAACTTTCTTCAAGTTTTTAGTGAGAGGAATGATTGCTCAAACCAAATCACTAATGCTCTAATATCCCACCGCCTTGCCACCAATTGTCACGATCCCACCGCTGCCACCAATTGTCACGATCCCTTAGCCGCTGCCACCAATTGGTCACGAAATCCACAGGGATTCCTGACCACTGTCACCAATATGTCACGGATTGGGGTGACTTTAGACCAACAGACGGCTATCACATGTGCAGGGGGCTTATCTTAGTTATCCCTCCACTGCCACAATGTGATGAAAAAAGAAACACACACAAGGCTAGGGACCTCTTAGTTTACAGCAGGGGCTTATTTTAGCTATCCCACTGCTCTTCAATATACCACGAACTGCAGGGATTTTTGTGTATCCCGCTTACAGTTCCACTTAAACTTTGCAGCTCTCTGGCGCCCCCCTTTCTGTCAGGTCAGATTAGGTACTGCACCTAGGGTAATTAGTCGCCAGAAAGGCTGCCTGCTATGTACTGGCTATTGGGCATGCTGCAGCGACGCGATAACTACTCCCACTCAGGCAGGAACAATAATTATCAATGCCGCAGTCGCTGCATTGTCACCCAAAGGCCTGCACACGGTAGTGCCGCCACCAGCTTCGATTAAACGGGTCCGAAGCTAACCCAAAACAGTAGCGTAAATTCCCTTCAGAAGGCTTAGGGTACGTTTTAGAACAGGAAGAACGAACTAGTATTAAATATTATACTCATAAAGTTTATGCAGTGTTTATAAAAAAGTTATATAAAGATGTTACAACATGAGACAATTGCAAATATGTACAAAGTAATTATATTAAAAAAAACAAGGATTACATGAGAAATAACACTTACATGTGTTCAAAGCATTGCAGGCAACCAGGCTAGTGGAGTTCCCATACGTCAAAATGCATCAGTAGGTCTGGATAGACAGCAGACAGACAGCTCAGGTAAAAACTGAAAAACTCCTCTCTCTTGGACGCCTGCCAGCACTTAAAACCTACAGCCGGTGACCTCACAGAAAGGGCTGGCTTTCCCAAACCCTCCTACCTCTTCAGTTCTCCTAACTGTACATTAAATATATCTGATGCCCGTAACTTCGCTACAGAACATTTCATAATCCTACCACATCCAGCATTCATCTCGGATTAATGTGGGCATTCTAATGAGATCAAATATGTCCTATCTGTCATGCATATTGACAGAGAAATCCCTACTTCTTTACCGGATGGAGTTAGAAGCTCATGTTTAGAGTGCTGGATAGATGCTCCGATGGAGATTAAGAATATATATTTTCGTGTTCCTATCTTAAATGGTTGGCCTAATATCTTACAAAAACAGAACAAAGGACTTTCATGATTCTGGAAGTTTGTAATCCAGTTAAAGCTGGTCACTTTCCACTACAGGAAATACCGGTCGTAAATACCTTGGCGAGGAGGATGAGGGCTTGTGAGCTGAAAGTCAGGAATTTGCAGCTACAAACTGTTGCAGAATCACTCCAAGAAGGGGGGCTTAGCCCACAGCATGCTAGCAAGAGAACTAAACTTATATGATATTTCATACCATATCGTGACAAAGTGTATTTGCATTTTGCAGTGAGACGTAAGTATTTGATCCCTCTGGCAAACAAGACTTAATACTTGATGGCAAAACCCTTTTGGCAAGCACAGCAGTCAGACTTTTTTGTAGTTGATGATAAGGTTTGCGCACAGGTCAGGA
This sequence comes from Ranitomeya variabilis, assembly GCF_051348905.1. Lineage (NCBI taxonomy): Eukaryota > Metazoa > Chordata > Amphibia > Anura > Dendrobatidae > Ranitomeya > Ranitomeya variabilis. The sequence goes on from NC_135236.1 coordinate 190,398,823, forward strand.
GGAATTTTGGTCCACTCCTCTTTGCAGATCATCTCTAAATCATTAAGATTTTGAGGCTGTCGCTTGGCAACTTGGAGCTTCAACTCCCTCCATAAGTTTTATATGGGACTAAGGTCTGGAGACTGGCTAGGCCACTCCATGACCTTAATGTGCTTCTTTTTGAGCCTCTCTTTTGTTGCCTTGCCTGTATGTTTTGGGTCATTGTCTTGCTAGAAGACCCAGCCACAATCCATTTTTAATGTCCTGGCGGAGGGAAAGAGGTTGACACTCAGAATTTTACGGTACATGGCTCCATCTATTGTCCCATTGATGTGGTGAAGTAGTCCTGTGCCCTTAGCAGAGAAACACCTCCAAAACATAATGTTTCCACCTTCATGCTTGACAGTAGGGACAGTGTTCTTTGGGTCATAGGCATCATTTCTCTTCCTCCAAACACGGCAAGTTGAGTTAATCCCAAAGACCTCAATTTTTGTCTCATCTAACCATAGCACCTTCTCCCAATTACTCACAGAATCATCCAGGTGTTCATTGGCAAACTTCAGATGGGCCTGCCCATGTGCCCATTCTTGAGCAGGTGGACCTTGCTGGCACTGCAGGATTTTAAACATTAGTGGTGTAATGTGTTAACAATGGTTTTCTTGGTGACTCTGGTCCCAGCTGTCTTGAGATCATTAACAAGTTCCCCCCGTGTAGTTTTAGGCTGATCTTTCACCTTCCTCATAATCAAGGATACCGCATGAGGTGAGATTTTGCATGGTGCCCCAGATCAATGTTAATTGACAGTCATTTTGCATTGCTTCTATTTTCTTACTATTGCATCAACAGTTGTCTCCTTCTCACCCAGCGTCTTACTTATGGTTTTGTAGCCCATTCTCGCTGTGTGCAGGTCTATGATCTTGTCCCTGACATCCTTATAAAGCACTTTTGTCTTGCCCATGTTGTAGAGGTTAGAGTCTGACTGATTAATTGAGTCTGTGGACAGGAGTCTTTTATAAAGGTGACTATGCAAGACAGCTGTCTTTAATGCAGGTAACGAGTTGATTAGGAGCTTTTAACTGGTGTGTAGGAGCCAGAACTCTTTTAATGGTTGGTAGGGGATCAAATACTTAATTCTCTTTGCAAAATGCGAATACATTTATATAATTTATGCAATGTAATTTTCTGGATTTTATTTTTGATAGTCTATTTCTCAATGTTAAAATCAACCTACCCTTAAAATTATAGACTGTTCATGTCTTTGTCAGTGAGCAAAACTACAATATCAGCAAGGGATCAAATACTTATTTCCCCCACTATATATACAGTGAAAAAGTATTCATGCCCTGTGAGCTTTTCCACATTTTATTATCTTGCACCCACAAACTTAAATGTATTTTATTGGGATTTTATTTGATATACCCACACAAAGTAACAAGAATTTGTGAAGTGTAAAGGAAATGATACTTGGATTTCGAGTTATTTTAGAAATATAAATCTGAAAATTCTGACGTGCATTTGTATTCAGTCTTCTGTGGTCTGATACCCATAAATAAAATCCTGAATGACCAATTACTAGAGATGAGTGAATTTTATCCCAACACACAGGCTCTCCATGCATGTGTCATGACTGTCACACAGCCGCGATACATGCTGCTGCGGAGCCGAACAGCTGATTAGCCGGAGCGATCCAGGAAGCCGGGTTCCGTCTGCAGCTTACTCGGTATGCGCTATAGCTTGCTGAATAAGCAGGGACCCGATCAAATTCACTCATCTCTACCAATTATTACATACAGATGGACTCAATTTACTAATTATATGACTTCTGGAGGTAACCTATTCTCGGTATACCTACAGCTGTACTGTGAAGGTCTCAGAGGTTTGTTTTAGGCTAGGTTCACATTGCGTTAAAGCAGCCCGTTCAACACATGCGTTAAACGGACTGCATTAACACAAGTGCCGACATGCCATTGCGCTAGCGCAGATAGAGCTAGCAGATGCTCTATCTGCACTAGCGGTGACAGACCCGGAAACTCTGCAGCCCGCGTCCCAAGATCCATCACTCAATGACGGCACATCGCTAGCGCACACCCATTTTGACATGCGTTGGTGATGCGCCCGAAATAGGGCTTAATGACAGCGTTGACGGACTGCGTTACACCACGTTATGCCACGGTGTAACGCAGTCTGTCTAACGGACTGCTTAAACGTAATGTGAACCCAGCCTTAGAACAGTAGGGATCAGAACGCATCATGAAAGGATGAAGTTGTGAAGAAGAGAAAAGGAGGGTTAGGTTATAAATATATATATATATATATATATATATATATATATATATATATATATATATATATATATATATACCAAGCCTTTATGGAAGGGTGGCAAGGAGAAAGTCATTTTTTAAAGCAAGCCATAAGAAGTCCTGTTTGCAGTATGCAAGAAAACCATGTTGGGGATACAGCTAGTATGTGGAGGAAGATGCTCAGTTCAGATGAGACCAAAGTAGAGCTTTTTAGGCAAAATGCTATGTTTTGTGGAAAACTAACACTGCACATCACCCTGAAGACATAATCCCCATCATCAGACATGGTTGTCATCATTGCATCATTCTGTGGGGATGCTTTTCTTCAGCAGGGACAAGTAAGCTGCTTATAGTTGATGGGAATGTATAGGAGTGATAGGAGTGGTGGAGATGATTGTTTTCTCCCTGACACTACAAAGGCTTAAATGTATTTGATGTTTATGTATGTTATAAAAGGATGATACCCACTGGGGCTGCAGTTAGCTTAGACAGAGTTAAGGTTAACTGTAATGGCCAGCCCAGTTTGCAAGGGGGAGCAGAGAGTTAGTGGCAGGCCCAGGAAGTGTGGAGAGCAGTGTGTGAAGCAGCAGGCCTAAGTCAGAGGCTGGTAAGGACATCGTGGTCCTAATACTCTAGGCAGTAGATTCCTGAAAATACTCTTCCTTGTGATTCCATCTAATGGCCTGGGGCAACCTTGAAATGGACTTTGGGGGCCAGAGGCGCACTCAGCCTGTGAATCTACAGAAAAAGATGGACTCAGACTACATGAGGCGGAAGGTATTGAAATCCGAATACATTGCTAGTCGTGGTGAAGATTCCCCAGGACTAGAGAAGCCAGTGAGAGGGACATTCTACCTATACAGAGAACCAGGGCTTAAGTTGTACCTGTGGGAAAGATGACAACCCGTTGGGCTTTATCCTCTACATCTGCCTGTAAATACTGCCATTCACCAAGTAAAAGTTTTGTTGTTTTTATGAACCTTGTGTCTCCTTGGATTAATTACTGCCCTGGTTCCAGAAGAGGGATTCCTGGACTCAGAAGAAAAGGTCTGCAGTCCTAAAGTAAGTGTGATGCACCTCACACACAGCAGCACCCCAGACTGGGACACGAGAAGTCTGTAGGATGCCAAAGCGAGTGGGAACAGAAGCTCGTTCAGGACTACTATCTCGCTTGGGCATCTTACAGGAAGGTGGATGGAACTAAGGAGGGCATTCCTGGATGAAAACCTGAAAAAGGCTGAAAAAGACTTGAGACTGGGGCGTGTGTTCACCTTCCAGCAGACATACTAGACATACTGCCAGAGCTACAATGAATTGGTTTAGATCAAAGCATATTCATGTGTTTGGATGGCTCAGTCTCATTCCAGACCTAAAATCTCACAGAGAATCTGTGGCAAGACTTGAAAACGTGCTAATTTGTGTTGGTATATCACATAAAATCTAAATAAAATACGTTTAAGTTCATGGGCATAAAGGTTAAAAAGTTCACAGAGTATAAATACTTTTTCAAGGCACTGTATATACATATTTAGATATCAATTGGCCTATGTAATATGTCTAAATCATTAAATTTCTCCTGTAAGTAATATTGCTGAGTAAAGCACAGATATATTTTCTTATTGCAACATATCACAGTTGCATAGCAAGCCAGAGGCTACAAGTTTAATCTATGGAGATGTGTCCCCAGTTGTCGTTTTTCTGAGTGCTCTCATGTCACTGAAATTACAGGCTCCATGTCTGTTGTCTAAGATCCAAATCATTGCAGCAGAACCCGACATTGCAATGTGCCAAGCCTGGAGCCCAACAAGGCAAGGATTACATGGATTTTTTTAAATACTGGAAATGACAAGAGTGAATTATCTTCTTGTCTGTCAGGAAGATGCGACTCAAAGCAATATTCAACTATGATAAAACTACATGCATTTAGTAGGTTTTTATATATTATTATATTATTTCCATTGTCCTATTACATACTGATTGATCCTGAATTTTAAATGTTAACCATATGATGATGAAATTCCATAGCTAACTTATAAAAGCTTGCGTTCTTTTATTCTTATGGCCTGTCTTCATGTGGAATATTAAGTGGATAGTCAGCCACCAATTAGGAGGAATACATTCCATTTATACACAAGACCATACAGATCTAGGGCATCTTGCTTGAGTTGAGCTACATTTTTTCATTCAGTGTGAACACAGTATGTAGACATAGTAGAAATAGGCTGAACTGACGAGAGTATGTGCTTACTGGCTGTGTCAACTCCTATTTCCCTGCAGCTCTTTCACTCCCTCCACGGAGTATGCCTAGTGTGCTGTGGAGCATTGATGCCGTTTTATAGCAGTTTGTAGTGTAAAAGAACTAGGTGAGGCCAAGCTCAGACCAGACCTGTCTTTGGATTATGACCATGTCCTAAAATAAAGACGACAACCAATAATGATGCCCATAAAAAAAAAATTCCCACCGTTACCGGTGTGTGTTCTGGAAACAATGAGATCAACATTCAATGTATTTATTCACTAATAAACTTTATTTACTTTATTGATATTATTGATCGACCCTATTGTTCTTCCTTTTTCCTTTATTGGGTGCATTATTTCTGTTATTTTCCCCACTGGAAAATTATTTTTTGTTGTCAGAAGACTGTCCCTGTGCCTATAAAAGAAGCCACTTGTTGCTTTGGTGATGGACGTAGGTCCCTTTGGCTATTGGATCCTTGTGTGACTACAGAGGTTTCCCCAATGCTTCATCCACCACTGGTATAAAGACTCCCTTAACACATTAGATTAATGTTGGCAGAACATGCCCTTTTTCGCAGTACTGGATGATGATCGCATATATGGGGCCTCCCAACTCATGAATGATCAGGCATTGTTGAATTACAGCACCCAATCATTCCCACTTTGAAAATATATGGGTGCTTGGACAGTCGGGTAGTCGAGAGAGCTATCATTTAGCTGACCTCCGTCTAAGGTGTACGGACATATTAAGGTTCATTTTATTGCTAATTATTTTGTTAATAAAACACATGTAATATGTGAAGCCTTATAATGCCTGATCTCTCTTTTTCCAGGATGCTGAGCAGACAAATCAAGAACTAGAAGATAAAGTAAGATCACTACGAAAAGAAGTGGAAGAAAGTAAACACAGACACGGCCACTTAAAACTGGAACTGAAACACTTCCTGAACATACTCGATGGGAAGATTGATGATCTGCATGAATTCCGTCAAGGACTTTCTAGACTAGAAATCGATAGTTAAGAGTGTGAATTGTATTTTTTCTATATACCCAAGATCAGTACTCAGCAACAGCGGGAGACTGTGGGCTGGAGGATGCTGTGTCACTTGCTGTGTTTGGATTGCTAGTATCCGTTTATTCTCTTGGCAACCAGTAGTGGCCTAAACCTTTGAAGCCATTTTTTACTGTTTCTATAAAACCAGAGCCATCCAAGTTATACAATGCAGCACTCAAAAAATGGTAAAAAAAAGATATAACTATTAACTATAAGAAAATAAATGTGTGGTGTTTATATGTAACAATCCATAACATTTGATTTCAGAAACAAGGGATGGCACTTAAAAGGTTTGAAGACAGCATCGGTATATCATCTCTTCTGTCCTCCAGTCCCGCTACTCACAAATATGTTGGAATTGCAATAAGAAAAAGCACATAAAGAACAATGGACCTGTATTACAGGTTCAGGCAGCACTGCACTAGTTGCAATAAACCTAATGGCATGATGGCTCATGATGGTTAGATGTCTCTCACTCACTGGTGGTCGGGTGTTGGATAAGAAAAGTAAATAAAAAGAACACGTATTAATGACAGGGTTATCAAAACTTAAAACTACCAGTTAACTTCTTGTAGCTAGAGTATGCCAATAGGCTATAAAGAAATAAATATATATATATTGAGAGAGAGTTCTCTATTAAGGATATTATATTTAAAACAGTGGCGAACAAATAAACATGCCGTTCTATTTAACTTTACAATAGTCATTGCAATTTATAGAGAACATTTATTATGTCGTTATCATACATTGTAATACTTTTATTAAAAGAAAAATAATTTCTCTAGCAGTCTATTTTCATAGTGTGGCCTTTTCAATTAAATATATATATAGCAGAAACGTCTATAGTATGAGCTGAACTGAAATTCATGAGAGAATAGTCTTTTAATTGACTTGGGACCAGTACCTCATGAAAAAGAAATTTAACTTAGAAATAATGATTTAATGTAGAATTTCTCTCAAACTTGGCTGTAGTCTGGTTCTTACCATATATTGGATGTAGACAAGCCTACTAGGTCTCTTCTCAGGCAGACAAGGACTAATCTCTAATTTGCACAAGACAAATAAAATGCACATTATGCTCTTCCACTTGATCTCAATCTTAGAAGTACTTTTTTAAGAGTTCGGCCTAAAATCTTCAAATTGCTCAGTGGTGTTCCAGACACTTTTTATCCCAGTTATGTAGCTGGCATGATGGGACTGCCATGCTAATGCCTTATAAATATGGGACACAAGTCTGAAAGCATGTACACTTTCCCTTTTATTCTATAATAAAGGATGTTTTCTTGTGGTTGGTCTAACAATCTTTTGTGAGTATGGAGGCATTTACAGTAGAAGCCATTGTTGAAAATGTCTTTACTTGCACAGACCTCAAAGTTTCTATTTCAATGTATACAGGGCTGTTCCTTAAAAAGCAAACTATAGAGTATTCTGCCTCATTGTTCTATAATGTAGTTTATATTGTACTGAAAAAGCAAATAAAATGTTTGATGAAAAAGATTGCTTCATGAGTTGCATAAGGTCTTACATAACATTTTGCTTATGGATTATATACGGCACTCTAAGTCATTGGAATAGGTACTCAAGTAGGGTATCCATCCCAAAATCAATATAAGTTAAAAAAAAACCTCGCCACTCAAAATGTATCGTGTTGAAAAAAAGAGGTTCCAATTTATTTTGCATACAGTGATCAATTAAACGTTTTCGGTCTGGGTATAGACCTTAGCCCCTTCCCGACCTGTGACGCCACGTAGGCGTCATGAAAGTCGGTGCCAATCCGACCTGGGATGTGTTGTGAACTCTGTTTTCAGGCTCCCTCTTGTGGTCACAGGTGGTATTGTGTGACTTTTGTTTTGGGCTCCCCCTGGTGGCTTGGTTTATTATCCTGCGGGTCTGTGGCTGGATCAGCTGCCTCGTTATTTACTTGGGAGTTTCCTATTTAGCTCTGTTTCACTTCCACTTGTTGCCGGCTATCAATGTATTCAGTGCTATTCTGATTACTCCTGATTATCTTCGGTTTCAGTCTCTTCAGGAGAAGCTAAGTTCTGTTTAATTATTTTTTGCTCATCAGTCTGCAATATGATTTCTGTGTATGATGAGTTTAGTCCCGCTTGTTAATATGTGATTTCTTGCTGCTGGTTAGCTCTGAGGTACAGAGTTGCTTCCCCCGCACCGTTAGTTGGTGCGGGGGCTCGAGCAATCTCTGCGTGGATATTTTGAATAGGGTTTTTAATTGACCGTACAGTTCCCTTTCTATTTTCTGCCATGTAGTGTTAGCGGGCCTCATTTGCTAAATCTAATTTCATCTCTGCGTTTGTGCTTTCCCCTTAACTCACCGTTAATATTTGTGGGGGGCTATTCTATATCTTTGGGGTCATTTCACTGAGGCAAGTGAGGACTTTCGTTCCCTCTAGGAATAGTCAGTTTCTCAGGCCGTGAAGAGACGTCTAGGATTTTCAGGTAACGTTCCACGGCTACCTATAGTTGTGTGCGGATAGGATCAGGTTGCGGTCAATTCAGTTACCACTTCCCCAGAGTTTGTAGTCTGTTTAGTTACTTAGCTAGTCCTACTTGCGATCCTTGCCACTAGGATCATAACAGGGATGCCTATGTGGCGTCATGGAGGGATCGCGTCCCTGCAGATCGGGTGAAAGGGTTAACTCCAATTTCACCCGATCTGCAGGGACAGGGGGAGTGGTACTTCAGCCCAGGGGGGGGTGGCTTCACCCCCCCATGGATACGATCGCTCTGATTGGCTGTTTCACTTTCAACAGCCAATCAGAGCGATTTGTAATATTTCACCTATGAAAAGTGGTGAAATATTACAATCCAGCCATGGCCGATGCTGCAATATCATCGGCCATGGCTGGAAACCCTGATCTGCCCCCGCCACCGATCTCACCAGCCCTCTGTCCTGTGCTCCGCTCCCCTCCGTCCTCCTGTCCGCTCCCCCGTCCTCCTGTCCGCTCCCCCCCCAAGCTCTGATCCCACCCCCCATGCTCCGATCCCCCCCGTGCTCCGATCCCCCCCTCATACTTACTGAGCCTCCCTGTGTCCGTCCGTCTTCTCCATGGGCGCCGCCATCTTCCAAATGGCGGGCTCATGCGCAGTGCACCCGCCGAATCTGCGGTCCGGCAGATTCGTTCCAGGTACATTTTAATCACTGTGATACAACCTATCACAGTGATCAAAATAAAAAAAATAGTAAATGAACCCCCATAGGTAGGGACAATAATAAAATAAAGAAAATATATTTACTTTTATTTTTCCACTAGAGTTAGGGTTAGGGTTGGGTTAGGGCTAGGGTTACGGTTAGAATTAAGGTTAGAACTAGGGTTAGGGTTAGAATCAGGCTATGTGCACACGGTGCAGATTTGGCTGCGGATCCGCAGCGGATTGGCCACTGCGGATTCGTAGCAGTTTTCCATCAGGTTTACAATACCATGTAAACCTATGGAAAACCAAATCCGCTGTGCCCATGGTGCAAAAAATACCGCACGGAAACGCTGCGTTGTATTTTCCGCAGCATGTCAATTCTTTGTGCGGATTCCGCAGCGTTTTACAACTGTTCCCCAATAGGAATCCACAGGTGAAATCCACACAAAAAACACTGGAAATCCGCTGTAAATCCGCAGGTAAAACGCAGTGCCTTTTACCTGCGGATTTTTCAAAAATGGTGTATTGGGGTTAGGGTTGTGGTTAGGGTTGGGGTTGGGGTTAGGGTTGGGGTTAGGGTTGTGATTAGGGTTATGGCTAGAGGGGATTAGGGTTAGGGGTGTGTTGGGGTTAGTGTTGGAGTTAGAATTGAGGGGTTTCCACTCTTTAGGCACATCAGGGGTCTCCAAACGCAACATGGCGCCACCATTGATTCCAGACAATCTTGCGTTCAAAAAGTCAAATGGTGCTCCCTCCCTTCCGAGCCCCGACATGCGCCCAAACAGTGGTTTACCCCCACATATGGGGTACCAGCGCATACTCAGGACAAACAGAGGCAACAATTATTTGGGTCCAATTTATCCTGTTACCCTTGCGAAAATAAAAAATTGCTTGCTAAAACATAATTTTTGAGGAAAGAAAAATGATTTTTTATTTTCACAGCTTTGCGTTATAAACTTTTGTGAAGCACTTGGGGGTTCAAAGTGCTCACCACACATCTAGATAAGTTCCTTGGGGGGTCTAGTTTCCAAAATGGGGTCTCTTGTAGGGGGTTTCTACTGCTTAGGCACATCAGGGGCTCTGCAAACGTAACATGATGCCCGCAGACCATTCCATCAAAGTCTGCATTCCAAAACGTCACTGCTTCCCTTCCGAGCCCCGACGTGTGCCCAAACAGTGGTCCCCCCACATATGGGGTATGAGCATACTCAGGACAAACTGGACTACAACTTTTGGTGTCCAATTTCTCCTGTTACTCTTGTGAAAATAAAAAATTGCGGGCTAAAAAATAATTTTTGAGGAAAGAAAAATGATTTTGTATTTTCACGGCTCTGCGTTATAAACTTCTGTGAAGCACTTTGGGGGTTTAAAGTGGTCACCGCACATCTAGATTAGTTCCATAGGAGGTCTAGTTTCCAAAATGGGGTCACATGTGGGGGAGCTCTAATGTTTAGGCACACAGGGGCTCTCCAAACGCAAAATGGTGTCCGCTATCGATTGGAGCTAATTTTTCATTCAAGAAGTCAAATGGCGCTCCTTCCCTTCCAAGCCCTGCCATGTGCCCAAACAGTGGTTTACCCCCACATGTGAGGTATCAGTGTACTCGGGAGAAGTTGCCCAATAAATTTTAGGATCCACTTTATCCTGTTGCCCTTGTGGAAATGAACAAATTGAAAATAAATTTTCTGTGACAAAAAAAAAAGTACTTTTTCATTTTTACAGATAAATTTGTGAAGCAACTGGGAATTCAAAGGGCTCACTATGCATCTAGATAAGTTCCTAGGGGGGTCTAGTTTCTAAAATGGGGTCACTTGTGGGGGAACTCCAATCTTTAGGTACACAGGGGCTCTCCAAACGCGACATTGTAGCTAATTTTTTATTCAAAAGTCAAATGGCGCTCCTTCCCTTCTGAGCCTTGCCGTGTGCACAAACAGTGATTGGTGACCACATATGAGGTATCGGTGTATGCAGGAGAAATTGCCCAACACATTTTAGGATCCATTTTATCCTGTTGCCCATGTGAAAATTAAAAACTTGAGGCTAAAAGAAATGTTTTGTGAAAAAAAAAAAAAAGTACATTTTCATTCTTACGGATCAATTTGTGAAGCACCTTGGGGGTTCAAAGTGCTCACTATGCATCTAGATAAGCTCCTTGGGGGGTCTAGTTTTCCAAAATGGAGTCACTTGTGGGGGAACTCCAATGTTTAGGCACACAGAGGCTCTCCAAACGTGACATGGTGTCCGCTAAAGATTGGAGCCAATTTTTCATTGAAAAAGTCAAATGGCGCTCCTTCCCTTCCGAGCCCTGTCGTGCGCCCAAACAGTGGTTCCCCCCACATATGGGGTATCGGCGTACTCAGGACAAATTGTACAATAACTTTTAGGGTCCAGTTTCTCTTTTTACCCTTGGAAAAATAAAAAAATTGTTGCTAAAAGATCATTTTTGTGACTAAAAAGTTAAATGTTCATTTTTTCCTTCCATGTTGCTGCTGCTGCTGCTGTGAAGCACCTGAAGGGTTAATAAACTTCTTGAATGTGGTTTTGAGCACCTTGAGGGGTGCAGTTTTTAGAATGGTGTCACTTTTTGGTATTTTCAGCCATATAGACTCTCAAACTGACTTCATATGTGAGGTGGTCCCTAAAAAAAATGGTTTTGTAAATTTCGTTGTAAAAATGAGAAATCGCTGGTCAAATTTAACCCTTTTAACTTCCTAGCAAAAAAAAATGTTTCCAAAATTGTGCTGATGTAAAGTAGACATGTGGGTAATGTTATTTATTAACTATTTTGTGTCACATAACTCTCTGGTTTAACAGAATAAAAATTCAAAATTTGAAAATTGCAAAATTTTCAAAATTTTAGCCAAATTTCCATTTTTTTCACAAATAAACACAAAAATTATCGACCTAAATTTACCACTAACATGAAGCCCAATATGTCACGAAAAAACATTCTCAGAACCGCTAGGATCCGTTGAAACGTTCCTGCGTTATTACCTCATAAAGGGACACTGGTCAGAATTGCAAAAAACGGCCAGGTCATTAAGGTCAAAATAGGCTGGGTCATGAAGGGGTTAATCAGAAACTGTATGCTGCTTTTTTAAGGGAACCACATGTCTTGACACAGGGAAAATGACCAGTGCCGTGGGTCTGATGAACAAACCGGGTAAATGTAGTCCGGTGTAGCGGTTAGGGTAAATAGGATAACGCGTTGTATATTGTTTTCCGCTTGATAAATAAATCATGTGTCCTGGCGCATGGAAAATGGCGAGCTGCGTTGCCTGTGTTAAGCTTGACAGACAGCAGTGGTGATGTCATAACTAGGGTGCATGTGACCACTGCTGCTAATCAGTGAGCCATCTACAATGGCAGAACCACTAAGCCCAGGTATTGGATGCAGCAGCCATGTCTCCTGTATTCATGACGTCACTGTTGTAGCCAATTAATGAAGACCAGAGCTGTGGTGGAGAGGCTTTAATGACCTTGGGGATGGTGCGCATTAATGTGTTTTTACAGTTATATGAAAAGGTTTGGGCACCCCTATTAATCTTAAGCTTAATGTTTTATAAAAGTAGTTTTTTTTGCAACAGCTATTTCAGCTTCATATATCTAATAACTGTTGGACACAGTAATGTTTCTGCCTTGAAATGAGGTTTATTGTACTAACAGAAAATGTGCAATCTGCATTCAAACAAAATTTGACAGGTGCATAAGTATGGGCACCTCACCAGAAAAGTGACATTAATATTTAGTAGATCCTCCTTTTGCAAAACTAACAGCCTCTAGTCGCTTCCTGTAGCTTTTAATGAGTTCCTGGATCCTGGATGAAGGTATTTTTGACCATTCCTCTTTACAAAACAATTCCAGTTCAGTTAAGTTTGATGGTCGCCGAGCATGGACAGCCCTCTTCAAATGATCCCACAGATGTTCAATGATATTCAGGTCTGGGGACTGGGATGGCCATTCCAGAACAGTGTAATTGTTCCTCTGCATGAATGCCTGAGTAGATTTGGAGTGGTGTTTTGGATCATTGCCTTGCTGAAAGATCCATCCCCTGCGTAACTTCAACTTTGTCACTTATTCATGAACATTATTGTCAAGAATCTTCTGATACTGAGAGGAATCCATGCGTCCCTCAACTTTAACAAGATTCCCGGTGCCGGCATTGGCCACACAGCCCCAAAGCATGATGGAACCTCCACCAAATTTTACTGTGGGTAGCGAGTGTTTTTCTTGGAATGCTGTGTTTTTTTGCCGCCATGCATAACGCCTTTTTGTATGACCAAACAACTCAATCTTGGTTTCATCAGTCCACAGGACCTTCATCCAAAAAGAAATTGGCTTCTCCAAATGTGCTTTTGCATACCTCAGCCGACTCTGTTTGTGGCGTGCTTGCAGAAACGGCTTCTTTCGCATCACTCTCCCATACAGCTTCTCCTTGTGCAAAGTGCATTGTATAGTTGCCCAATGCACAGTGACACCATCTGCAGCAAGTTGATGCTGCAGCTCTCTGGAGGTGGTCTGAGGATTGTCCTTGACTGATCTCACCATTCTTCTTCTCTGCCTTTCTGATGTTTTTCTTGGCCTGCCACTTCTGGCCTTAACAAGAACTGTACCTGTGTTCTTCCATTTCCTTACTATGTTCCTCCCAGTGGAAATTGACAGGTTAAATCTCTGAGACAGCTTTTTGTATCCTTCCCCTGAACAACTATGTTGAATAATCTTTGTTTTCAGATCATTTGACAGTTGTTTTGAGGAGCCCATGATGCCACTCTTCAGAGGAGATTCAAACAGGAGAACAACTTGCAAGTGGCCACTTTAAGTAGCTTTTCTCATGATTGCATACACCTGGCTATGAAGTTCAAAGCTCAATGAGGATACAAAACCAAAAAAAGTGCTTTAGCAAGTCAGTAAAAGTAGGTAGGAGTATTTAAAACAAGAAAATGATAAGGGTGCCCATACTTATGCACCTGTCAAATTTTGTTTGCAGATTGCACATTTTCTGTTAAAACAATAAACCTCATTTCAAGGCAGAAACATTACTGTGTCCAACAGTTATTAGATATATGAAACTGAAATAGCTGTTGCAAAAAAACAATTTTTATAAAACATTAAGCTTAAGATTAATAGGGGTGCCCAAACTTTTTCATATAACTGTATTATAGTCACGTGCAAGCCTATTGATAAATTAAAATTATTTCCAGGCAACCCCTTTATTAGAAGGCGACCGCTTGGTAGATAAGTATCTACATCAAACAAGCTTTCACACTCCTTTTGAAGCCTTTTCATACATTTGATCAGCTCACGTAATGTCTGCTCTGTTACCATATGTTTATTGGTTTCACTCTCTAGATTTGTCAATACCTCTTGTACTTTTTTGTAATGTATCTTCCTTATTGTCAAAATCTATTGAGCCCTATATTATAAGTAAGGTATTTGAAAACTGTAGTATATCCAGCATCAACAATCCTGCAGTTAAAACAATGCTGTTTATTTACTCATAATAAAACAAAATGGCACCAATTCAAAGAATAAATTTGACGCTCTTTAGACCAATGTCTTTAATCGTTGTGTAAAATAGACAATACAGAATATCTGGTATCACATCCTGTAAACGTCACATTGGTTATATTAGGCTAATAGGAATTACGTACTATCTAAGTAACATCAGATCCTGATTCACATCATTACATTTAAGGGTCTTTTACCTAGTAATGATGCATAATATCCTGATGAATATTCAATCCTTGCGGCATTCTTCATTTAAATAATATATCCACCATAAGTCACAATATAGAAGCTTTCTCCTGTGATCTCCTCCTCTCTTCGGCGACAAGGATAGAATATTCATCAGGATATTATTTACCATTATCAGGTAGTCCGACTCCACTTTAACTGTGATTTAGTACGTAATGTGATTTAGATAATACATAATTCCTATGGGCTAACCATAACAGTGTGACTCTTTCAGGATGTGACATAAAAGGATCATTTTGTATCTTATGTTATAATCAAGAACTAAGGACATTTATCGGAATGTGTCTGTGTTTGTTTCCTCTAATGGTGGTGTTACACATTAATATGAGTGAAGAAAAATTACTTTAACTGTGGGATTTGTTGATGTTGGATATACTTCCTTTTATGACTATTGAAGACTGGATGCACTTTAGAAGTCTTCATACATACAACATGGGAGATTTATCTTAGGTGTCTGGCAAGCTAACTTCTTTCCTCTATTTCTGAGTTAAAGTATACAGTCTAGAGAATCACACTTGATCAGTATCCTGTCTGCTTTCCTAGACCTCCATGGTCAGAGGCGGACAATGACAGCTCGGGGCCCCTGTGCAAGAAATGTCTGGGCCCCCCTCATTTTATGGTGACAATGCTATATATATTAGTTGAAGAGCCCGGCGTTGCCTGGGCATAGTAACTAACTGTGGTTAGTTATAACGAATTATAATGATTATCCTCCATTCCATATACCCATCATACACATCCTCCATTCCATAGTCCCGTGCCCATATACCCATCATATATATCCTCCATCCCATAGTCCTGTGCCCATATACCCATCACACATCCTCCATCCCATAGTCCAGTGCCCATATACCCATCATAAACATCCTCTATCCCATAGTCCCGTGCCCATATACCCATAACACATCCTCCATCCCATTGCCCGTGCCCATATACCCATCATACATATCCTCCATCCCATAGTCCCGTGCCCATATACCCATCACACATCCTCCATCCCATAGCTCCATGCCCATATACCCATTATGACATCATCTTTGCCATGGCAACCATTCTGACATCATCGCCATGGCAACCATTATGACATAACCATCACCATTGCAACCTATTATGACATCATCTTCACGATGGCAACCTTTGACATCATCGTTGATACACGCACACATACACTTGTTTATATATACATATACATATACACAGTTGTGCTAAAAAGTTTACATACCCCAGCAGAATTTTTGCTTTCTTGGCCTTATTTCAGAGAATATGATTGATAACACCAAAACGTTTTCTCCAATCATGGTTCGTGGTTGGGTGAAGCCATTTATTGCCAAACTACTGTGTTTTCTCTTTTTAAACCAACAACCCAAAACATCCAGATGACCCTGATCAAAAGGTCACATACCCTGGTGATTTTGGCCTGATAAGATGCACAGAAGTTGACACAAATGGGTTTGAATGGCTACTAAAGGTAACATCCTCAACTGTGACCTGTTTGCTTGTAATCAGTGTGTGTGCATAAAAGCTGAGTGAGTTTCTGGAATCCAGACAGACTCTTGCATCTTTCATCCAGCCACTGACATTTCTGGATTGTGAGTCATGGGGAAAGCAAAAGAATTGTCAACAGATCTACAGGAAAAGGAAGTTGAACTGTATAAAACAGGAAAGGGATACAAAAAAAATCCAAGGAATTGGTAATGCCAGTCAGCAGCGTTCAAACTGTGATTAACAAATAGAAAATCAGGGGCTCTGTAAAAACAAAACCACTGTCAGGTAGACCAACAAAAATGTCGTCCACAACTGCCAGGAACATTGTTCAGGATGCAAAGAAAAACCCACAAATAACATCAGCTGAAATACAGGACTCTGAAAACTAGCAGTGTAGCTTTTTCAAGATGCACAATAAGGAGGCACTTGAAAAAAATGGACTGCATGGTTAGTGCAGGAGTCTGGAGTCGCCAGAAGAAAGCCATTACTTCGCAAATGCCACAAAAAATCTCACCTACAATACGCGAAACAGCACAGAGACAAGCCTTAAAACTTCTGGAACAAGGTAATTTGCAGTAATGAGACCAAAATTGAAGTTTTTGGCCACAACCATAAGCGTTACACTTGGGCAGAGGCCAACAAGGCCATTCCTACTGTAAAGCACGGAGGTGGATCGCTGATGTATTGCGGATGTGTGAGCTACAAAGGCACAGGAAACTTGGTCAAAGTTGAAGGAAAGATGAATGCAGCATGTTATCAGCAAATACTGGAGGCATATTTGCACTCAACAACATGCATAGATTGTCCTTCATATTGCGGAGCACCAATGGGTCATCAACATATTAACAAACATTCAAACATCGTGCCTTTGTTTCCCAAAGATAGTAGAACAATACTAGGACTGCAATACAAGGACAGATACAATAGCTAATCAGCAACAAGTCAACAAAGGGCAGCCATTGAACAATAATTCAATGACAATAAGGGTCAACAGTCATTCTCACATGAACTCTAGTTCATGTCCCTGGGCACACTGAAATAATGTCTGGATAATTCAAATTAAATGTGATGTTGCCACATTCCTGATAGCATCACAATGAATTGTGAGATGGAAGAGAACATTATCAAGGGCTTAGCACCCTCCTCTACCACCCAATTCATTTTACATCTATATTTAAGCTCCTCCTCCCCCTCCCCCTGTTCATAAGTCCATTATAAGTCCCCCTTACTCCCATCCCAATCCCTCATTATCCTTATCCCCCTCCCCTGCATCCCATCACTGTCCTCTCCCCCACATCCATCTTTGTCATCCCCACTATCTATATCATTACCCTCTCCATCACCCCAATCATTGTTCTACCCAACCACCTCCATCAATACCCTCTCCACCACCCCATCATTACCCTCTCCACCACCTCCATCACTGCCTTCTCCATCACCCCAGTTGTTGTTCTCCCTCACCACCCCCTTCATCATCGCCCTCTCCACCATCTCCATCATTGCCCTTTTCACCACCTCAATCATTGCTGTCTCCCCACCACCTCCTTCATTGCCCTCTTTACCACCTCCATCATTGCCCTCTCCACCACCTCCATCATTGCCCTCTCCAACACCTCCATCATTGCCTTCTCCCCAAACTCCATCATTGCCCTCTCCACCATAACCTCCATCATTTCCTTGTCCACCATAACCTCCATCATTGCCCTCTCCACCACCTCCATCATTGCCCTCTGCCCCACCACCCCATCATTGCCCTCTCCACCACCAATGTATTGTTAAAAAAAAACAAAAAAACACCACCACTCACCTCTCTGCACATTCGCCCGCAGCATCATTGTCGCTGGCAGCTCTCTCTGACACAGGCGCACGCCGAATGCTGACGTCATCCAGCCACACGCCTGTGTCAGACAGAAAGCGCCGGAAAGAAGTAAAGGATGGATCACTGCAGATTCGCTGCCATTTTCTCCTGTAGGCAGCGGAGCTGCAGGGATCACTCCCTGCCCACTGCACAGGAGGGCAATCTGGCCATGGAGCTTCGGAGCTGGAGAAACTGGCCAGATTGCCCTCATTATTAGCCGCCCTGCATGGGCCCCCTCCATCTCCAGGCCCCGGTGCAGCTGCATTGTTGGTATGGCCGCCCCTGTCCATGGTAAATAATTGTTACCCTACTGTCTTATGTGAATGTTTGTATGGTCAAGATCCTACACACTTTAAACATAACAGCTTCTCTTCTGGACAACTACTTAACATAAACTGGGAACAGAATTTCAGCACCTAGCTTTCACCTAAGGTAAGTTATAAATTATTGAAGGGGCAGTCTCATTGAACAATAATGCTACACCCAGCAATCAGCTGGTTTTCTACAGGAAAGAATCAGTCTGTCACACAATGTTGTATTACATAACAGTTCTCCATTGTGTTTCTTGTCTAGTACCATATCCACCATAGTTATTAAGGTTGAAGGAAGACTTTAAGTCCATCTAGTTCAACCCATAGCCTAACCTAACATGCCCTAACATGTTGATCCAGAGGAAGGCAAAAAAAAAACATGTGGCAAAGAGTAAGCTCCACATTGGGGAAAAAAATTGCTTCCCAACTCCACATACGGCAGTCAGACTAGTTCCCTAGATCAACGCCATATCAAGGAATCTAGTGTATAAACCCTGTAACATTATACTTTTCAAGAAAGGCTTGCAGCCTAATTCCCTGAAATCATCTTTAAGGACCTTCCACCTACCTCTAACTTTGTCATTTGTGCCAATGTGCACCATGACCGCTGGGTCCTCACCAGCCCCTCCCAGTAATCTGTCCACCCGATCAGCAATGTGTCGGACTCAAGCGCCAGGTAGGCAGCACACCGTTCGACGATCCCTGTCTTTGTGACAGATTGCCCTATCTGTTCCCCTAATAATTGAGTCCCCCACTACCAGCACCTGTCTGGCCTGTACTGCTCTCCTATTTCCCTCCTTACTGTAGCAGTCACTCCTCCGGCTTTCAGAGGACATGCCATGGCTCCTCTTTGTTGGTGCATTAGAATGGAATGAACTGTGTTGAGTAAAATCATCAGCTGTGTCTGTGTTAAGTCCTTCTCAGTCCCTGGCTTACTGGAGGTAAGCTTCCAGGTAAATGACACACAAACAAAGTATTGTGTGATCATATACAGGGGAAGCTCAGGAGCGCGTCTGACTCTCTGGGCTTTACCCCTCCTTTATAAAGAAAAAGAGTTATGCATTTGCAGACATGCGCACAAGCGCTCATTATTTCACATTCTCTTACAAAGCTTATCTATACTGTGAAATTTACAACCTCTAGTATGTAGGTAAAAGGCTATAATAACAGAAGGAATGCGTGCATAAAAAGGAAATGTCAACTTGCTCAAGTTTCTTGCTGATAAGCCAGACGTCTCAAGAGAAAGATACAATGGATTCTTTCAGTCTAATCTCTACAATTCCCCCCTTTGACATATTCCTTTTATTTATTACCATAGGGCCAAAGACAAAGCCTTTATTTTTGGTATTACACATACACACACTTATATTATTAATAAGAGAATCAAATCTAGTATTAATTCTTCTATTGCAAATTATTTTCTTCTTTAGCAGTATACTAAAATATAAAAACAAAAATTAGTACAGTAATATTAATTAGAATCACTAGAGGATAACATAAGAAGGAAGAAAAAAAAAAAAAAAAACTTTATACTCTTGCATCTATTACACAAAGTTTATCTGTGCATACTGAGATACCCTTGAGCACAATCTGGAATAGTACGTATATGACTACAATAATCATAACTATATGTATTATGCTCTGCATAATCCCAGCAACCCACCCACCGATTCCTCTGAACCAGTTGGCTGGGTTAAGAAAAGAAAAGGTATCTGACCACCAGTTATCCTTATTCTGGTCATTATCTTTGTCATACTGATCTCTGAGTCGTTGTACGTCCTTTAATTTAAATGTCATACTCATAGTACTATTCGGGTCTATATAATGACAGCAGGTGGGTCCGATGATTTGACACATACCTCCTTGTGAGGCAGTTAGGTAATCCAATACCAGAGTATGTTGGTTGATGACTATTATAAGCTGATTCTGTACTGCTATACTAGTGTTTAGTATATCCAATATATCCCAAATCTGATCATCTAAATAGTCTGTGGCCCTAACCAGTTTATCCCACATTTGTGTAATCATAGGGTAAATAAAAATAGAACTGACAATTTTATTGGCTATACCCATTTGCACTATATGTGGCCTCCCCGAGGGACGTGGTGAGTTATCTGCAGCTCTTTTATACAGTGTGTGCTTGGGCACGGCTTGCATATTCACTTGTTTGTTCGAAATTATGAAAGTAGCCGGGGTTAGGCGTCCTAATGTACAAGTACCCTTTATACCTACGGGAAGCCATTTATATGCTCCTTCTCCGCATATCCAAAATGTACCTTCAGGCAGATCCCATAGAGCTGAGTGCTGCAATACCAATCTGTGAGCCAAATCCACAAATCTAGATACATTCTGAAGCATACACCAAGAGGGTTTTTGTCCCAAAGGGCTACAGTACCCGGCTGCGGGATTTCCACATACAGGCATTCCATTGATATATTCATCGGATTCATTACAAACCAGGTTCCCCAGTTTGCTTGTACAATCTCTTTCATTACCTTGAGGGAACAACTCAGAATGTTCCCAATTTCTATTGTGTATGTATCTTTCCAATACTACAGGTTTGAAAGCATCAGAGGAAGGGACGGTTGTACTGAAACTGAGCTGTAGATTTTCAGTGGGGACCTGTCCTAGATCAGTTAATCCAGTCTTATTCCTAGGTACCCATTTTCCTCCCCTGAATGCTAAATATTGTAGATGTGTATTACTCCCTGAGAGATTACCCTGCCACCAAGGAAATTCTACCCATCCCACAATTGGTATGGCGATTGTAGTATTCCACAGCCTAGCATTACCAATTTGGTTATTGGCCAGTTTGTCTGAACAATTAGGCCAAGCGAATATTTCTTCTGCTGATACGGGAACTGCTAGAAAAGGTATACTTGTGGCTGATACCGGTGAATGGGTACAGATCCAACAATCTGCCAGGGGTTGTGTATTAT
The DNA here is from genome assembly GCF_051348905.1 of Ranitomeya variabilis. Taxonomy (NCBI): domain Eukaryota; kingdom Metazoa; phylum Chordata; class Amphibia; order Anura; family Dendrobatidae; genus Ranitomeya; species Ranitomeya variabilis. The sequence goes on from NC_135236.1 coordinate 190,419,897, forward strand.
TTAACAAGTCATGCACTAATTTTCTATGATGTTGTACGAATCTATTGTTCAAAGGGGTTAGAGAATTTAGTCTTTCCCATGCCTTTGTCGTGGTTAATACTATTAACATCAATATCATGAGTTTTGTACTGCTTTTTTGCAGTGGCTTGCATGTATCCATGATGCCTTTCCTTCAAGCTTGACTGATGTAGGTGTTGTCAACAGGACTTGGAAGGGTCCGTCAAACCTTGGTTCTAGAGCCTTTCTGGTGTGTCTTTTTACATAGACTTGATCACCTGGTTCCAACTTGTGACTTCCTTCTGTGTTGTCAGGATCTGGAAGGGAAGCAAAAACTTGTGCATGCACCTTAGTTAATTGTTTCTGAAGATTTTGCACATAAGAAGTCAATGACTCAATATTTAACACAAGTTGTTGTGGAAAATAACATCCTAAATTGGCAGTCCTGCCAAACAAAATTTCATATGGAGACAGTTTAGTCTTACCCCTTGGGGTATTGCGTATTGAGTAAAGGGCCAGTGGAAGGCATTCTGTCCAAGGCTTTCCTGTTTCAGCCATGGCTTTCTGTATTTTTAATTTTAAAGTTCCATTCATGCGTTCCACCTTACCGGAACTTTGAGGATGGTATGGAGTGTGTAACTGACTTTCAACACCCAACATTTTCAGTACATTTTGAAATATTTCTCCAGTGAAATGAGTACCCCTATCTGACTCGATCACTTCAGGGAGACCGTAACGGGGTATCAGTTCGGCAACTAGCTTTACAGCAGTGTTTTTAGCTGAAGCCTTCCGAACTGGATAGGCCTCTGGCCACCCTGAGAACATGTCCACACACACCAACACATACTCATACCCATTACTTTTTGGCAGCTGGATAAAGTCTATTTGTAATCGCTGAAACGGATAGAGAGGTCGGACGTGGTGCTTCATAGGGGTCTTTGTCGTCTGTCCGGGATTATGTGCCAGGCATATAGCGCATGCAGCACAATAGTCTCTTGCGTAGTTGCCAAAACCTGGAGCCAACCAGACTTGCTTTGCCAGTAGTGTCATTGCATTTGCAGACACATGAGTAGGGTGGTGTAGTCCACCAACTACAATCGGGTACCAGGCTCTAGGTAGACATATTAGTCCATCTTTCTTCCAAATTCCTGCTTGTTCTTCTGCCCCTTCCTTTTTCCACCTGTCCCTCTCCTCTTCTCCTGCATCTTCCTGTGCTTGTCTCAGTCTATCTTCAGTATTTTCTGTGGGGTTTACAGTATGAACCTGCTGTAAGGGTTTGACCGCTGCTGCCTTGGCTGCTTTATCAGCCCTATCATTTCCCCTAGATTCCCTAGTGTCGAGTCTCACATGTGCAGCTACCTTAATTACTGCTACTTCTTTTGTTTCTTGTGCAGCCTCTAAGATCTGTTTGATCAGAGAAGCATGTTTTACAGGTTGTCCTGACGCTGTCATATAACCTCTAGCTCTCCAGATTACTCCAAAGTCAAACACAATACCATGTGCATACCTAGAATCAGTGTATATATTAGCTGTCTGATTCTCAGCTATTTTTAGCGCTTCAATCAATGCTGTTAGTTCTGCTTCTTGTGCAGACTGTTTTGGTGGAAGTGGTTCTGCTTTGAGAGTTTCAGATTCTGACACAACTGCATACCCTGTATGGAAGTTACCTGTGTCATCTGCAAACCTACTACCGTCTATAAACAGCTCTAAATCTGGATTTTGAAGTGGTGTTTCGGATACATTGGGTAAGCCTGCTGTTTCTTGTAAAATGAGCTCTGTACAATCATGTGTGTCTGTAGGGAAAAAATTTGCGTGTGGATCAGTGTCCTTATTCCCCCCTTCAGACTCGAGAGGTAGCAGTGTAGCTAAATTGAGAGTCTGAAGCCTTGCAAATGTGATAGTAGAGGGGAGCAGCAAAGAACACTGTAGCCGCAAATGTCTGGCCATGGAAATGTGTTTTGGTTGGACCTGGTTTAATATCCCATAAACATCATGTGTGGTTTGAACTGTGAGTGGATGCTCTAGGACAATTTCTGATGCTTTGTCCAACAATAGTGAGACAGCAACAACCACATGTACACAGGTTGGCGCTGCCCTGGCTACGGGATCTAACCTTGCTGAAAGATATGCAATTGGTCTTTGTTTCCCTGCATGCTTCTGGGTAAGAACTCCTGTAGCATGAGAATCAACTTCTGCAGCCATAAGCTGAAATGGTTTGGTGTAGTCTGGTAGCCCTAACGCTGGAGCTGAAACAAGGGCATCTTTTAATTGTTGGAACGAAATCTGACCTTCTTTTGTCAACAAATAAGGTTCACTTTTTACACAGTCATACAGTGATTGCATTAGTTGACTGGCATGTATAATCCATTGTCTACAATGAGACACTATTCCTAAAAATGCTCGTAGCTGTTTATGATTTCTAGGCTCATTCATCTGTCTTATTGCTTCAGTTCTTTGAGGTGTAAGATGCTTTTTACCTTGAGAAATGCAATGACCTAGAAAGACCACTTTGATCTGACAAACTTGTAGCTTTTGTCTATTCACTTTACACCCTTCTTTTTCTAGAAAACATAGTAAACTCACAGTGGACCTTTCTGCAGTTTCTAGATCTGGGCAGCAAAGTAGTAGGTCATCCACATACTGCAAAATTACTACCTGTGATTCAGGTTCAAACCTTTGAAGAACTGTTTGTAGGGCATTTGAATAAAGAGTAGGGGAGTGTATCATTCCCTGTGGAAGGCGTGTCCACGCCAACTGTTTGCCCTTAAATGTAAATGCAAACAAATGCCAACTATCTTGGTGTAAAGGAACCGAGAAAAATGCATTTGAAAGATCTATTACAGTAAACACTTGAGAACTGGCTGGTATCTGTGATAGTAACGTATGAGGATTGGGTACAACTGGGGTGATTGGATCTAGAACTTTGTTTATTTCTCTTAGATCATGTACCATACGATATTTGGGCATAGAACTCTTATCAAGAGTTCTCTTCTTGACTGGATACAGAGGAGTGTTAGCAGGTGATTGTATCTCTACCAAAACTCCTTTCTCTCTATATCCCTCTATCTGTTTTGTAATCGCTAATTCCTGCTGGGCACTCACAGGGTATTGTCTGAGCTGTGGGAGAACAGCTCCTGGTTGCACAGATAATTTTACAGGAGAAATATGCAATAATCCCACATCAGTATCACCCTGTGCCCACAGTGTTTCTGGGATCATTGAGAGGTCTAGATCTGTGGTGTACTCTTTTTCTTCAGTATAATCCTCAAAAGCCTGAATTCTGACATATTGTTCTAATGATTCTGCATCATCAGGGATAGTCAGCATAACTGTGCCATCGTCCCTAAATTTGATGTTAGCTTCTAATTTCTTTAGTACATCAGTTCCTAACAGACATGTTGGGGCACCTCTGGCATACAAAAATCTGGATGCAAAACATTTAGGTCCTAATGAGACCTCTAGGGGCACAGTATATGGCAGTGTTCGAATTACCCCATCAGCACCAGCTTCTCTAAAAGGTCTTGGTACTACCCTAACAGGGGCAAGTACAGCGCCATATCTAGGTGTACCACAGGCTAGGCAATCATTTCTCCAATCTGGATTTTGTTGTCCACAGTGTGAACATTCCCATCCTCCTACCCCACCAAGATTGGGATACAAGGCTGGAAATTGTTTTCCTCCTTCTGCTCTTCCAGATGGTACAAATGATTGGGCTTTTGGATCTAGGTAAGGTGGCGGGATTATGTCACAACTTTTTCCCTTCCCCATGATCCATTTGGAAGTGTCTGGATCGTACTTCCAATTCTCCTCTTTAGCTGTTTTTTTGAGACCTCTATCATACAGTGTATGATTTCTTCCCACCCATTGTCTTTGATAATTCCACCTCGTTCTTTACCCAGTCTTTCCCATTCTGTACTGAACATAAGTGCTTCTGAAATTCCCAATTTTCCTCTTACCCTTCTAATCTGCCTTCTGACTGTCTTTCCACATCTTTCCTGTATGATATCTGCTGCTTCCACTTGTCCTAAGACAGTTTTGGTCTGTTTATTTCCCATTTTTCTTTTCAATATTAGCTATGACTACCCTAGGTGACGTTTGGACAACCACTTCCTCTGTTGGTGGCGTCTCGTTGCCTTCTCTCCTAGGGAGCTAAAATATTGAAGGGCTCGTCTGCTCCGTTTCTTCTAATATGCAGGACGTACTTAAGTGCTATTATGCACGCAAACAGACCCATCAACACCATACAGATCACAAAACTTTCTGTGTCAGTTAGCATACTTGTCCCAGGCTCATGAAAACCCGCGTCCTGGGCTCATTCTATCAAACCTTATCCAGAAATGAAGGAGGTTAAGCACTTAATGAATAGTCAAGCATGGGCGGAGGTCTCCCAGAAGGACGCTACCACATGACCCAGTTAGGCTGACTTCCGTGTATAAGGCTTATACCCCAACTATTTCGGCTTATTTTTCTACGCACTTTTGCTCTTCTTTCACAACATACCACAACCTTCACACTGTTCACACACTGCCAGGGACAGGACTCATAAGTCTATACAATATGGTAACCCGAGTTTTATAGGTATCTACTCACTACTAGACTAACCCAGCGTGACACGGCTCATAGAGATCTTTCGGATAATACAGGGCAGATAAAAGAGAACTAATAATGTCTCTTACCTGGCCAGGTTTTTCAGTTCATTTGCCGTCCATTATCCCAGATCTCCGTTGTCCGTATCCGCAGGTAAATCTCGAGCAAATACTCTTATCTCAGGTCCCTGTTCGGGCGCCAAAGAAATGTTAAGTCCTTCTCAGTCCCTGGCTTACTGGAGGTAAGCTTCCAGGTAAATGACACGCAAACAAAGTATTGTGTGATCATATACAGGGGAAGCTCAGGAGCGCGTCTGACTCTCTGGGCTTTACCCCTCCTTTATAAAGAAAAAGAGTTATGCATTTGCAGACATGCGCACAAGCGCTCATTATTTCACATTCTCTTACAAAGCTTATCTATACTGTGAAATTTACAACCTCTAGTATGTAGGTAAAAGGCTATAATAACAGAAGGAATGCGTGCATAAAAAGGAAATGTCAACTTGCTCAAGTTTCTTGCTGATAAGCCAGACGTCTCAAGAGAAAGATACAATGGATTCTTTCAGTCTAATCTCTACAGTCTGCCAACTCCATTCTGTTAATCTTTACCTGTGTTTCCCAAATTCCCATTCTCACTGCCCTCCAATAGGAGGAATTTAGGCAGGATTTCTCTAGGATTTCACAGTTGGGAGAAATTGTGGCAATTTCTGATGCCCTCACAACCTGTTGGGGCTGCCAGGAATGGAGTTTGGAAAACACTGGTATAAATTGATGACTATTACTACCAGACTAACGTTTCCCACATATTGCCACTAGAGCAATGCATGTAAAATTGTGCTGGTGCTCGCCCCTAGTTGTTAGTGAGGTGCATCTAGAGAGGCAGTTTTCATAGAGGTGGCAGCTCTACGGGGCAGGGGACAGGAAAGCTATGCAAGATATACAATAACACGTACTTCTTGTTCAGTTGTACAGCATTATTTATGTTTCATATATCTTTGCTTCATCTGTTTCAGCTGCTGATTTCTCTAACATCTACTGCACTTTAGCACATTCTGTGCACTCTCTCTCCTTCTCTCAGGCTCTATTGACATTTCTCAAACACATCAAACCATTCACTGCCACTATACAGCGCACAAAATAATCACACAAATGTTTAAACCACCTGCACTCTCTCTTTTTTTTCTCCTCTGCTGGCAACATCTTTCCCAACCATGGCCCTCCTTCCACTAGCATATATAACTTCCTGCTGCACATAGAAACCCTGCTAATCTTATCAACATTCTGTGCATGCCCTCTCCTGTGTCTAAAGGTACTGTCTCACAGTGCAATTTTGATCGCTACGACGGCACGATCAGTGACGTCGCAGCGTCGTACGATTATCGCTCCAGCGTCGTAGACTGCGGTCACACGGTGCAATCACGGCGCTGGAGCGATGCCGAAGTTCCCGGGTAACCAGGGTAAACATCGGGTTACTAAGCGCAGGGCCGCGCTTAGTAACCCGATGTTTACCCTGGTTACCAGCGTAAACGTAAAAAAAACAAACAGTACATACTTACATTCCGGTGTCTGTCCCCCGGCGTTCTGCTTCTCTCCACTGTGTAAGCGCCATAGCCGGAAAGCACAGCGGTGACGTCACCGCGTCACCGCTGTGCTCGCTTTCCGGCCGGCCGGCGCTCACAGTGCAGAGAAGCTGAGACGCCGGAGGACAGACACCGGAATGTGAGTATGTACTGTTTGTTTTTTTTACGTTTACGCTGGTAACCAGGGTAAACATCGGGTTACTAAGCGCGGCCCTGCGCTTAGTTACCCGATGTTTACCCTGGTTACAAGTGAACACATCGCTGGATCGCTGTCACACACAACGATCCAGCGATGTCAGCGGGTGATCAAGCGACGAAAGAAAGTTCCATACGATCTGCTACGACGTACGATTCTCAGCAGGGTCCCTGATCGCTGCTGCGTGTCAGACACTGCGATATCGTATGGATATCACTAGAACGTCACGAATCGTACCGTCGTAGCGATTAAAATGGCACTGTGTGACGGTACCCTTAATTGTGCTTTCTTTAACTCACTGAAAGCATGTAGCAACTACACAACTACTTCCTTTCCAATTCCCTTACCTTCTGGGTCTTACTGAAATGTGGATTCAGCAGTCAAATATTATTATTACACTGGGGAACAATTTGAAAAAAAATTTCTGTTGAGTTAGTTTTTTGAGCTGATTTATACTAAAATTGGCATGCTGATTCCAAAAATGTAGTCAGTTTTTTTCTAGCACGTCAAGTTTTTCCTCCACAACTTACCTGCCAGAGAAGCACAATTGCACTGATATCTGTAATAAGACTTGTTATCTCATTACAATTCGTCTCATATAGAGCTACGTGGCAACTTGTAAGAGTAGTCACAACTGAGACAGTGTGGTGAGAGGTGTGTGCAGCTCCCAATACGTCATAATTATCAATATCTTTACACAAAAAATTTATCATAGTAGGAATAAATAGGATTTGTGATAGCTTGTCTCTTTACATTGGGCGCTTAGTTGTAATTTATATATCTTTTATGATTTTTTTCTTTGTTAGTCTTCAAAGCTTGTAACTTTCCATCTCAGTGTTTTATTTACATATGTACATATTTCCTTTGTTTCAGATCATGCCTATTTCTTATATATTTCATTTTTTGTTCATATTTGTACTATTTAAAAAAAACAAAACACTTTTTAGGTACAGTAGTTTACATATTTTTGAGAAGACAAAAATCCTATAGTTCAAAAACTTGACGTGATAGAGAAAAACTGAGATCATTTCTGGATTCAGCATCCAAAAATTAATTAAGAACAGTTGTCTGACCTGACTCTTAAAAAATTGTGTTCCCCAGTGTTATTATTCATTTTTATAGCGCCATTTATTCCATGGTGCTTTACATGTGAACGGGGCAAATATAGACAAGTACAATAATCACGAGTAAAACAAGGCACACACAAGTACAGGAGGAGAGAGGATCCTGCCCGCGAGGGCTCGCAGTCTACAGAGGATGGGTGAGGATACACTAGGTGAGGGTAGAGCTGGTCATGCGGCGGTTCAGTAGACTGGGGATCACTGCAGGTTGTAGGCTTGTCGGAAGAGGTGGGTCTTCAGGTTCCTTTTGAAGGATTCCGTGGTAGGGGAGAGCCTGATGTGTTGGGATATCACTGCTGCTCTCTCATATGGTCTCTGCAATTTTCATATAACGCCAGACCTGAGAGCAGAAAAGGTGGAGGTGTTGGGACTGCTTCTTTCATCACAATGTATTTCCAGGATATCTGCCCAGCATTTTCACTTATGTTTCCTTCCTTTTGAAGTCCACACCGTTAAATCTCTAACTTCTTCCGGTGAGTGGCAGTTGTGTATCATCCTCCCGACAAAGCCAACCAGTTCCTTAATCGCTTTGCCACCTGGCTTCTACACTTTCTATTCTGTGACATTTTCACTGTCCTCATGCGGGACTTTAACATCCCTATTGATGATTAGCTCTCCCCATCTACCACTCATCTTCTTTCTTTAACCTTCTGCTTTGGCCTTTCACAACTTATTACCTCTCTTACACATGAGGACGAGAATACTCAGGACGTGGTCTTCTCCTGACTCTGCTCAGGGTATGACTTTATGAACTCTCATCTCCCACTTTGGCTACAACCATCTTTTCTTCTCTGTCAAGAATTACAAAACGGCGTATTATATCATACAAAGACTTAAATTTTGGCCTCATCTGACCAGACTATATTCTCCCAGTATTTCACAGGCTCGTCAAAATGTTGCTGTTGAGAAAATTGTAAGCGCTGTTTAACATGCTTTTCATTTAGTAGCGGAATCTTACGTGCTGAGGGTACATTCAAGCCATCGAGGTTAAGTGTATTGCTTTAGAGGTTTTTCTGTAGCTCTCCACAGGTGGTCCTTGGCTCTTGGACAACTCTTATGATAATTCTTTTCACTCCACTATCTGAAATCTTGCAGGGAGTTGTGGCCAGTTTAGGGTGAAATAATGTTTTTTCCAGTTCCAGATTATGGCCCCCAAAAGTGCTCACTGGACCCTTCAATAGCTTACAAATTCTTGTGTAATCAATACCATCAGTATGTTTTGCAACAATAAGGTCGCAAAGGTCGTGAGACAGCTCACTGGTTTTACACATGTGTAGAGATGTGGAACCTTGGTAATGATATACCTATTTATAGGCCATCAGTTGAACCAGATGATATTATTTTTCACTAAGTTGCGAGATTGCTTTCTGATTACTGATAATTTCAGTTGGTGTCATGACTTTCCAAGGCTTTTTCCACCTCTTTCTTCATCTGTTCCATACTTTTTCCCAGTGTAACTTCTCATTATTACACATAATTTATGGACATCTGGTTTGAATTCTTTGCCTGTGTGGATTGGATAAGTTGTTACCAACAATTTCATGTCAATAGCACCTTTAGAAATATATTTACTTAGAAAATTGATGATGTGTTCAATACGTATTTCACCCTTTGTAGCTCTTACCCAAATGCATACCTATTTTCTATGAGAAATCTTGACACATCTTAAATTTCTTATGATCGTTACAGAGAGAAGTTATACTTATATTTATGGGGCCTTGTACTTAAGGCCTAGGGGTATTGAAGCTATGCAGTATTTTTACAATGTGACATTGTTGTTCACTAAAAATATTAGGGGATATTTATGATTGTGCTTGTGTTAAACGTGTGATATTTGCAACATTTTGTTATTGTAAATTCCTCTGTCAAATTTATCAATGCATTATGCCATTTAATACACCATTTTTTAATACTTATGCAAAAACTTAAAAATTATGAGAAAAGGGGGTGTGATTAACCTATTGGAGTCAAGTATGATTTATTTATGAATGCATTTCGCATAAAGTCACATTTTATAGACAAGTTATAGCTGTCTTTATAAAGGCATCAATCAAATACATTTTTGTTGCAACCATTGTTTAACCTGCAATTTGTGTGTAGCCCTACATTTTTTCATAAATTGTAACTTTTAGGCTATGTGCAGTCGGTGCGTTTTTGCGGAGGTTTTTTACGCGGTGTAATGGTCCAAAAACGCAATAGAATACCAAAGCAAGGTAATTCAATGACAATCCTGAAGTGTTGTGCACATGATCCGTAAATTTCTGTCCGTATTTGCAGCGTTTTATTTTCTGCAGCATGTCAATTCTTTTTGTGTTTTTGCAGCATTTTTGACACATTGACTTCAATTGAGTCAGTCAAATCTGCAGCAAAAACACAGGTGTAAAAAGGTTTGCTTATTTGCTCTGTAGTTGCTGCCAAAAATGCTGCGGATTGACAAAATAAATCCTGCCTCCTACTACAGATCCTCTCCTCCTTTGGCAATCAAAGACCTCACCCTATCCTGGATCGCCTCGTACCTTTCCAACCGCACATTCAGCGTCTCCCACTCCCTCCTCATCCCACCCTCTCTCTGTTGGAGTCCCCCAAGGCTCTGTTCTAGGTCCTTTACTCTTCTCAATTTATACACTTGGCCTGGGACAACTCATAAAGTCCCATGGATTCCAGTACCACCTGTATGCTGATGACACTCAGATCTACCACTCTGGCAGAGACATCACCTCTATGCTGTGCAGAATCCCGGAGTGTCAATCAGCCATATCCTTCTCCTTCTCCTCTCGCTTCCTCAAACTCAATGTGGACAAATTTGAACTCATTATCTTTCCTCCATCTCACAGATCTTCCTTACCTGATCTATCTATCACCATTAATGACATCACGCTTTCCTCCGTACCGGAAGTCTGCTGCCTTGGAGTAAAGGTACCTTCACACGAAACGACGCTGCAGCGATAGCGACAACGATGCAAATCGCTGCAGCGTCGCTGTTTGATCGCTGGAGAGCTGTCACACAGACCGCTCTCCAGCGACCAACGATGCCGAGGTCCCCGGGTAACCAGGGTAAACATCGGGTTGCTAAGCGCAGGGCCGCGCTTAGTAACCCGATGTTTACCCTGGTTACCAGCGTAAAATGTAAAAAAAACAAACAGTACATACTTACATTCGCGTCCCCCGGCGTCCGCTTCCTGCACTGACTGACTGACTGAGCGCCGGCAGTAGCAGGGCACAGCGGTGACGTCACCGCTGTGCTGTGCTTTCACTTTCACTTTGCGGCGCTCAGTCAGTGTGGGAAGCAGACGGCGGGGGATGCGAATGTAAGTATGTAGTGTTTGTTTTTTTACATTTTACACTGGTAACCAGGGTAAACATCGGGTTACTAAGCGCGGCCCTGCGCTTAGTAACCCGATGTTTACCCTGGTTACCAGTGTAAAATATCGCTGGTATCGTTGCTTTTGCTGTCAAACACAATGATACACGGCGATCGGACGACCAAATAAAGTTCTGAACTTTATTCAGCGACCAGCGACATCACAGCAGGATCCTGATCGCTGCTGCGTGTCAAACTAAACGATATCGCTAGTCAGGACGCTGCAACGTCACGGATCGCTAGCGATATCGTTACAAAGTCGTTTCGTGTGAAGGTACCTTAACCCTAGACTCTGCCCTGCCCTTCAAATCAATCTACTAAAATGCTTGTGCATGCCCTCATCATCTTCTGCCTCGACTACTGCAACATCCTTTTCTGTGGCCTCCCTGCTAACACTCTCGCACCTCTCCAGTCCATCCTTTACTCTGCTGCCCGACTAATTCATCTCTCTCCTCGCTACTCCACTGTTTCTCCCCTCTGCGAATCTCTTCACTGGCTCCCATTCCCTCAGCGTATCCAGTTCAAATGACTAATACTGACCTACAAAGCCATCAACAACCTGTCTCCTCCATATATCTCTGACCTAATCTCCCGATATCTTCCCTCACGTAATCTCCGGTCCTCCCAAGACCTCCTTCTCTCCTCCACACTTATTCGCTCCTCACCTAATTGCCTCCAAGACGTCTCCCGAATATCCCCATCCGACTATCAACCACATTCAGATCCTTCAGACGGAACCTGCTCTGTGGCCTCCCCTCGAACACTCTCGCACCCCTCCAATCTATTCTAAACTCTGCTGCCAGACTAATTCACCTGTCCCCCCGCTATTCCCCTGCCTCTCCTACCATCGAAATCTTCAAAAAGAACCTGAAGACCCACCTCTTCCGACAAGCCTACAACCTGCAGTAACCACCGATCAACCAAACCGCTGTATGACCAGCTCTATCCTCACCTACTGTATTCTCACCCATCCCTTGTAGATTGTGAGCCCTCGCAGGCAGGGTCCTCTCTCCTCCTGTACCAGTTATGACTTGTACTGTTTAAGATTATTGTACTTGTTTTTATTATGTATACCCCTCCTCACATGTAAAGCGCCATGGAATAAATGGCGCTATAACAATAAATAATAATAATAATAACCTGAAAACCCACCTCTTCAAGAAAGCCTACAGCCTGCAATGACCCCACTGCCTCCTCACCGCCACTGGAGCTACCCCCTCACAAACACCGGAGCTGCCGCAACCCCCCAACCCATTGTCTCCTTCCCCACCATCCTGTAGAATGTAAGCCCGCAAGGGCAGGGTCCTCGCCCCTCTGCATCAGTCTGTCATTGATAGTTTGCTTACTGTAAATGATGTCTGTAATTTTTATGTAACCCCTTCTCATGTACAGCACCATGGAATCAATGGTGCTATATAAATAAATAATATTAAATAATAATAAAAAATAAATGATGTCAGAAGGTGGAACAGTGTGGGTGGAGAATATGTGTTTGTCTCTGTATGTGGGTGGAGAATGTGCGTGTGTCTCTGTGTGTGGGCAGAGAATATGTGCGTGTGTCTCTGTGTGAGTGGAGAATATGTGCGTGTGTCTGTGTGTACCCATGCGACGTGTGTACCCAGGGGACTTCTACTCCCATCCGACTACGTCTTTTGTCACATATAACAGACAAAGCATGAGCCGATGATGGAAGAATAGTCTCATCATCCGGCGCCTGTGTTCAATTGTAAAAAAAAAATCAAAACATTTACATATTCACATACAAAATACATACTCACCAAACACCTAATTCCGGATGCCCATGTCTGCTGCAAAAAATCAAAAATAATAAACCGAGATACACTCACCTTTCCGCCGTAGTCCATTTAATACTGAATGTCCAACATTGATCTCAACTGGCGGCCGGCGATACAGTGACAGGAGGTAATTGCTCCTGCAGTGTATCACTGAGCCACTGTGAGAGTTCACCGGAGTTCATCAACTGATCAGCTCCGGTGCACTCACTTACGGCACCGCTGCGTGGGAAAGTTCTCACACAGCAGTAGTGGGGAAAGTGAAAGCACCGGAGCTGATGAACCCCGGTGTACTCTCATGGCTGCTCAGTGATACACTGCGGGAGCGATTACCTCCTGTCAGTGTATCGCCAGAGGCTGGGTAGAGCGGTCACATCTCCCGATGTGAATGTTCTACACGTGAGATCGCCGTGGGACATTCAGTATTAAATAAACTATGTCAGACAGGATAGTATTAAATGTTGGTTTATTATTTTTTGATTGTCTGCAGGAGATGAGGGCGTCGGGGATTAGGAGTTCAGTAAGTATGGTAAATTTAGATTCAATAAAGGAGTCTGTGTGATTATTTCAAATAAAGGACTTTATTCTGGCCGTGTCTTTATTTACCATGTAACTATAGGATTAGTAATGGATAGGTGTCTTATAAGATGCACCATTTCTGGGGCAGCTGAGAGCTGATGTTTTTAGCCTAGGGGATGCCAATATCCATGGCTCCTTCCCATGCTATTAATATCAGCCCCCAGCTTTCTGCCTGGCCTTTGCTGTATTAATTTTATAGGGAGACCCCATGTCAATTTGTTTCTGGGGGTTACCCTGTAAACTAGCCAGTAAAGGCTAAGCAAACAGTTGTGAGCTGATATTAATAGCCTGAGAACCTTTGGCTATTGGCTCCTTCCCAGAATATTAACATCTGCCATCAGCCATCGGCTTTCACTCTGCTGGTTATTAAAATTATGCGGAGCCCACGCAATTGTTTATTTTTATTTTTTGAAAAATAAACATATTGCATTTTACACAGATTTCTGACAGTTGCTTTTTTGTTACAGCATATGTAGGTTAATTATGTTAATGCTCCTACATAGGCTGGTGTGTGTCTGTCTTTATTTAATATTAATGAGGGTATCTGGCTGAAAAGGTTGAACAATGAAATTACATCACAATTTTTTTTTTCTTAATATATCTTTATTTACCTCTATGGATTTACAAAAACGCATAAAAAAGCGTGTATTTTCAGCTGCGTTTTTCTGCCAAGAGATGCAGAAACCTTGCAGTGTCATTCCAAAGTTCAACTTGATCCCCAAAAAGAAGCCCTCATATAGCTATGTGGATCGAAAAAGAAAAAAGTTATAGCTCTTGGAAGAAGGGGAGGAAAGAACGAAAAGGGAAAATAGCCCAGTCATGAAGGGGTTAACCTGCAAAGTTTGATACTTTGATCTCCCGCTCCTATCTACCATTAGGAAATGTACTACCATTCTTAAAGGGAACATGTAATGTTGAAGATGGTATCTGACCTACAAGCAGGATGTCATAGAGCAGGAGGAGCTGATCAGATTGATATTATTTATTATTATAGCACCATTTATTTCATGGCACGTTACATGTGAGGAGGGGTATACATAATAAAAACAAGTACAATTATCTTGAACAATACAAGTCACAACTGGTACAGGAGGAGAGAGGACCCTGTCCGCGAAGGCTCACAATCTACAAGGGATGGGTGAGAATACAGTAGGCGAGGGTAGAGCTGGTCGTGCAGCAGTTTGGTCGATCGGTGGTTACTGCAGGTTGTAGGCTTGTCGGAAGAGGTAGGTCTTCAGGTTCTTTTTGAAGGTTTCGATGGTAGGAGAGAGTCTGATATGTTGGGGTAGAGAGTTCCAGATTAGGGGTGATGCGCGAGAGAAATCTTGTATACGATTGTGGGAAGAGGAGATAAGAGAGGAGTAGAGAAGGAGATCTTGTGAGGATCGGAGGTTGCGTGTAGGTAAGTACCGGAAGACGAAGTCACAGATGTATATACATTTTTTGTGGGGAAAGTTCCAGTAAAAATGAAATTGAAATCCATGTTGCTTTTATAGAGGAGTCCAGTCTGTTCAATGATTGACAGTCTTCCTTGTATGACATTGCAGACATGCAGATATAGCTGTCAGTCATTGAGTAGGACCACCCACTGGACTTATGCATACAAACACCAAGGTTTAAAATGAATAAAACACAAGTTAAACCAAATCTTTTCTAGCAAACTTACATCATACTACTCCACTTCTTCTTTGCCTCTTCTATACCAGTTATTTCTGCATGCATAGTCATAGGGGAATGATTGTAAACCACTGAGCAGGACCGCCCACTGGACTCATGTTTATAAACTCCTGGGATTTCAATTAATAAAATTGAAGTTTTACTGAAACTTTGTCTGCAAAATGTAGATCAATCTGATCAGTTCTCCTGCTTTATATCATCCTGCTTGCAGATCAGATACCATTTTTAACCTGACTGGTTCCCTTTTAAGCTGCAACATTTTATACATTTTGAGTGGCTGAACTGAAGTGAGAATATTACTGATTTGACACAAAATACGCTTTTTTTTCTATATAAATATGGGCCATTATTTCTAACCTAAATGGTTAATTTAACCACAACTTTCATGTTATATAGGTTTAAATTCAATGATATGAGGGAGAACTGTATACTGTTCTTTTTACATAACTTATTCAGCCATTATGAATGAAGGTATAGCTTTAGCAGCCTGCTGTTTTTGCTCTGCCACATAAGGAAAATCAGTATTATTATAATTGGGAGATAACGTGTGGGTGACCTTAATACAGATTTTCATCAGGTCGAGTTGTTTCAATCTTCAGTCTTGTGTTTAAGAGAATTTCTCACTAAAGTCATTGATGGTGTGGCTAAGCAATATGCTATCGGTGTCCAATTGATTGGATTCCATTTGTTGTGACCCTCTCTGATTGCTACAATGAAATTGCATGAGTGTTTAAAAAGATTTGACCTTGATCTGCCTTCTTCTTAGTCCCAACGGTCAGCAATTAACTCTAATAGGCTGACCGTAGGACCTCCAAAAAGAGCTGCTGCCACTTAATTGGCATGGGTGGCAATCTGACCACCAGTAAACAGACATTGATGGTATTCCGTAATGCCTTTAGTCAGAACCATTTAAATACGAAAATCATGCAGAAGGTTATCCTTACATAACTGCAATAAAACCATTTGAAGAAAGATGAGCACTTTGTCAGTAGCGCTGCAGTATAGATTTTTAAAGACTCTGCTGTACTGTGAAATCTATACAGCTTCCAGGACATCACTTAATAAATGCAATGTGTATAGTAAGCGCTGGTAGATTTCCGGCAGGTGCTGCTATTATCGCATTTGGAACTCAACATTTGCAATTCATAAAGCCACTTGTTTAGCAATGATCCATGTCTGAAATATTCAGTCTCCTCTTAAGCAGCTTATCTAGAGCCATAGTCTATCACAACGCAGACGGAAGACTGAGCGACATTGACTCCTCTTGACTCTAACCCTCTCTTCAATCTTCTAGTTACCTTGGCAAATAATGATCACTGTAAACCTTGATGATCAGGCATGAAGTGTAGGCTTTTCTTCATTGTGACTCAGTGAAAAATATAGTAGTTAAAAAACAAAACAATCATACTCTTTCAGTAATACTAATACCATGACCCAGACTGCAACAGATAGAGGATTTAAGTAATATTTTATTTTCTAAATAATGTTATTAATTATTAAGTGTTGCATTTTTTTTCTTCTTCATTTCTTCTGCTTCATGAATTGTATTAATTGGAAATACAATTTTTCCTTTCTCTAAGTTTTAACCTCCCCAGCAGTGTTCCCTCTAAGCGTAACTTGAGCGCCCGCTAGGGCCGTGGGGTACTCGGGCCGGGTCCGACTGTTCTTAAAGGGGTGGTCACGGCAGCAGAGACCCGTCCAATAAAAGTCAATATTAAAGGGAATAAAGTTTATAGGGAATTAGTTCGTGACGCCACCCGTGGTGTTCGGCAATAAGAAAATGGCTGACGCTGTGGTTCAGGTCCACAATTCAGAGGACACAGCAGGGTGCAGTTTCCACAATTTACTCAGTTCTTTATGCAATTCCCAGCCGGGTGCTGTGTCCTTCGGGTCTGTGGTCCAGTCAGCTCTCAGGTAATTCGGGGTACACTTTGTCAGAACCCCCTTCTTATGTTGCTTCGCTGGCCTTCTCACGGCACTGTCTGCCGCCTCTCCTGCCCTGCTCCTTCACACACAGTGTCCCAAGCCAGCAGCCCTCGGGTCTTGCCGGCCAACATACTCCTGGTCCCCTTGATCCTATGCGGCTGCCTTTTCGGCGAATGTGTGTGGTTGTGGCAGTGGCACATACAATTACCACAACCTCCGGCTTGCTAGCCCCCCACTAGTCTGGGGGCCGGTTCCCCCACTGCAACTGGATTTCTCACTACCCGTGCCCCTAGGATCCCTTCTTCCTCTTTCACTCTCTGGATCTTCTCTCTATCTTCCTTGCTCTCTCTCTCTGTCCTCTGGTGCTGGGACAAGCTCCTCACTGCTCAAGTCCCCAGCTCCAACTCACTAACTCCCTCACTAACTAACTCCTCCCTCCTGTTTCCATGACAACTCCACTCCACCCTCACCCTCTACCTAGTTCCCTCCAGGCCTTTAGAGGTCTAGTGTTGGATGTTAGTGTGTGGGTACTGGGTAGTATCCCCTCCTTACCCGAGCGGTGCAGTACCTCTGTGGCGACTGGACCCTCAGGGGCATCACATAACGATCTGGAAATTAAAGGGTTGGCCAATGAGACTACGTTTACACGTTTATGTATTTTCAGTCCGAGTGCTGTCTGCAAAAGAAAGACCACTAGGACCAATGGTATTCAATATATCAGCCTAAAAATAATGGTGCTTTAAAAATAATTCAATTTGGCTGTTAAGATGATTATTTTCTTTATATAGGCAGAATATCTACGTGACCAAAATTACAGGAAGCATGAGTTTCTTCTATATTTCAGATGAGACTCATCTATTCAAGTATGTGGGTGCACAAAAAAAAATCAGAAACCCCATATGGATCCTCCATATAACATCTGATTTTTGCAGATATATTGCAATTCTTAAACATAAGAAACTATCTCTTATTTTAATAATTTCCATTGTAAAAAACCGGATTCCATATGGAAGATGAAACTGTTAGTTTTTTTCAGGATGAAAATCGGAAGGTTTTTTTTTATACGCTCATGTAAACTTAGCTTCACAATGAAGTTACAGATATGCAGTAGCTGACATTTTTATAACTATAATTTCCATGGCACATAGAATTGAGGAAACCGTGTCTCATGGCAGTATGTGGAATGTAAAAAATTACATTTGAGTGAAAAATTGTGCAAAAGTCAAGTGGTGCAACTTGGTGGTGTCATGTCGGACACTGTTCAGACCAGGTCGCTCGGCAGACAGCGGTAGTTCCGCTTTTGACCACTATGCGCCCATTGGCGTCGGCTAGATTTCATCTAGCTGGTCCGGGGTTAATTTACCTGGTGCTCGGATTGGTAGCTAGGCCATGCCCACTGCCTTTAAATAGTTCTCCTGAACATATAGCTTCTGTCTTGTGCGTTGTTATCTCGGTCTGGAGTGGTGAGCTAGTAGTTGGAGTATCATTGCTGGTGGTGTATTTCCCTTTGTCTTATTTACTCCTTCCTATATTTGTATTTATTTTGCCCTGTGCACTTATTGTGTATTCCTGAGTGACTGCGGCGTGGTGTATATTTTCCGTTATCCTTGTCTGTGCTAACTGTGGGTATAGGTGTATAATCTTTTCACTGGGTGGTGGGCTGTGGTTTCAGCCTAGGGTTGAAACAGGAGACAGGGTGAGGTTCGAGGCCTAGATATGCACACCATCAGTGTAAACTCTAGGTAGAGGGTCAGTCAGGATTTCCCTAGTCTGAGGGAAATTGCAGGGGCCCGGGTTATTAGCTCTTGCCCATTTTATTAGCCCATTATTTATTAGCTGTCTTCCCGTGACAGGTGGTCAGTGATTGGTGTCCAGACTAAACCAGCTATAGTTGCAGACAAGCAGGAAACATATAAGAAGTTGGGGTATGTCCTTATGTAAAGTGGTGCAAAGCAATAGTCATGACTGAGCTGCTGTTCGGTTGTGCTCTGGCACTTTAGAGACAAATGGTGTCCAAGTCCCAGTGTGCTGTAGGGTGTGGGGGGGGGGCATTACACTCACTTGTAGGCTGCAGGCCTCCACGCCACCAGGCTTCAGTCTCCAGGAGCTTCCGCACACAATTCAGGGGACACCAAGTTCTTTACAACAGGCAAACGTTTACTAGTCAGTTCAAGTTCATCTGCGACCCATTTGTCTGGAATACCCCCGAGCCTGCTGACTCCATCAGCCTCAGGGATTCGTTGTCCACTCCGACAGTGCACCTGGGATCGGTTACCTGCCCCATGTAATTCCACTTCCACCGACCATGTAATGTCAGAAGACTAGGCCTGCTCCTTGGTACCTGACCCAAGCCCTAGGCTCCAGGAATGCAGGAATGTCCATCACGGAACACTATACGGCTTCCCACTGCTTTGAACGATTGTCCCATGCTTTCCCTAGCAACCCACCCACTGGGCTAGTTCTACAATTATTTCCTATACTTTCCTATCCTGCAGACTAAACCTATTGTTCTTGTCCTACACTGTTGCTAAGCCACTTACTATATGAACCGTGTTTGTTGGGCTCTCCATGCATGTGGAGCGATCCAGGTATCTGGGTTCCCTCTGCAGCTTATTCGGTAAGTGCTATAGTTTTGCCGAATAAGGAGGGAGCCGAACATCTTCCCTCATCTCTAGCATTAAGCCATAATCATCAACATTCACAGAAATAAACACTTGAAATAGATCACTCAGTTTGTAATGACTTTATATAACATATGAGTTTCACTTTTTGTATTGAAGAACTGAAATAAATTAACTTTTTGATGATATTCTAAATTTGTGAGAAGCACCTGTATATACTGTTCTAAAAAGCAGGAAAAGTTTAGCAGACTGAGCACAGCAAAAAGACACAAGTTAGTTATATCGCATCACTAGTGTCTTTCTCAGATTTAAAGCAGACTGGGGTTTTAAGATGTGCTGTTCAAGCTCTTTTGAATGAGCTCCAAGAAATGGGCTAATTTTATAACCATAAATGCCTGGCCCTCCAAGAAATTTTAGTACGGCACATGAAAGACACGTTATGATCACTTCTCTTTGAACGTGGAAGATATCCAACAGTGTCATCAGCACAGAACTGGCAGCAACCAGTAGAACCCAGATCCTTACATCTACTTTTCAGAGAATTCTGGCAAGACGTGGTCTTCATGGAAGACATGGAAATAAGGCCAAGCATTTGAAATATGTACAAATACATAGCAAATGTGGTGCAGAAAAATGACAGAGGCAGCTCTGGACTGATGAATCAAGATTTTAAATATTTAGTTGTAACTAGAGATGAGCGAACCTTTCAAGGTTCGGTTCAGTTTGCCGAACATACCCGAACCCGGTAAATTCAATGGGAGGCCAGACCAAACGTATACACATCACCTTAAGGGGGTGACAAAAAAACTTCTCAAACAGCTAAAATTAGGGGCAGACACAATGAAAAGTGGCATCAATTGACCCACAGAATTTGCTAATGGCACAGCAGCAGTCAGCCATGGTCCATGCTTAAGGTATCAGGGTCTGGGACAGCATTTTTTTTCCAGCCACACTCAGATGGCACACACATAAGTTTCATTGAGTACTATTAGTAGAAAAATTTAAGGAAAGTAACACAGGTTGTTGACTGATCAATTGTCCCAGAGTAGAACATTTTATAATACCACAGAAGCCATGGGCCATACATGAGATATCAGGGTCTGGGCCATCATTTTCAGCTTTGAATTGAAGTTTCAATGAAGACCTGGTAGTTAAGTGAGCGGTGTAAGCCTTCTTTGCTGCGAGTCCTGTTACCTCATGCAACAGGTTTTTTTTTCCGAGCCACACTCAGATGGCACAAGCATACGTGTCATAGAGTACTATTGGTAGAAAAATGTAAGGATAGTAACACAGGTAGTTGTGTGAAAGTAAGTGCAGGCCTGCTTGTCATGGAGCCCTACCTCTACAGGCAGCACACATGAAGGAAACCCAATTTGGATTCTCCACATTTCAAATAATTATTGTCACACACAACTAAAGTGTCATTAATTTCAACAGAGTAGAAACAGCATAATAGGCCTCTGACACACCTTCAACCACTGGAAACCCACCAGATGAAGATCCAACTTGGAGTCTCCACATTTAAAAAAATTGTTTATAACATCAGCTGCAGTAGTAACAGCAGGCACAGAAGACACCACAAAGATGGTACAGACTCCAATAATGCAAGAATAATGCATGCCACTAAAAACAACACTATTGCCTAGTTTGACCAGTCTGCGACTGGGGTGCAGAAGTCATTGGAGATCCATTACTTGTTCATTTTAATGAAAGTTAGGCGGTCTACACTTTAGAGGACAGCTGGATGCGCTTATCAGTTAGGATACCAACAGCAATAAAGTAGAACCCGGCACTCAACTTAGGGTAAATCTCATGGGATTTAATAAAGAAACGTTTCGGCCAATCTGGCCTTCTTCAGTCAACTATGTACAGAATTCAAAAAAATGAGTTAACATCACTCAAAAGGGACAAAATAAAGTATATACACAGTACAAATTGCAAAGGTCATGAGAGGGAATCATGATAATATAACGAGAGACATCAGATTATTGCACAATAAATAACAATCTCTGTCTAGGAAGATACCAATTGTGGTATAGAAAAAAGACTATGGTGATTCATAGTGAGATATGTGACGTACCGTATGCCTGTAAGGCTTGTAGTAAGTAGGGCAATATAAATTGCCAATGGTGATGATCTATATGGAGAATAAAATGGTGCCTATAATTAATGAGGCAGTGAGGGACAGAGTTGTAGATATACTAAAATAAATCCATACCATGGAATATCACTATGGGTAAGCTCGCTGTGTCCGGCTCAGGAAGGCAAGAATGGGTTAACAGTGACCTGGGTGAAGAGAGCACTGTAAATATAGACCTGATGATAGCGAAAGGAATGTGGGAGTGCCGGTGGTACAGACCTGTGAGGAGAAGCTGCGGTACATGAGCGTGTCCAGGCGACGCGGTCTCCACCGCTTGTCAGCCCAGAATGCTGGCGTGCAGAGTCTATTGTAAGGCGGTGGGCGTGGTTTGCGCCTAAACTGCTGTGATGGAAGAAGGGGAACTGGGCGTGCGCACTATGTGCGTTCCAGTGACCTAATAGTGCGCTCCACAGCATACGGTGGCTCATGTTGGATAAAAAGATACCGCTGGTGCAGAAAGGGGCCGTGAATGATAGAAGTGGCTCCTATTCAGTGTAGCTCAATACCGGTGACTCTGAAAAAGGAGAAGTAAAGTTAATACATGATCTGGAACATATATCAAACATAGCACACAGACTACATTAACACTTTTACAATGGAATAATGGCCTATGAATATAGTTGTGCAAAATCAGTTATAAATTAATGCAGAACTAGGCTCAAAGTGTAAGGACAAAGTGGATTTCATAGGAACGATAACAGGTCATATTCTCTGTTAAGGCCCTTGGGATACAGGGTCCCTAACGTGTGTATCCAGTAGGCCTCACGTTGTTTAAGTCTTTGGATTCGGTTGCCCCCTCTCCTAGATTCTGGTACATGTTCAATGATCTGAAATTTCATTTGTGAGACATTATGGTTATGAGTGTTATAATGATCAGGTACGGGAAGGAGGAGGTTCTTGCACCGAACTGTAGACTTGTGTTTGCTGATACGGTCTCTAATTGGCTGTGTAGTTTCCCCAATGTATAACAAGCCACAGGGGCATTTGAGGAGGTAAACGACAAATGATGTGTCACAAGTATAGTAACCCCTGATATTAAAGCGTTTGCCTGAATGTGGATGGTGAAAAAAATCTCCTCTGATGACATTACTGCACTGATTGCAGTAAAAACAGGGGAATGTGCCAAATTTAGGATTTTGTAAAAACCGTTGTTGTGGTGTAGTTTTAGGGGGAGGCATGTCAGCTTTGACAAGTTTGTCTCTGATATTGGGTGCCCTTTTGAAGCATGGAAGAAATGGTGTGCGGAACTCCGGGACCTTGGGATAGGCTTCATGTAGTAGATGCCAATATCTACGGATAGTTCTATGAAGTATATAGGCATAGGGATGATAGGCGTGGACAAATGGGATCCTATTGGATCCTCTGACTCTGTTTGTGGGATGGGTAGGAACTGTATGAGGGAGGACAGAATCTGGATAGCCGCGTTGTCTAAATTTAGCGTGAAGCTCTTCTATCCTGGTGGAGCGTGTGGTTTCATTGGACACGATACGATTGACCCTTTGGACCTGGGATTTGGGTATAGAATGTTTCATGGATTTTGGATGGAAGCTGTCGAAGTGAAGGAGGCTATTTCTATCAGTCTCTTTAGTGAAGAGATCTGTAGAGAGAGAACCATCATGGCCTTTGATGATGAAGGTGTCCAAGAAGCTCAATTTTTCCAGATCATAGGCCATGGTAAAAGATAAACCAGGCCAAGATGTGTCGAGATATTGATGGAAGGTCAATAGAGACTCAAGTGGGCCTACCCAGATGCAAAATATATCGTCAATGAAACGTTTCCATGACCGTATATGATTGCGGAAGAGTGGGTGGGTATAAATGAGTGTAGCCTCAAAATCCGCCACGTAGCTATTAGCATACGGGGGCGCGACGTTCGACCCCATCGCGGTCCCCCGTATCTGTAGGTAGTGTTTGTCTTGGAACATGAAATGATTTTGATCAAAGGCCATGATGGTTCTCTCTCTACAGATCTCTTCACTAAAGAGACTGATAGAAATAGCCTCCTTCACTTCGACAGCTTCCATCCAAAATCCATGAAACATTCTATACCCAAATCCCAGGTCCAAAGGGTCAATCGTATCGTGTCCAATGAAACCACACGCTCCACCAGGATAGAAGAGCTTCACGCTAAATTTAGACAACGCGGCTATCCAGATTCTGTCCTCCCTCATACAGTTCCTACCCATCCCACAAACAGAGTCAGAGGATCCAATAGGATCCCATTTGTCCACGCCTATCATCCCTATGCCTATATACTTCATAGAACTATCCGTAGATATTGGCATCTACTACATGAAGCCTATCCCAAGGTCCCGGAGTTCCGCACACCATTTCTTCCATGCTTCAAAAGGGCACCCAATATCAGAGACAAACTTGTCAAAGCTGACATGCCTCCCCCTAAAACTACACCACAACAACGGTTTTTACAAAATCCTAAATTTGGCACATTCCCCTGTCTTCACTGCAATCAGTGCAGTAATGTCATCAGAGGAGATTTTTTTCACCATCCACATTCAGGCAAACGCTTTAATATAAGGGGTTACTATACTTGTGACACATCATTTGTCGTTTACCTCCTCAAATGCCCCTGTGGCTTGTTATACATTGGGGAAACTACACAGCCAATTAGAGACCGTATCAGCAAACACAAGTCTACAGTTCGGTGCAAGAACCTCCTCCTTCCCGTACCTGATCATTATAACACTCATAACCATAATGTCTCACAAATGAAATTTCAGATCATTGAACATGTACCAGAATCTAGGAGAGGGGGCAACCGAATCCAAAGACTTAAACAACGTGAGGCTTACTGGATACACACGTTAGGGACCCTGTATCCCAAGGGCCTTAACAGAGAATATGACCTGTTATCGTTCCTATGAAATCCACTTTGTCCTTACACTTTGAGCCTAGTTCTGCATTAATTTATAACTGATTTTGCACAACTATATTCATAGGCCATTATTCCATTGTAAAAGTGTTAATGTACTCTGTGTGCTATGTTTGATATATGTTCCAGATCATGTATTAACTTTACTTCTCCTTTTTCAGAGTCACCGGTATTGAGCTACATTGAATAGGAGCCACTTCTATCATTCACGGCCCCTTTCTGCACCAGCGGTATCTTTTTATCCAACATGAGCCACCGTATGCTGTGGAGCGCACTATTAGGTCACTGGAACGCACATAGTGCGCACGCCCAGTTCCCCTTCTTCCATCACAGCAGTTTAGGCGCAAACCACGCCCACCGCCTTACAATAGACTCTGCACGCCAGCATTCTGGGCTGACAAGCGGTGGAGACCGCGTCGCCTGGACACGCTCATGTACCGCAGCTTCTCCTCACAGGTCTGTACCACCGGCACTCCCACATTCCTTTCGCTATCATCAGGTCTATATTTACAGTGCTCTCTTCACCCAGGTCACTGTTAACCCATTCTTGCCTTCCTGAGCCGGACACAGCGAGCTTACCCATAGTGATATTCCATGGTATGGATTTATTTTAGTATATCTACAACTCTGTCCCTCACTGCCTCATTAATTATAGGCACCATTTTATTCTCCATATAGATCATCACCATTGGCAATTTATATTGCCCTACTTACTACAAGCCTTACAGGCATACGGTACGTCACATATCTCACTATGAATCACCATAGTCTTTTTTCTATACCACAATTGGTATCTTCCTAGACAGAGATTGTTATTTATTGTGCAATAATCTGATGTCTCTCGTTATATTATCATGATTCCCTCTCATGACCTTTGCAATTTGTACTGTGTATATA
The DNA here is from genome assembly GCF_051348905.1 of Ranitomeya variabilis. Taxonomy (NCBI): domain Eukaryota; kingdom Metazoa; phylum Chordata; class Amphibia; order Anura; family Dendrobatidae; genus Ranitomeya; species Ranitomeya variabilis. The sequence continues at coordinate 190,445,261 of NC_135236.1, forward strand.
CTTTATTTTGTCCCTTTTGAGTGATGTTAACTCATTTTTTTGAATTCTGTACATAGTTGACTGAAGAAGGCCAGATTGGCCGAAACGTTTCTTTATTAAATCCCATGAGATTTACCCTAAGTTGAGTGCCGGGTTCTACTTTATTGTTATATGGTGTGGGACCCTACCCGTGCACCTTCACTTGATAGTGCATACGGTTCTTTATTTCACAAGGATACCAACAGCAGCGCTGAAGAAGACACGTTGTGAGAGAACGCTGGCTGCCAGGCATGACAAAACCTCCAAGGCATGACAGGTGAGCTCAGGCCACTCTTCCATTTTTGAATACCAAAATGCAAAAGAGGCCAAATTCCCCCTGATGGAATTGATATTGAGCTCAAGATACTCCTGCACCATACTTTCCAGTTGTTCACAACATGTCAGACTTTACTCTGCTCTGTACGAGTGGGCTGGTCTAAAAAATGTGTGAAATGACTCACAGAAATTGCTTATGCCACTTACCCTGCTGCTGCTGATGTTTTTGCGATGACGCCTTGATGTTCCTGGCGTTGGAAGTCTAGAACTGCGATGCACACTTTGTGCCTCACTGCTGTCTTGGGGAAAACCACTCTTAAGATTGTCTACAAAGGTGTTTCGACACTCGAGCATGCACGTGAAGATGCATATGTTGGGTGCTTCCATGAAGTTCAAGTCAATGATGTGTTGGTGGCAGGGTAACACTCCATGTTGCTTCCTCTGTCCCTTCCAGCCAACCACCGACTACAGAGAGGGGATCATTATCCTCTTCATTTCCTGACTGCTGCATCCCCATCACCTCTTCCTCTTCGTCCACCTCTATTTGTTTCTCAGCTCCTGCACCTTCATGAACAGTATGTCTTGTACCATGTCATTAAGAACTATCTTCAGTGTAAAAAAGAAGGAGCCCTAGAAGTGATATGTTCTCTACAAAAACCTGATCTCAACATCATCGATTCTGTCTGTGATTTTATGAAGAGAAAAAAAATTACTAAAGCCTATATAGACAGATCTGCGGTTAGTTCTCCAAGATATCTGGAACAACCTCCTGGCTGAATTAACTTTTAAAAACTGTGTTCTAGTGTGCCCACAAAAACTGATGCTTTGATGCTGTTTTAAAAGCAAAGGGTGGTCACCAAATATTGATTTGATTTAGATTTCTCTTTTGTTCACTCAGTTTACACAGCACCATTAATGGAAAATAAAAGCTTTCTGGATCTTGGAAAATGACAACTCAAACCCAAAATGTGTGTTTTTTTTCTCCACTAAATAAAAAAATACATGCAAGTTTGCTATGAATAACCAAATCATGCTGACCAGCAGAATCATATTTCCCAGTCATTTTTGTCATACAATGAATGCCATACAAACAAAACCCAAAACCAATGTTGAAATTGCATTGTTTCCACCATTTCATCCCACTTGAATTTTTTTCCAATTTTTCCATGCATTGTATGGTAAAAAAAGATGGTGTCAATAAAATCTACTACTATTTCTGACAAAAAACAAGCCCTAATAAAGTTACGTGAACGGAAAAAAAAGTTGACTAATATTTAACGCATTGCCTCTGCATCCAAAACCATGTTACCTTGTTTTCTTTTTTCATTACATTATCTGGAGATTTTAACCATTTCAATGCTTATCTTAACCTTCCGTTAAAGTGAGTATTTGAATTAAATAAAAGTTTTATATCTTGGGCCACCCGGAAAGTTTTTTGTGTAGTGCCCTAGCTATGCGACCAAAGCCGCATAATTTGTAAATGAAGGGAAACAATTCCACTATTTATAAGAACATCATCTATCTCTAAGTAAACCCATACTAGTTTATTGCCCCTTTTGCCAATATGATGAAATTAAACATGAAAGACATGGGTAATTTTCATGTACGAAATAGCGCTGTAACATGGCGTGGGGCGATAGCAGTGGGCGACGTACTGGTCTCTCATGCACCAGCACGCTACATGAAGATGGGCGTGCTGGCTGGGTGAGTGGGCGTCATCTATGGGCACGCTACTCCCTTGCAGGCAGCATGATGCTGGTGATTTTGGCTGACCAGGACCGGATGTTGGACAGTTCAATAACGGAGACCATCACTCGAAAATGAACACTCTTTTACTTAACATTAACTTGTCAGGAACTATATACACTGCATATCGGTGACATAACTTCACAAACGTTTCCTTTACAATAAGGAGCATGTTCACACATAATCTCTCTACTACTTCAAGCTTGCTTGTTTCTGCCTCAAGTTACTTTGTCTTCACCAAAGCCCAGCACAGTAAGGCTTCTTTCACACTTGCGTCGGTACAGGTCCAGCGCTAAGCGTCGGCACGATGTACCGACGCACGTTGTGAAAATTTGCCACGATGTGGGCAGCGGATGCAGTTTTTCAACGCATCCGCTGCCCATTCTAAAGTCCGGGGAGGAGGGGGCGGAGTTCCGGCTGCGCATGCGCAGTAGGAAATGGCGGACGCGACGTACGAAAAAACGTTCCCTTGAACGTTTTTTTTGTGCCGATGGTCCGCCAAAACACGACGCATCCAGTGCACGACGGACGCGACGTATGGCCATACGTTGCGATCCATCGGCAATACAAGTCTATGCTCAAAAAACGCATTTGCAGGATCCGTTTTTTCCCCAAAACGACGCATTGCGACGGACGTCACACGACGTAAGTGTGAAAGTAGCCTAAGAAGTAAGAGTCCTGTACGTCAACCCGTGGTTCCGCATCCTTTTCTCCCATAGGAAGTTAGCTTGCCACTCTAGCCTATACTTAGCTTCTCTGCTTACTGACACCTTGGAACTTCCGCCCAACGCACTCTCTTCATCTCATGCTCTCTGTTCCATCATGGCCCATTACCTCTCTGCCTGGCAAACTCACGGCCATACTGCTAGGCATCCTATCCCAGGACTAGTCTCCAATGCATCACTCTGTCCTAAGATCACTTTTCCTTCCTTTACTCCAGATCTCGCTATCCACTACCTTGGTCTCCACTCACATCAGGGACACCCAAGTTACATGGTTCTGCTAACTAGTTAGATCTTAGGCTACGTTCACACTTGCATACCGGGGCTTTGCAGATGGCTGCGTACTTCCTCCTTGAAGCTCTGCCCACTTCTGCACTTCTGTTTAGGTCCGCCTACTTCTGCATGCATCCTGCATACCTATCTTTAACATGGGGTACCAAGGACATGTTGATGTATGTGGATGCGTCATTTTGACGCACCCGCTGACCACACGGGAACACAACTTGTTGGCCCTATCTGTTTTCCTGATGGTAAATTGTCTTTGTCCCTTCACCTTAACCCCTCCCACTCTGAGCTAGTCCAAACATTAACCCAAACTCTCCTTAACCCCTTAACGACCGCCGATACGCCTTTTAACGGCGGCCGCTAAGGGTACTTAAACCACAGCGCCGTTAATTAACGGCGCTGTGGAAAAAGTGAATAGCGCCCCCCAGAGTCGGATTTTCTCTGGGGTCTCGGTTGCCGAGGGTAGCCGAGACCCCAGAGAACATGATTCGGGGGGTTTTTACCGACCCCCGAGTTGCGATCGCCGGTAATTAACCGTTTACCGGCGGTCGCAACAAAAAAAAAAAAAACGCGATTTGCCGTTTAATTTCTCTGTCCTCCGATGTGATCGCACATCGGAGGACAGAGAAATGTGGTCCCCGATGGCCCCCAATAGCCCCCCAATACTTACCTACCTCCCCCGGTGCTCCTCGTGTCTCCCCATGGGCGCCGCCATCTTTTTTCCGGGAAAAAATGGCGGGCGCACGCGCAGTGCGCCCGCCGCCCGGCACCCGGATGTTCTTTGGGGTCTCGGCTGCCGGGGGTAGCCGAGACCCCAAAGAACATGATCGGGGTCGATTTGCACCGACCCCTGCTTTGCGATCGCCGGTAATTAACAGTTTACCGGCGACCGCAAAAAAAAAAAAAAAAAAAAAGCGATCAGTTATTTCTCTGTCCTCTGATGTGATCGCACATCAGAGGACAGAGAAATAGGGGGATTCGGGGACCCTATCATACTCACCCGGGGTCCCTGGGTCCTCTTCTGTCTTCTCCTGCCGGCCGGCTTTTTCATCATGGCGGGCGCATGCGCAGTGCGCCCGCCATCTGCTGCCATCTGCCGGCCGGCAGGAGAAGACAAGTTGGGGCTAAAATTAGGGTTAGGGTTAGGGTTAGGGTTAGGGTTAGAGTTAGGGTTAGGGTTAGAGTTAGGGTTAGGGTTGGGGCTAAATTTAGGGTTAGGGCTAGGGTTAGGCTACTTTCACACTAGCGTTTTTTGGCTTCCGTCGCAATGCGTCGTTGGAGAAAAAACGCATCCTGCAAAAGTGCTTGCAGGATGCGTTTTTTCTCCATTGGCTTGCATTAGCGACGCATTGCGACGGATTGCCACATGTCGCATCCGTCGTGCGACGGATGCGTCAAGCTTCGGCGGACCGTCGACACAAAAAAAACTACATGTAACTTTTTTGTGCGACGTGTCCCACATATTTCAGTGCCACGTGCCACGTATTTAAGTGACACGTGCCACGTATCAAAGTGCCACGTGCCACATATTTCAGTGCCACGTATCAAAGTGCCACGTGCCACGTATCAAAGTGCCACGTGCCACGTATCAAAGTGCCACGTGCCACGTATCAAAGTGCCACGTGCCACGTATCAAAGTGCCACGTGCCATGTATCAAAGTGCCACGTGCCACATCTTTCAGTGCCACGTGCCACGTATTTAAGAGACACGTGCCACGTATCAAAGTGCCACGTGCCACATATTTCAGTGCCACGTGCCACGTATTTAAGTGACACGTGCCACGTATCAAAGTGCCACGTGCCACATATTTCAGTGCCACGTATCAAAGTGCCACGTGCCACGTATCAAAGTGCCACGTGCCACGTATCAAAGTGCCACGTGCCACGTATCAAAGTGCCACGTGCCACGTATCAAAGTGCCACGTGCCACATATTTCAGTGCCACGTATCAAAGTGCCACGTGCCACGTATCAAAGTGCCACGTGCCACATCTTTCAGTGCCACGTGCCACGTATTTAAGAGACACGTGCCACGTATCAAAGTGCCACGTATCACGTATTTCAGTGCCACGTATTTAAGTGACACGTATCACGTATAAGTGCCACGTGTCACGTATTTAATTGCCACATATTTAAGTGCCACGTATCAAGATTTTCCATGGAGAACAGACACATCCAGAGATATGTCTGCTCTCCACGGCTGCAGCAACACACTGACAGGAGCCATAGTTCCTGTCGGTGTGTCACTGCGCATGCGCGAGCGAGTTTACCGGCGGTCATTGACCCCGGCACTCTCGCTTAACGGCAGTGCTGCGTGGGAAAGTTCAACGCAGCTGTACTGCTGTTAACCGAGACGCCGGAGTCATTGAACTCCGGAACAGTACGCGATACACTGCTAGGAGCTTCGCTCCTGGCAGTGTATCGCCGGAGAGCAGCCGATCGGCGTGGGACACTCGTTTTATGGATTCTGCGGACAGGGAGTATGAATTTGGTTTATTATTTTTGGATTTTTTCCTGGAGGATCGAGGGCTTCGCCTACAAGTGTGCTGTTGGTGAGTATATACTCTGTGTTATATGTTGTATGTACTGTGTGTCATGTATGTGTATTGTGTGTAGGTGTTTTGTGTAACTTTACAATTGTGCTAAGTCGCCGGACACAGGGACAACTCTCCCATCCTAATACCGGATGGGAGTAGTAGTCCCATACGGCGACTTAGCACAATGGTGGCACTAGCGTCGCATGGGGACACACACACGCACACACACGCACACACACACACACAGAAGGACTCCATGCTGCTTCACTGGGGGGGCGGGGGCTTCCCTCTTCCTGTCCGACGTCACGTCCGGTCCTGGGTGTCAACCCCTCCGTACAAAGACGCCGACACCCAGGACAAAGGCGCTGTGTGTGGAAGGTAATATGGGGCCCTAGGGGGATACGCAGACACGCCGCTGCGTAAAGAATTGACATGTCAATTCTTTTTACGCCGGCGTGTTTGCAGACAAAAGCGCCGCGTTTTTTTGCGGTGTGTCTGAACGGCAAAGTGAATTTCTCATTCACTTTGCCGGCAGACGAAAATGACATTGCGCATTTTTGAAAAGCGCCCGCAAAATAGCGCTCAAAAATGCGCTATGTCTGAAAGTAGCCTAAGGCTTCTTTCACACTTGCGTCAGTACGGGGCGGTCGCAATGCGTCGGCCCGATGTACCGACGCACGTTGTGAAAATTGTGCACAACGTGGGCAGCGGATGCAGTTTTTCAACGCATCCGCTGCCCAGTCTATGTCCTGGGGAGGAGGGGGCAGAGTTACGGCCACGCATCCGCGGAAATGGCGGACGCGACGTACAAAAAAAAGGTTACATTGAACTTTTTTTGTGACGACGGGGGCTAAAGTTATGGTTAGGGTTGGGGCTAAAGTTAGGGTTGGGGCTAAAGTTAGGGTTAGAGTTGGGATTAGGGTTAGGGTTTGGATTAGGGTTGGGATTAGTGTTACGTTTGGGATTAGGGTTGGGATTAGGGTTAGGGTTGGGATTAGGGTTAGGGGTGTGTTGGATTTAGGGTTTTGATTAGGGTTATGGTTAGGGTTGAGATTAGGGCTGTTTTGGGGTTAGGGTTGTGATTATCGTTAGGGTTGTGATTAGGATTATGGATCGGGTTGAGATTAGGGTTAGGGCTGTGTTGGGGTTAGGGTTGGAGTTAGAATTGGGGGGTTTCCACTGTTTAGGTACATCAGGGGGTCTCCAAACACGACAGCCAATTTTGCGCTAAAAAAGTCAAATGGTACTCCCTCCCTTCTGAGCTCTGCCGTGCGCCCAAACAGTGGTTTACCCCCACATATGGGGCATCAGCGTACTCGGGATAAATTGGACAACAACTTTTGGGGTCCAATTTCTCCTGTTACCCTTGTGAAAATAAAAACTTGGGGGCTAAAAATCTTTTTTGTTGGAAAAAAATATATTTTTTTATTTTCACTACTCTGCATTATAAATTTCTGTGAAGCACTTGAGCTTTCAAAGTTCTCACCACATATCTAGATAAGTTCCTTAGGGGGTCTAGTTTCCAAAATTTGGTCACTTGTGGGGGTTTCTACTGTTTAGGTACATTAGGGGTCTGCAAACGCAACATAACGCCCGCAGACAATTCTATCAAAGTCTGCATTGCAAAATGGCGCTCCTTCCCTTCCGAGCTCTGCCGTGCGCCCAAACAGTGGTTTACCCCCACATATGGGGTACCAGCATACTCAGGACAAATTGGTCAACAACTTTTGGGGTCCAATTTCTCTTGTTACCCTTGTGAAAATAAAAATTTGGGGGCTAAAAAAATCTTTTTTGTGGGAAAAAAAATATTTTTTATTTTCACTACTCTGCATTATAAACTTCTGTGAAGCACTTGGGCATTCAAAGTTCTCACCACATATCTAGATAAGTTCCTTGGGGGGTCTATTTTCCAAAATGGGGTCACTTGTTGGGGGTTTCTACTGTTTAGGTACATTAGGGGTCTGCAAAGGCAACATAACGCCCGCAGACAATTCTATCAAAGTCTGCATTCCAAAATGGCACTCCTTCCCTTCCGAGCTCTGCCATGCGCCCAAACAGTGGTTTACCCCCACATATGGGGTACCAGCATACTCAGGACAAATTGGACAACAACTTTTGGGGTCCAATTTCTCTTGTTACCCTTGTGAAAATAAAAACTTGGGGGCTAAAAAATCTTTATTGTTAAAAAATATATATTTTTTATTTTCACGACTCTGCATTATAAACTTCTGTGATGCACTTGGGCATTCAAAGTTCTCACTACACATCTAGATAAGTTCCATGGGGGGTCTAGTTTCCAAAATGGGGTCACTTTTGGGGGGTTTCTGCTGTTTAGGCACATCAGGGGCTCTCCAAATGCGACATGGCGTCCGATCTCAATTCCAGTCAATTTTGCATTGAAAAGTCAAATGGCGCTCCTTTGCTTCCGAGCTCAGCCATGCGCCCAAACAGTGGTTTACCCCCACATATGGGGTGTCGGCGTACTCAAGACAAATTGTACAACAGCTTCTGGGGTCCATTTTCTCCTGTTACCCTTGGTAAAATAAAAATTTGGAGGCAAAAAGATCATTTTTGTAGAAAAAATGCGATTTTTTTATTTTCACGGCTCTACGTTATAAACTTCTGTGAAGCACCTGGGGGTTTAAAGTGCTCACCACACATCTAGATAAGTTCCTTAAGGGGTCTAGTTTCCAAAATGGTGTCATATGTGGGGGGTCTCTACTGTTTAGGCACATCAGCGGCTCTCCAAACGTGACATGGCGTCCGATCTCAATTCCAGCCAATTCTACATTGAAAAAGTAAAACGACACTCCTTCTCTTCCAAGCTCTGCGGTGCGCCCAAACAGTGGTTTACCCCCATATATGGGGTATCGACGTACTCAGGAGAAATTGCAAAACAACTTTTGTGGTCTAATTTCTCCTGTTACCCTTGTGAAAATAAAAATTTGGGGGCAAAAAGATCATTTTTGTAGAAAAAATGAGATTTTTTATTTTCACGGCTCTACGTTATAAACTTCTGTGAAGCACTTGGGGGTTCAAAGTGCTCACCACACATCTAGATAAGTTCCTTGGGGGGTCTAGTTTCCAAAATGGTATCACTTGTGGGGGGTTTCCACTGTTTAGGCACATCAGGGACTCTCCAAACGCGACATGGCATCCGATCTCAATTCCAGCCAATTCTGCATTGAAAAAGTCAAACGGTGCTCCTTCACTTCCAAGCTCTGCGGTGCGCCCAAACAGTGGTTTACCCCCATATATGGGGTATCGACGTACTCAGGAGAAATTGCACAACAACTTTTGTGGTCTAATTTCTCCCGTTACCCTTGTGAAAATAAAAATTTGGGGGCAAAAAGATCATTTTTGTAGAAAAAATGAGATTTTTTATTTTCACGGCTCTACGTTATAAACTTCTGTGAAGCACTTGGGGGTTCAAAGTGCTCACCACACATCTAGATAAGTTCCTTGGGGGGTCTAGTTTCCAAAATGGTATCACTTGTGGGGGGTTTCCACTGTTTAGGCACATCAGGGACTCTCCAAACGCGACATGGCATCCGATCTCAATTCCAGCCAATTCTGCATTGAAAAAGTCAAACGGTGCTCCTTCACTTCCAAGCTCTGCGGTGCGCCCAAACAGTGGTTTACCTCCACATATGGGGTATCGACGTACTCAGGAGAAATTGCACAACAACTTTTGTGGTCTAATTTCTCCTGTTACCCTTGTGAAAATAAGAATTTGTGGGCGAAAAAATCATTTTTGTGAAAACAAATGCGATTTTTTATTTTCACGGCTCTACGTTATAAACTTCTGTGAAGCACTTGGGGGTTCAAAGTGCTCACCACACATCTAGATAAGTTCCTTGGGGGGTCTAGTTTCCAAAATGGTGTCACTTGTGGGGGGTTTCCACTGTTTAGGCACATTAGGGGCTCTCCAAACGCGACATGGCGTCCGATCTCAATTCCAGCCAATTCTGCATTGAAACAGTCAAACGGTGCTCCTTCACTTCCAAGCTCTGCGGTGCGCCCAAACAGTGGTTTACCTCCACATATGGGGTATCGGCGTACTCAGGAAAAATTGCACAACAAAATTTGTGGTTAAATTTCTGTTTTTACACTTGTGAAAATTAAAAAAAATGGTTCTGAAGTAAAATGTTTGCAAAAAAAAGTAAAATGTTAATTTTTTTCTTCCACATTGTTTTAGTTCCTGTGAAGTACGTAAAGGGTTAATAAACTTCTTGAATGTGGTTTTGAGCAGCTTGAGGGGTGCAGTTTTTAGAATGGTGTCACACTTGGTTATTTTCTATCATATAGACCCCTCAAAATCACTTCAAAGGTGATGTGGTCCCTAAAAAAAACATGGTGTTGTAAAAATGAGAAATTGCTGGTCAACTTTTAACCCTTATAACTCCCTAACAAAAAAAAAAATTGTTTCCAAAATTGTGCTGATGTAAAGTAGACATGTGAGAAATGTTATTTATTAACTATTTTTTGTGACATATCTCTCTGATTTAAGGGCATAAAAATACAAAGTTTGAAAATTGCAAAATTTTAAAAATTTTCGCCATATTTCCATTTTTTTCATAAATAATCGCAAGTAATATCGAAGAAATGTTACCACTAACTTGAAGTACAACATGTCACGAAAAAACAATCTCAGAATCAGCGGGATCCGATAAAGCGTTCCAGAGTTATAACCTCATAAAGTGACACTGGTCAGAATTGTAAAAATTGGCTCGGTCATTAAGTACCAAATTGGCTCTGTCACTAAGGGGTTAATGTCGGGTAGAACAGGACACATACACATTACAAATTAAAATACACTGCAGCAATACATGTTTCCTAAAGAACATAAACCCTATGTCCATCTCCTTACAATGCTAGTGGAAAGACTCATGTCAATCACTAGTAGGTATGACCGCCATAGATACTAACTATTATTCACATTGCTCTTTCTACTAGCGCTATTCCTTACCTGTCTCCTGTCTATAATCTACTATGGCAATCTGTCTAATGGAGGCCTAGTTGTGTAGATCAAAAAGTCATGTATGTTGGATTGCATATCATAGAAGTTTAACTATAAGCACAAAAAATGAGTGTTGTGATCTTCATTGTTTATTTAATTATGGAGTGGCATCCTAACCTTGTATTCACTGCGACGGAGAGACGTATATCCTATACATATTAAAGTGAAAACAAACATGAACAATGAACTTTATATAATCAATTCCAGTGATAAAATTAATATAATTCCATATAATATCGGCTCATTATGGTCATATAATTGTTTACTTGTGTTTGTTTTATTTTGTTATAGAGAAAATTCAGAAAGCTGTTATCAGATTAGCAAGGTTAAAGGTTGCACATTTCAGAATAATGTTTTGTCATCTCTTTCTTTTGAGTCAGGGATTTGCAAGCTACAATGTCATAAGGAATATATTGCTGAGATGTTACTGTAGCCTGCCATCACTGAGGGCCATGGTATCCATAGTAACAATGGTTGCCAGGATTTATGTTGGGCGGCCAGACTGATCTCTGATTAGTGCCCTTTCACTAAAGGTGTCATTTACATTACCCACAGGCATTCCCTGAATACACTCGCAATTCCCCTACTAATAGACTGTTTTGTCAGTTTAGAAAGGGCATTTGTCTAACCATCACACGGCAACTCTTCCTTCACCTTCCTCACACCAGAGAGGTTGAAACACATCTGTTATACCATCCATCCTGCTGTGCAGAGGGACCCAAGATAAGCGCGAGAAACAGACGCTTTGCTATGCTCCCAAAATACAAAATATATTAATTAATCATTAATGCAATTAAAATCAGAAAGCTCAGATGCCAGAGTCTGACAGACGTCATTGGAAATGAAGTCTTTCAGCTGAGCTTTCATTCTGTTCTGTTATCCTTTTTAGGAAAGAAAGTGGAAAAGAGAGAGCAATTAGTGCAAGCGGTAAAGGAACAAACTATTATATCTGAGGGTAATTAAATACTAATGTAACAATTTACAGAAGCAGATTGTGGTACGTGTTTGTTCAACTTCCATGCTGCAGTAACTTTTCTTGTGCAAATAAAATAGATTTTCCTTTGACATTTTTATATAGATATACCACATTTTAATCCTAGAGTACTAGCAGTAAAATTTACCATATCTATATAGAAAAAAATCAAGAATATAATGTTTCTATACAGATATGGTACATTTTAATCCTAGTACTTGTCTTTTTGCTAAGCAACTGGCAGTGGCGTATTCAGGGGGGGGCAGCCGGGGCATGTGCCCCGGGCGCAGCCGACAGGGGGGCGCATGCAGGCCGCCTGATGATGTGGCGGTCCAAGGAGGGGGTTGGCAGGGCCAGGGAGCAGGGGCTGTCTAATTATACTTACCTACTCTTGGCGCGGTCCCTGCAGGTCCCTGGCTGCCCGGCGCCCGGGCTTCTTCCTGTACTGAGCGGTACCCATAGGGGTGGAGCCGCATATTCTTTACTGTAATGAGCGGTAACTGTGACCGCTCAGTATAGGAAGAAGCAGCAGCGCCGGGGAAGCAGGGACTGCACCGCACCAGGAGTAGGTGAGTATACGGGGAGGGGAGCGCTGTGCTGTGCGATATTCACCTGCTCCTCGTTCCGGGTGCCGCTCCGTCTTCTGCAGTGATGCTGAGGTCAGAGGGTGTGGTGATGTAGTTAGTGCGCGCCCTCTGCCTGACCGTCAGTGCAGAGGAGGCGGAAGATAGAGCGGCAAATGGAACGAGGAGCAGGTCAATATTGAAAGTGTCGGGGGCCTGAGCGACGAGAGGTGAGTATGTGATTTTTTTTTTTTTAATCGCAGCAACAGCAAATGGGGCAAATATCTGTATGGGGCATCTTATGGGGCCATAACATTTGTGCAGCATTATATGGGGCCCATAATGTTTGTGCAGCACTATATGGGGGCCATAACGTTTGTGCAGCACTATATGGGGGCCATAATGTTTGTGCAGCACTATATGAGGGCCATAATGTTTGTGCAGCACTATATGGGGGGCATAATGTTTGTGCAGCACTATATGGGGGCCATAACATTTGTGTAGCACTATAATGGGGCAAGTGTCTGTATGGAGCATCTTATGGGGCCATAACGTTTGATGCAGCACTATATGGGGCAAATATCTTTATGGAGCATCTTATGGGGCCATAATCAACGTTTCTGCAGCATTATATTGGGCAAATGTGTCTATGGAGCATCTTATGGGACCATTATTAACCTTTATGCAGGATTATATGGGGCTCCTGATTCAATATGGATATTCAAAAACACTTAACTTACTGATGTCTCAATTAATTTACCTTTTATTGGTATCAATTTTAACATTATGGAGATTCAGGAATGTACCTTGGCTTGGTCATACAGTTTCAATATAGTTAAGGTTCAAATGGGGGAGGTTTTGGGGGGGGGGTCAGGGCGCCAAACTGATCCTTTGCCCCGGGTGCAGGAAAGGCTAGATACACCTCTGGCAACTGGTTGCTCAATTCCCCATCACCCCCAGCCCCACAAATAAGGAGCACATCGTAGTGAAAGAAGCCGACTATACAGTGAGAACAGAAAGTATTCAGACCACTTTAAATTTTTCACTCTTTGTTTCATTGCAGCCATTTGGTAAATTCAAAAAAGTTCATTTTTTTCTCATTAATGTACACTCTGCACCCCATCTTGACTGAAAAAACAGAAATGTAGAAATTTTTGAAAATGTATTAAAAAAGAAAAAACGAAATATCACATGGTCAAAGAATTCAGACCCTTTGCTCAGTATTGAGTAGAAGCACACTTTTGAGCTAGTACAGCCATGAGTCTTCTTGAGAATGATTCAACAAGTTTTTCACACCTGGATTTGGGGATCCTCTGCCATTCTTTCTTGCAGATCCTCTCCAGTTCTGCCAGGTTGGATGGTGAACGTTGGTGGACAGCCATTTTCAGGTCTCTCCAGAGATGTTCAATTGGGATTAGGTCAGGGCTCTGGCTGGGCCAGTCAAGAATGGTCACAGAGTTGTTCTGAAGCCACTCCTTTGTCATTTTAGCTCTGTGCTTAGGGTCATTGTCTTGTTGGAAGGTGAACCTTCGGCCAAGTCTGAGGTCCAGAGCACTCTGGATGAGGTTTTCTTCCAGGATATCTCTGTACTTGGCCGCATTCATTTTTCCTTCGATGACAACCAGTCATCCTGTCACTGTAGCTGAAAAATACCCCCATAGCATGATGCTGCCACCTCCATCTTTCACTGTTGGGATTGTATTGGGCAGGTGATGAGCAGTGCCTTGTTTTATCCTCACATACCGCTTAGAATTATCAACAAAAAGGTCTATCTTCATCTCATCAGACCAGAGATTCTTATTTCTCATAGTCTGGGAGTCCTTCATGTGTTGCTTAGCAAACTCTATGCCGGCTTTCATATGTCTTGCACTGAGGAGAGGCTTCCGTTGGGCTACTCTACCATAAAGGCCCGACTGGTGGAGGGCTGCAGTGATAGTTGACTTTGTGGGACTTTCTCCCATCTCCCTACTGCATCTCTGGAGCTCAGCCACAATGATCTTGGAGTTCTTTACCTCTCTCACCAAGGCTCTTCTTCCATGGTTGCTCAGTTTGGCTGGATGGCCAGGTCTAGGAAGACTTCTGGTGGTCCCAAACCTATTCCATTTAAGGATTATGGAGGCCACTGTGCTCTTAGGATCCATGAGTACTGCAAAAATTCTGTTATATTCTTTACCAGATCTGTGCCTTGCCACAATTCTGTCTCTGAGCTCCTTGGCCAGTTCCTTTGACCTCATAATTCTCATTTGGTCTGACATGCACTGTGAGCTGTGAGGTCTTATATAGACAGGTGTGTGCCTTTCCAAATCAAGTCCTATCAGTTTAATTAAACACAACTGGACTCCAATGAAGGAGGATCACAAGGAAATGGACAGCATGTGACTGAAATATGAGTGTCTAAGCAAAGGGTCTGAATACTAATGACCATGTGATATTTCATTTTTTCTTTTTTATTAAATTTGCAAATATTTCTAGATTTCTGTTTTTTTCATCCAAGATGGGGTGCAGAGTGTACATTAATGTGAAAAAATAACTTTTTTGAATTTACCAAATGGCTACAATGAAACAAAGAGTGAAAAATTAAAAGGGGTCTGAATACTTTCTGTACCCATTGTACACTGAGAAATGATTAGAACTGGAAAAAGCAGAAAGCCTTTCTCACCGTGCCAGGTACAGTTCCGACAATGAAAAACAGAATTTAGATCTTTTTGCGGCATCCCTGATCTCCCAAAAATTACTGGTCATCAAACATAAAAACATTATGACAACAAAAAAATCAGATGACAGGTTTGAATGGTAGTGGAAACATTTCTTTAAGTAATTGGGAAGTCAATGAAAAATGGCTGTAATGAAGTGTTGTACCAATGTGAATTACCTCTTAGATAATGCCCCCAAACTAAGATCTTCATAAAATAATTTTGCCAAATTGAAGAGGGATCTAAAGCAAATTTGTGATAAATATTGATGTCATGTAAAATCTAAAAAGCCTGTTTTCTATAGAGATTGAAGTTTATTACCACCTCTCACCCCCATTTATCTGAAGCACACATTACAATGTCGTTGTTATTTTTAAATACACAATGGTTGCATTTGGCCTAGATTGCATTTATTTTCGGTGTGGTCAGTGGTGGTCTGGTTTAACAAAGCTGGTAATATATCTTTTCAATCAAAGTTTGGAACTGATACAAAGCTGGAACTCGCGACTGAATCAGACAATATACAGGATTCAGTCCAAAAGAGGTGTCTTATCAGGACAGGGACCCAACTATAAGGTACACCTTGACAGTGGCAGATGGGCTCATTTATATTGGCCTATTTATGGTATGTGCTAAGTACCTTCTTTCTACCATAAATTTCCTATAGCAATATTGCAATTCCAGTTTTCTAAAATTCCATATGTACATAATGTAGCACTTGCCTATTTTCAATGGCAGTAATGCAGTTCCAATCTTCTAGATGTACAATTCTTAACATTCCAGAGTGTAGCTTTGTATTTTCTTAATATACAGCACTAAATTTTTTTTAAATGTAAATATTTTTTTTCTACATATAAATACGATCAAACATGATTGCAGCGTTCCGGCGGCATAGGTAAGCATCGCGCAGGGAGGGGGCTCCCTGCATGCTTCCCTGAGACCCTCGGAACAACGCGATGTGATCGCATTGTTCCGAGCGTCTCCTCCCTGCAGGCCCCGAATCCAAAATGGCCACGGGGCTCCTTCCGGGTCCTGCAGGGAGGTGGCTTGCAAGCGCCTGCTCAGATCAGGCGCTGGTAAAGCCTGCAGCCCTGCTTGTCAGATCGCTGATCTGACACAGTGCTGTGCAAAGTGTCAGATCCTTGATCTGACCCTATAGTGTGATGTCCCCCCTGGGACAACGTTATGAAGTAAAAAAATATATATATATATTAGATGTGTAAAAAAAAAAAGAAATTCCTAAATAAAGCCTGCAGCAGTCTGTCAGATCGTTGATCTGACACAGTGCTTTGCAAAGTGTCAGATCAGCGATCTGACACTATAGCATAATGTCCCACCCAGGGACACAGTAAAAAAAAAATATATATATATATATATATATATATATATATATATATATATTTACATGTGTAAAAAAAATCCTAAATAGTTTCCCCTTAGTTAGGGAAAAATAATAAAATGAAAAAATGTGTTTATTTCCATTTTCCCATTAGGGTTAGGGTTGGGGCTACAGTTAGGGTTAGGGTTGGGGCTAAAGTTAGGGTTAGGATTACATTTACGGTTGGGATTAGGGGTGTGTCAGGGTTAGGGGTGTGGTTAGGGTTATGGTTGGGATTAGGGTTAGGGGTGTGTTGGAGCTAGGGGTGTGGTTGGGGTTAGGGTTAGGGGTGTGTTGGGGTTAGGGATGTGTTGGGGTTAGGGGTATGGTTGGGATTAGGGTTATGGTTAGGGTTGGGATTAGGGTTAGGGGTGTGTTTGGGTTAGGGTTTCAGTTAGAATTGGGGGGTTTCCACTGTTTAGGCACATCAGGGGCTCTCCAATCGCAACAATTCCAGCCAATTCTGCATTGAAAAGTCAAACGGCGCTCCTTCCCTTCCGAGCTCTGCCACACACCCAAACAGTGGTTTAACCCCACATATGGGGTATCAGCGTACTCAGGACAAATTGGACCACAACTTTTGGGGTCCAATTTTTCTTGTTACCCTTGGTAAAATAAAACAAATTGGAGCTGAAGTAATTTTTTTGTGAAAAAAAAGTTAAAGGGACACTGTCACTGTTCTCTGTCCTCCGTAGTACATGCCTGCACAAGGCAATCTTGCCTTGCGCAGGCGTGTACTATGGAGGACAGAGAATGAACTTCAATCCCATATTGCAGCTAGCATGCAGCCAGCGGGTAAGGAAAGGGTGAATCAAACACCTGAAAACCCCGCCCCTATGGCTAAAGATTGTTCCCTCCAAATTCAGGTGACAGTGTCCCTTTAAAGGTTCATTTTTTTTTAAACATTCCAAAAATTCCTGTGAAACACCTGAAGGGTTAATAAACTTCTTGAATGTGGTTTTGAGCACCCTGAGGGGTGCAGTTTTTAGAATGGTGTCACACTTGGGTATTTTCTATCATATATACCCCTCAAAGTAACTTCAAATGTGATGTGGTCCCTAAAAAAAATGGTGTTGTAAAAATAAGAAACTGCTGGTCAACTTTTAACAAAAAAAATTCCCGGTGACTACCTCTTGAAGCTCATCAAGAGAATGCCAAGAATGTGCAATGCAGTTATCAAAGCAAAAGGTGACTACTTTGAAGAACCTAGAATATAAGACATATTTTCAGTTGTTTCACTCTTTTTTGTTAAGTATATAATTCCACATGTGTTAATTCATAGTTTTGATGCCTTCAGTGTGAATGTACAATTTTCATAGTCATGAAAATACAGAAAAATCTTTAAATGAGAAGGTGTGTCCAAACTTTTGGTCTGTACAGTACTGTATCTCTGTGATTTAAAGTTGGAAAATTGCGAAATTTTCAAATTTTTTTCCAAATCTTCGTTTTTTTCACAAATAATCGCAGGTGATATCAAAGAAATTTTATGACTATCATGAAGTACAATATGTCACGAGAAAACAAAGTCAAAATCATCAGGATCCGTTGATGTATTCCAGAGTTATAACCTCATAAAGGGACAGTGGTCAGAATTGTAAAAATTGGACCGGTCATTAACGTGTAAACCACCCTTGGGGGTAAAGGGGTTAATCTTCTATATTATTTTCATTCCTATTAAACCTCTCCATTGAATTACATTGCCAAAATATATACTGTGGTCATTGTGTTGAATGTATCCAGACGTGTCCCAATCTCATTAACTATTTTACTACTTTCCTTGTCTCTTGCACCAACTCTACACTATCTTTTTCTACGATAATTAATCCCTCTTCCCTTATCCCTGCCTCTGTAGCATGTTCTTTTATCCCTCATCCCTGCTTTACGACCTGGTGTCTCTTCTTTCTCTTTATCAATCAATATATTTACCCCCTTCCCTTTTTTCACCATCACCATCCAAAACAATATGATGTTTGACCGTCAAAGGTCTAGCAAATTGATTTAAATCAAGAATTATTTTTTTTAAATGAAATACATAGGTAAATACACAATTTAAACTTTCACATAATACTTGTGTTTGAGCTTTTGACAAAATAAATGAAGAAAGAACAATAAAATCATCGTAATCACAATTAGCACTAGAGTCACCTACTGTATTGTTGAATCTTGCTCTGTGATGATCAGGGATTCTATGGTGGTTTTCTCCCTTTCCTGTCATGTCATTTTTTTGGAAACCCACTAAAATAACTTTTGTCTTTCTGTGCAGAGAACGAGGAGATTCCTGACCTGTATCCAAATTAGAACAGTCCATATCTATTGATGCAATATCAAAATTTACTCAATATGACTTTCATGCATGTCTTCTGATTTTGTTTTTCTTGAGAAATTAACTTCTGTAGGTATACTGTATATAGGATGGAAATGTCATTGGCAAAGCTGATTATATTAGCTATGTGTTGTGTGATGATGACATTTGTGGGCACAGACCTCTGCAAACTCAGGGACTCCACACGATAAGTATGGCATAATGGCAGAAACTTATATAATTGGCTGTGAGGTATCACGTATCCTCCAACAGATGGATGAACTCCTTTATTCCTACCTGAAACAATATGTCAGTCCATAGAATTTGAATCAAGCGGCAGCACTCTTCTCAATGTATTCATGTAGGAAAGTAAAACAGGAAATTTACGATTCCCATTCTAGAAATTGTGGGGTCCCTGTGCACAACCAATACATGTCCTATGTGGGAAACTGAACTATTACTTTCTTTGTAGATTTCTCAACGTCTTTAGACGTCAGATCTGTCCATATTTGACTCTGCAGAGATATTCCTGAACTGAGAGCTGGCTCTCAGCTTGTCTCCCAATGTCTGTGCAGCGCCCCAGAGTCCTGGTCGTTGCAGTACTGTGGCTCCGCCACTAAGGGGAGCTATGGTACGTCTGATTGCACTAAAGGAGTTTCTCTGACCAGGTAACACTCACACTACACTTCACACTCCGGCCACCAGGGGGGGTGGTTCTATCTAGTAGGCCACTCCTCACACTCTGGTAAAACTGGGGGTTGGACAGGAAGACAGAGAGAGAAGTAACTGGGAAGAGCTAGTGAGAGGACCTGTCAGGGATGGGATCCTGGCAGACTCCTAAGAGCAGAACTAACCAGTGAACAACGGGAATACAGTAAAGAGGAATTAGGACCAGAAGGAGTCGTGCTGTTAGACCGAGGCAACATCCTTCTGAGGCGCAAACAGTCGGTGGCCGGAACGCCGAGCAAGTAAGAGACTCTAAGTACTATTGCAAACCACGGCAGGGCAGCCAATTATAGGTTGGCTGTCTCACACAAAATCACCTAAGCAGACAACGGAGGCAGCTGTGGGAGAGGGGCGACTCTAGGGTCCCGGAAGAACTCCAGGCCTACCCCGTCATACGGGTGCGTCCTACCATATCACCTGGGGGACGGAGAGAACGAACATCAGAGACAGGCAGAATCAGTTGTGAGGACTATCCCGGGAGCTCAGCAGGGAAGGACTACAACACACAGCGCTAGGAGGTAGACACTGATTCCCACCTGCAAAGGGAACTCCTGATGTGCCTTTGGACCGGCCGGTCTCTGACAGCCCTGTTGACAGCACTCTGGACTGAGGACTCTAAAACCTTCAGTAAAGAGGTAAAGAGACTGCAACCTGGTGTCCTCGTTATTTACTACGACCTACACTGCACCGCAACATTACCATCGCATCTATCATTGTGCGCCCCTCAGCAGGGTCACGGACCGGGTCTAGCCACCGTGACCACCCCAGAGCAGAGACTCAGAGGCCCAGTACCGGGTACCCCTCGGCCCTGCGGCAGTGGGGGCGCTACATCTGCCTTCCTGATCATTGAATATTCTGCTCTTCGTAATCATGATCACGAAGAGCCAGACCAAAAATCAACTTTACAAATCATGCCGAAAGGCTCCATCACCCTAGAAGCGTAATCAAATATGTTATCTCCAATGCTTAAAGGGAACCTATCATGTAAATAAAATGGTATTACCTGAAGATATGGGGTTAATCTGCAGGTTAATACCGCTCTGCAGCTTCCCGGTACCATACTGAGAGCCCCGCTGCCAGGAGGAAATGAACATTATTCATCCCAGCAGACTTGGGCTTTCAGTTGTAGGGGTGGGCAGGCAAGGCTTCCGTCACTGCTATGTATATAGTGAGCATTGGCTTTAACCACGCCATGGCACTAACTGATAGCCGGCCCTGTATTCTAGGGATTGGGCTCTCAGCAGCTACAGAATGCTATTAAACTGCAGATTAACCCCATATCTGCAGGTCAAGGTCAATAGCATTTTTTTACATGACAGGCTCCCATTAACAGGAACCGGACATTAAGATTTACCTCTAGAAGGTTTTGGAACACTATCTGCCCCCTAATACCATTGTTAATTATCTTTCTGCTCCTCCCTGCATTCTCTGCACGGGCTGGGGAGGTAGTCATGCCGTTGTGGTCATGAGATCAGCACACGGTAGCAATGATCAACAGCGATCTCGACTAGCCAATTCCAGCAAGCAGAAAGGATTTAACACGGTTCTTAAACACACCCATGTAACGTTTTGGTATAACAAAGGAATCACTAAAAATGATTATGATAAATCACTCTTGATGCCTCCTAAGGGTAATTCCTGTTGTGAGGTGAGCAGTAGTATTCTATGGCAAGCAATGTGCATTGTATGTATCCTGATCTATCATACATTTTCTTAAAGCCCTAAGCACCTGCTAGCTCAGTATTGCTGTTGTGGATCTTATAGTTCTTTACACTTTGTAGTTTTGTTTTGTTTTTGTTTTCTTTTAGTGATTTTTTAGTGATATATGTGGAAGTATATAGCTGTTCACACAGAGTGCAGCAGTTTTCCATATAAACATGAATGAATAAATGAGTGAGTGAATGAATGAAAGAGGCATTATCCATTTCTCTGTTTGCATTTATCACTGTATCCTCAACTACTCTTAAGGCAAAACTGAAGCTCCTGGCTGCAAAATTCATTGTAATTTGCTTATGTAAACAAGACTGTAAGCGACTAATGAGAGGACTGTAGAGTTCAGGATAGCAGTTTACGGTAGATGCCTATGAGCGTCCCACAGGACAAGGAAGAGCTGATTCATATGTAATCTGAACATGGCTGGTTGTCTCTCTGGTGAGGAACAATTGCTGTGAATGCACCTTCAAGAACAATTAGGTTATAAAGCGGATCTTTGGGAATACTGGAACGGTAGAACTTTGAATTTTATTTCACACTTATATGACAGATTAATTATATAACATTCATACACTGCTTGTATTCATGTTCCACACTGTGGCATAATAATGTAAGTTCAGGCTTCATACGGGATGTCCAACATACCGGTGCTCATAAGATGTCCACAAACTTTGCCATGTACTGTACTGCAAAATTGTATCATTTACAAACAGAGTTGTGATGCAAAAACCATTTAAAGCCATTGTTCAATCAGGAACATTTATGACATATCAATATGAGATGAAAATGGTGATCAGAAATGGAGAAGGACGAGCAGCCACCTCTCCATTCCTGACAGCTCACACCAGGGTACCAGTGTTGGCAGATCTATGGGAACTCTGAGACTTCTAAGTGCATATTTTATTGATATGTTCATGATGGTACAATCCCCTTAATAAGGTGGGTAAGGTGGAGAGCCCAGTAACCAATAAATGTATGGGTAAGCAGTGCAAGTTATATATGGTATTGCACTGTGTTATGTTATCAAAAGGGGCAACAATAATTATTGTTATTTTGTTTGACTGTCAGCTCTGTGGTCTAATCATCAAACCTAAATAGAGACAGGTGCCTATACTGTGTTTTAATACTTAAAGTGAACCTGTCACCATGAAAATGCCATCCAATATGCAGGCACCATGTTATAGAGCAGGGCGAGCTGAGAAGATTTATACAGTTGAAGCGATGGCTGGGGGACCACCACGGTGCAGGAAGACTACTGTACACAAGATGAGGTGCAAACAACAAAGGGTAGATTTATTGGGAGGCAAGGAATGAAGTGGGTGAGGAAGATGCAAACAGGGGTATGCAATGGCAAGAGACACTTTACAAGAGTTATAAACTTTATCTTGTCTGTAAAATAGCACGGTGCTCCAACTATTACAGACTCAGAATATGTCTCACAAGCAACTTTAAACAATACACAAATAACGATGCTACTCTACGTATAACCTCCCTGGCCCTTACTAAGCAGGCCACACGGCTCCCGTATACTGACTACTGAAGCCTACACTAGGCCCTAACAGGTGCACCAAACAGGCACAGACTCATGGTGATTTTGGGGACTCAGGTCCATTCCCAGGGGGCCCCCAGAAGTCTGATATGGTGGTGCACACAGCTTTCTGTCAGCTCTGTGAAGCGTGGTCTTCTCCTTGCTTCTGGATCCTAGGGATGCTCCTGGAAACTGTAAGTCCCTTTCTCAGTATCTTCGTGGCTTCACGAGCTAGCACAGAACAGCCACCTTTGCTGTACCCGGAAAAGTTTTGCAAATTTCACACGTACACTCCGTCCCAGGCTGTGGGACCTTCCTTGTAGCAAACAACACAACGTTCTCTCTAGCAGCTTCAGCTCACACACAGTTCAGGCTCAACTCCTCCCCTAATTCTAGGGCAGTTCATCTTCACAGCCTATAGCAGGGGGAAGCAGGGCATTCCATCACACCAGACAAGGGGGTGCTGTCTCTTAAAGTGGCAGCGTGTTACTGTCCATAACAGCACCACCCTCTTACACAGTCATGGCCATAAGTGTTTGTTCCAGAAGATGAGGCATTTCTCCAAAAAATTTATTGCAATTACAAATGTTTTGTTATGCCCATGCTTATTTCCTTTGTGTGTATTGGATCAATACAAAAAACAGGAGCAGAAAAGTCAAATTTGACATAATTTTTTTCTTACAAAACCCCAAAAATGGACCGAACAAAATTGGTCACACCTTCAACTTAATATTTGGTTGCAATTTGGAATAAATAACTGCAATCAATTGCTTCCTATAACCATCAAGAAGCTTCTTGCACCTCTCAACTGTAATTTTGGACCACTCTTCTTTTGTAAACTGCTCCTGGTCTCTCATGTTTGAAGGGTGCCTTCTCCCAACAGCAATTTTAAGATCTCTCCACAGGTGTTCAATGGGATTTAGATCCTGACTTATTGCTGGCCACTTCAGAACTCTCCAGCGCTTTGTTTCCATTCATTTCTGGCTGCTTCTTGAAGTATGTTTTGGTTAATATCCTGCTGGAAGACCCATGACCCATTTTTGTTCTCAGTTCGTCAGTCAGTTTTCTTCTTCTCTTTCTGTTCTCTATAGTTAGTGTAGCACATATAGACACGCAATGCAAAGATTGAGTCAACTTCTGCGCTTTGTATTTGGTTTCAGATGTGATTTTCATACTGTACACAGCTGTTGCTTGCCACAGGTGAGTGTGAACGAGCATCACATGCTTGAAACACAGTTGGTTACCTCCAATTGTGGAGAGATGCCAACAATTTTGTCCGGCCCATTTTGGGGGGTTTAAATGAAGTTATGTCCAATTTCCCTTCTTTCTCATTTTTGTTATGTTGTTCCAATACACACAAAGGAAATAAACATATGTATAATAAAAAAAATTTAATTTGGGGGGGGAGAAATACTTAATTTTCAGGAACAATTTCATGGATGCCACCTCTTTCAGCCATGACTTTATATATTTTTGTGAGAAAAGATTCAGCGTAACTTGTGTGTTGTGTATGTGCTGAGATATTGGTTTGCTTTAATAACTTGAATTTTTCTATGATTTACCTTTTGTGATGTACTTTATCATATTTTAATGATATTTTAATAAAATGTAATTTTTTTTATATTTATTTGGTCGTTTTTAGTAACTCCATCATTTGATTGTATAAGGCCGGCGTCACACTCAGCGTAAGACAATACGGTGATCCATATGTCCGTATGTCCTCCGTAGGCAGGGTGTGTCAGCGTATTTTGCGCATGGCATCCTCCGTATGTAATCCGTATGGCATCCGTACTGCGATATTTTCTCGCAGGCTTGCAAAACCGACATCTAATGGATTTATGTGCTCAAATGTCCTTTAAAAATATATATATATATATATATATATATATATATATATATATATATATATATACCGTATTTTCCGCTTTGTAAGACGCACTTTATTTCCCCCAAATTTGGGGGGGAAATGGGGGTGCGTCTTACAAAGCAGATATACCGCTTACCGTTACAGGCTGGGATGAGGGGGTGTCCGCTGCCGCCCGCAGCTGCTGCCGCCCACCACCGCTGCTGCTGCCGCCCACCACCGCTGCTGCTGCCGCCCACCACCGCTGCTGCTGCCGCCCGCCACCGCTGTCGCCCGCCACCGCGGTTGTCCGCTGCTACTCCGGTGCTGCGGGGGCTCTGGCGACATTTTGTGAAAGACCAGAGCCCCCCGGCAGTTCGTCCATGCGTTCCTTCCTGTATGACTGACTCCGAGAAAATGGCCGCCGAAATCTCGGGAGATGAGATTTCAGCGCTGAGATCTCATCTCTCGAGATTCCGGCGGCCATTTTCCCGGAGTCAGTCATCCAGGAATACATGGACGAACTGCCAGGGGGCTCTGGCCTTTCACAATATGTCGCCAGAGCCCCCGCAGCACCGGAAACAGCCCTGCAGCCCCGAAGCCCCCCTGCAGCACAGGAGCCCCCCCGCAGACCGCCTCATCCCAGCCTGCAGCACAGGAGCCCCCCTGCAGACTGCCTCATCCCAGCCTGCAGCACAGGAGCCCCCCTGCAGACCCCCTCATCCCAGCCTGCTGCACAGGAGCCCCCCTGCAGACCCCCTCATCCCAGCCTGCAGCATAGGAGCCCCCCTGCAGACCTCCTCATCCCAGCCTGCAGCAATGATCCACTCCTGCCTCCAGCAACGACCCTGGGACCCTGATCCACCGCAGCCACAACCCCTGGTAAGTAATAAGACGCATGGATTATAAGACGCCCCACCAATTTATTAAAAAAAGTTTTTTCCTATTTTTCTCCTCAAAATTTGGGGTGCGTCTTATAATCCGGAGCGTCTTACAAAGCGAAAAATACGGTATATATATATATATATATATATATATCATTGAGACACACATATATATTATGTATTTATATTTAATTCAGCGCGATATATGTGAAAAGCCGGTAATTCAATTGCCGGCTTCTCATTTCTCCTTCACAAACCCGACATGATATGAGACATGGTTTACATACAGTAAACCATCTCATATCCCCTTTTTTTTGCATATTTCACACTACTAATGTTAGTGTGTATGTGCAAAATTTGGGTGCTGTAGCTGATAAAATAAAGGGTTAAATGGCGGAAAAAATTGGCGTGGGCTCCCGCGCAATTTTCTCCGCCAGAGTGGTAAAGCCAGTGACTGAGGGCAGATATTAATAGCCTAGAGAGGGTCCATGGTTATTGGCCCCCCCTGGCTCCAAACATCTGCCCCCAGCCACCCCAGAAAATGCACATCTGGAAGATGCGCCTATTCTGGCACTTGGCCACTCTCTTCCCACTCCCGTGTAGCGGAGGGATATGGGGTAATGAAGGGTTAATGCCACCTTGCTATTGTAAGGTGACATTAAGCCAGATTAATAATGGAGAGGCGTCAATTATGACACCTATCCATTATTAATCCAATTGTCTGAAAGGGTTAAAAAACACACACACACGTTATTAAAAAGTATTTTAATGAAATAAACAAACAGGTTGTTTTAGTATTTTATTGCTCTCTCAATCCATCCGGAAGACCCTCGCTTGGCAAAATAATAAACCAACAATATACATACCTTCGGATGAACTGTCAGGTCCCACAAAGTAAATCCATCTGAAGGGGTTAAATCATTTTACAGCCAGGAGCTGCATTAAAGCACTCGCTCGTGGTTGTAAAAACCCCAGGTGCTGAAAGGAAAGCTGGGTGATCTGTACTTACATTGAGTTGCGGTGAGGCGCCCTCTGCTGGATGAACTCATATGAACTCGAGCGTGGGAACTTTTCCAAGGCTGCAGTTCATGAGAACATCCACCAGAGGGCGCCTCACCGCAACTCAATGTAAGTACAGATCACCCAGCTTTCCTTTCAGCACCCGGGGTTTTTACAACCACGAGCAGTGCTTTAGCGCAGCTCCTGGCTGTAAAATGATTTAACCCCTTCAGATGGATTTACTTCGTGGGACCTGACAGTTCATCCGAAGGTATGTATATTGTTGGTTTATTATTTTGCCAAGCGAGGGTCTTCCGGATGGATTGAGAGAGCAATAAAATACTAAAACACCCTGTTTGTTTATTTCATTAAAATACTTTTTAATAACGTGTGTGTGTGTTTTTTAACCCTTTCAGACAATTGGATTAATAATGGATAGGTGTCATAATTGACGCCTCTCCATTATTAATCTGGCTTAATGTCACCTTACAATAGCAAGGTGGCATTAACCCTTCATTACCCCATATCCCACCACTACACGGGAGTGGGAAGAGAGTGGCCAAGTGCCAGAATAGGCGCATCTTCCAGATGTGCATTTTCTGGGGTGGCTGGGGGCAGATGTTTTTAGCCAGGGGGGGCCAATAAATATGGACCCTCTCTAGGCTATTAATATCTGCCCTCAGTCACTGGCTTTACCACTCTGGCGGAGAAAATTGCGCGGGAGCCCACGCCAATTTTTTCCGCGATTTAACCCTTTATTTTAGCAGCTACAGCACCCAAATTTTGCACATACACACTACTAACATTAGTAGTGTGGAATATGCAAAAAAAAGGGGGATATGAGATGGTTTACTGTATGTAAACCATGTCTCATATCCTGTCGGGTTGGGGAAGGAGAAATGAAAAGCCGGCAATTGAATTACCGGCTTTTCACTAACACCGCTGCATATTTCTCGCAAGTCACACTGCTGGTCTGTGTGGAATCCGTATTTTTCTCGCCCCCATAGACTTTCATTGGCGTATTATTTGCGCAATACGCTGACAAATGCAGCATGCTGCGATTTTGTACGGCCGTAGAAAGCCGTATAATACGGATGCGTTATATACGACTGATAGGACCTGACCCATTGGGAATAATTGGGCCGTTTGTTAGGCGTGTTTTACGGACGTATTTTCTGCGCTCTTACGTCCGTAAAACTCGCTAGTGTGACGCCGGCCTAAGTGTTCAAGGTTATGTTTTTTTTTAGTTCATGTGCATAGGATAACATCAACCTCAACCCAGAACTATCGTACAATTTTCAGTTCAATGAACTGGACGTATATCACTGAACTTCAATGTGGGCGTTAGCTTTTTCACCTCTAATGCTGGCCAATCAAAGTATGGCCATGTAAGAAGAAGAACTGGGCTATGGGTACCTTTCTTGTGCCGGGGCTGGAATTGTTGGGGCTGTCTCCTCTGTTGTCTGAGGGAAAGCTTAAGCAACCGGACCGACCTTTGCATTGGCTGACAGGGGGCATGGCTAAGAATTACAAGGGGCAGCACAGCGCGCGGGAACAAACAGAGTGGACGGGAAAGTGCAGCGCATGACTAAAGAGAGTGAGAGCTACTGCTTCGGGAGCCGTTAGGAGCAGAGGCGGGCGCGCGGCCGTGAGAGAGACGGACCGCAGAGACTCTGACGAGAAGCCCGTCATTTGCAGGTTGGCACCCGGATATCGAGGTGCCAATCGCTCAGTAACAGTCAGTGCTGCGTGTGTGCCACCTGACAGAGACTGTGACTGGGTACTGCTGCTTCCTGAATCCCCAGTGCATATTTGTCATGCCTCGCCTAATTCTCACAGGACTGTGGCCTATACCTTGCCAGCAACCGGAGTCTCCTTACTGAGGACTCCACGGGACTTTTCGGGCACTTATCGTCGCCTTCTTCATGACCCAAGGGATCTATGTTGTGCTGACGGCTGTTAGCGCCATCATCTGCTCTGGGAAATCTTCTGACAGGAAAACGTCTGATTGATAAGTGACTCCTTTGAGTACGACTTAACTCGTTACTCCTATGTTGATTCCCCCTTAACCAAAACCCTGTATTCCCTGTACTGCCTGTTATTTACCTATCTCCTTGCGTGGAGTAACTCCTTATTTTATTACAAAATGTTAACCCTTGATCTGCCTCCTTTCTGTCACTGCTCCTGCCATCCTGCTCACAGCCACACCCACAAATAAGTTCTCTGGTATACGCCAAGTTGTCGAAGGGAAAAATGTGCATCTTCATTATTAGGGGTATAACTTTGAAATGGAGAGGCACAGACAAAAAGGAAAAATTGTTCCAGAATCATTATAGCAGCACCAATTGGAGGAGGTACACAGTTAAATAAAAAACAAAACAGTGAAAGGTTCTCTTTAAAAGGAAACACAATGACTGAAGAAATTACCTGTGACAAATATGTGATGGAACTGGAAAAGGTAATATAATTAAGAGTAAGTTATTTATAGTTTAATGAACATTTATTACAAAAAAATAATGTTTATTTACAAACCTATTCTACCTGTAACCATCCTATTTACATGTGGGGAGCTGCGGAAGTATCATACTTTGTGGGGGGAACTGTCAATCAATGTACAAGTGTTAAATAACAGGAGTAGTATGATTTACGTTGTTTTACACATTTTGTAGAAAGCAGTAAATTACATGGTTTTAATTAGCTTTAAGAATACATAACAATACGCCGATAGTAACATACAGCTCTGGCAAAAATTAAGAGACTACTGCAAAATGTTCAGTTTGTCTGATTTTTCTCTTTATAGGTATATTTTTGAGTAAAATGTAAATTGTTCTTTTATTCTATAAACTTCTGACATGTCTCCAAATTTCCAAGCAATTTTGCATTTTTTTCTGACAAAGAAAAATTGTCAAAATTAAAAAAACAACAGTGCTTTCAGACCTCAAATAATGCCAAGAAAACAAGTTCATAATCATTTGGAAACAACAATACTAATGTTTTAACACAGGAAGAGTTCAGAGATCAATATTTTGTGGAATAACCATGATTTTTAATCACAGCGTTCATGCGTCTTGGCATGTTTTCCACCAGTCTTTCACACTGCTCCTGGGGCAAAAATGCAAGCAGTTCTTCTTTGTTTGATGGCTTGAGACTATCATCCTCTTGATTACATTCCAGAGGTTTTCAATGGGGTTCAGGTTTGGAGATTGGGCTGCCCATGATAGGGTTTGATGTGGTGGTCTCTTAATTTTTGCCAGAGCTGTATATTAGCAATACTATCTAGTCAACTTAATTTTATAATATAAAAATGTATTTAATAAAGTGTTAATAATATTAACATTGAGAATTCATTTGTTTATTTCGTCAGCTCGACACAACATTCACGGACTTCTCACATGGCTTGTTCTGCCCAGCGCAGATTTCTGTTGGCTCGAAGCAGTCACAGAACGTTCCTGCCAGCGATTCTGCAGCTTCCACTGATGTCAAGTCGATAGAGCAGCTAAGCTTGTCTTCCACTCTGCTCTGTTGATAAGGTGTCACTGCCAATATCATGCTGATTGACAACCGGCTTCCCACTACCTAAGGCCTCCTTCACATGTCCAGGTGATTCCTGTGCAGGAAAAACCAATACTGGTGAGATCCGTGGTCCGTGTGCCATCCGTAACTATGTATTTGACATCTGTGTATCCATTTGCTGTCCGTGTGTCTTATCTGTGTGCCGCACTGTCGCCTGGGAAGAAGCAGTACAGTTCGTGCTGTTCCCATGCGCCGGTGGATGAAGACAGCTCTCATCATTGTCTCCTGCACACGCTGAGATCAGCATGACCTAGAGACTATGATGGGAGTTGAATTCAGCAGCAGATGTGTAACTCCTGTGTAAAATAGGACAACCTACAAAAACAGTCCTCCAGAAAAAAAGATCATATAAAAGTAATTTTTATTGAGCCATATTAAAACATAATTAAAAAAGGGATGACATTTGTACAAAAAGGACAAGCAAACATTGGGCAGAAATATGCAACAGGTCCAACACTAGTCATGTTCAATAATAAGTCATCATAAATAAATAGCACAATGCTAGAAAGTGAATCAAGTGATAAATTGCATATGCATTTGGACCGAGCAAAACAAGGAGCTGGGTGCAACTAGTTCAATTATGAAATGCAGTATATAATAAACACAGTTGCTTAGAAGTCTTATATAGAGATATTCCTCTGCACATCATAATCATATATGGACTAGAGTAGACCAGAGTTCATGAGGAATATTTAGGCTGATAAATACATAGTTACCCATGATCCAGGCTGCCACAACGTACCCCCTTGACGCGCATTTCGAGAATCTCTTCCTCAGAAGGGGTGCATGGAGGCACAACCAAAAGGACCATCTATTTAAACCCCCCTCATAATCCAAAGAGTAGCATCACCTGTGAATTACCGCTGTCCACACCGAACCCGAAGTGTAAACCGCCATTGTGAGGTCGTAGTAACAAGCTATAGTGCGCATATTCCCGAGCGGTGCTGGTCGGAGATCACGTGATCACATGCGTCACCAGTACACACCCCCTTCTCTGATTGGTTACTGGGGCGTCATGTGACCGCGCACGTCAACAGAGTATGAGAGGTACCTCCCTAAGGAACGCCCCCTGTCTCAAGGCAGCCAGATTAGGCTGCAAGGAGGCAAAAGCGTCCGTCAGAGGCAAGACAGATGAAGTGGATATCTCCACTTATCTCCAGCTCTGACAAACCACAGATCAAAAGCACACACACACACAGTATGGTATGCGATCTAGGACAAACCAGACCCCATTTTGTTAGAATTATATAACTAATGTTACCTATGCATACAGAGGCCACAGAGTGTTGCATACGGGCCCACATGCAACACTCATAAGACAAGGCGCACAAATAATTTAGCAGTACCAATGTAAAGAGTTAAAAATAAATAATTTTTTAAATGAAAAAAGAAGAAAGAGTAAAAAATAAAAATGGAATGAAAAAATTAAAATAAATAAAAATAGAATAAATAACGATAAAAAACCTGAAAGGAAATGGTGAAGATTAAAATATGTAAAAGTGCAATAAGCATTAGTGTTATATTATATGTGACTACTACTATGGTCTAAAGAAGAATGATCATGTGTGTTACGTAAGATTTGAAAAAGTGCACAATATCGAACTTGATTCAAGCTGACCCATATAAATGGCCAACAGGAATAGAAGGTAAGTGAAAAAGTGCAAAGTATATTTACTGTTATGACTAAAGTGCATATGAGAAACCTAAATGTGCAATGAGAACATAAGTGAAACAAGAGATGCATAAACTGATCAAAAAGATGTGCACAGCATAAATAATGATAGTGAAGATATGTGCAAAATTGCACATTACTATATATAAAATATATGTGTATATAAAAATAAAAAAAAACATACAATCAAAGCTATGAGTGTGCAGAGGAATAAATAAACATCACTATTTATTAAATGGTGGATAGAATTCTCACTTCCAGCAATCTCTAGAAGCCATAGGCAACACAGATCCAAGGGTCAGGTATAGTATGAATGTCCCATTCCGAGATTTCTTTAGAAAAGCTGTAGATTGTAGTGTAAGGAGGCCTGCATGAGGAAAGGATCTATCCCAGAAATACTAGCTCCGATCAGCCGCTTCGATCTCTAGATCCGTGCAAACTGGTTCAAAAGTTATACCGTCCCAGGTGAGTAATATAGATTCTAAAATTGGAGTAATAGACGATCCATTAGATGGTCCACTTTAAAAACAATAAAACCAAAAAGCATTAAAAGAATGTATATGCACTTTATCACTTGATTCACTTTCTAGCATTGTGCTATTTATTTATGATGACTTATTATTGAACATGACTAGTGTTGGACCTGTTGCATATTTCTGCCCAATGTTTGCTTGTCCTTTTTGTACAAATGTCATCCCTTTTTTAATTATGTTTTAATATGGCTCAATAAAAATTACTTTTATATGGTCTTTTTTTCTGGAGGACTATTTTTGTAGGTTGTCTTGATTCTCACGGTCCTTCGTGTTTTGTAGCTGTGGGCTTATTTGGTTTGCTTCCTGTGTAAAATAATTAATTTAGAAAAACGGCGTGGTCTCCCGCTCAATTTTCATAACCAGCAGAGGGAAAGCCCACGGCTGGGGACTGATGTTAATCTGGGACAAGGTACAATATACCATAAGGTTCCCAGGCTATTAGTAAAAACTCACAGCTGTTTGCGTAGACTTTTCTGGGAGTTGTAGTGGGATGCAGGAGTGTCTTCCTCTTCTGCCAGGGGTCGACTCGGGAAAACCCTGTACACACTCCGTATACACTCACAAGGAGATTGTGGAGGAAGGTAAATATGGTAAGAGGAATGGCAAGTATTAATAAAACAAACAGTATTCACAATTAATACATATAATCAGTTAAGGATTTGCAGTTAACTTGAAAGATAAGGATGACTCTCTTTAAATAGCTACAAACACACCTAGCTAAAACTGCTTAAAGGGAACCTGTCACCCCCCCCCCCCCCAGGGCCTAATAAAGTAAAAGAGCCACCTTCAGCAGCACTATGGCTGTATTCTGTGAAGGTGGCTCTTATGTTTATTATCCGTAGGAACGCTGAAATAATTACTTCTATAAATTTCCCGTCATACCTCTATTGAGTCAGGGAGGTATGTTTTCTCCCCCTGACTCAACCGCGTTGCAGCCATCCATCATCCCCCTCTCCTCTGGGCACTGCCTCCTCTCTTTGTCATGACGTCATCAGCGCTTTTGTGTTGCGGAGGCCCCAGATCCCACCCCGCAGTGTGTTATGTATTCACACTGCGGGGCTGGGAATCTGGCACCTGCGCAGTGGAACGGGTCACCGTGCTCTATTGAAGATAGTGCCCATGTCTCGCGAGATTTGTGAAGTCGTGACAAAGCGAGGACGTCACGACAAAGAGAGGAGGCGGCGCCCGGAGGCAAGACGGGGGATGATGGATGGCTGCGACGTGGTTGAGTCATGGGGGGGGGAATCTACCTCCCTGACTCAATAGAGGTATGGTGGGAAATTTATAAAAGTCATTATTTCAGAGTTCCTAGGGATAATAAACATAAGAGCCATCTTCACAGAATGTAGCCTTAGTGCTGCTGAAGGTGGCTCTTTTAAAGCTTCCTTTTAATTATAAATGGCTGCAGCCTAAGAAAACAGCACAGTTCACTGTTGGGGCCCAGTTGCCATGGGTGATGGAGCTCTTGAAGAACTTGCTGGTGCACATAACAAAAAAAAACAAAACCTCCTTCACAGATAGTCCTATTATAGTTTCAAGTGTGTGGAACTACCAATCTCAGCAAGACTCCCTTATAGAACATTTTTATATAGATTTGTCCACTATGGAACCACAAATACCAGCAAGCTACTGGATCAACATGTTAGGGCATGTTAGGCTATGGGTTGAACTAGATGGACTTAAAGTCTTCCTTCAACCTTAATAACTATGTAACTATATGTAACTCGCTCTTTGAAGTAGCTGTTCTGTAGTCACACCATTTTCCGGCCTAGGGCTTCAGGATTCACTCCCTTAGGAATGGGAGGCAGAATTCTCCTTCTTTCTGTGAAGCCAGTGGGAGGAGGGTATTCCTGGATCATCTGGCTTGTCTGGGGTTCGGGTGCAGTTACAAGGCTCACGGTCTTTCCTCAGGATTTAGCAGAAGCATCAGTCTGCACACTGGGCTCTGCTCCTGTGGTGTTCTTGTCTCTGCTCAGTAATGGCTGACCGCCCTCATGCTCCCTGGTCTCCACTCCTCCTCCACTGGAATCACCCACCATACCTTCAGGAATGACCAGAGGACTGGTCAATTTGCGATTATTGTAAGTAGTAAGTGAAATTATTGGCACTCGTAAATAGTGGCATTTGCATATCTCTGCAGGCTTTGTGCAAGTCGCACAAATGCTAGATAAATATTAGCTATTTCAGCAATAGGTGAGAAATATTATTTAGCAATTAGCTTGAAAAAAAGATGTTTAGTATATGCTGGCACTGAGAAATATTATATAGCTGTAAAAAAAAGTGGTTTAGTATATGCTGGTACGCAGGAATATTATGTAGCTCCAAAAATTTGTTTAGTATATGCTGGTACTGAGTAATATTATTTGGCTTTAAAAAGAGCTGTTTTGTATATTATGGTACAAAATATGAAACCCTGCCTCTCCCTAATCCCATAGTCTGTTCCTACACTATACAATGCAATGCAAACTAGCAGAGGTCTGTAGAACGTACTTGCAATGATAACACCCAGGAGCCTGCCTTTCCCTCTTCTAACTTTCTCCTATGCTATCTCCACCTAACAGAGAACTAATCTTCACTCTCAGTAGCTCTTAAAACAGCTTTTTGTAATTACAAACTCTCCCTATACGCTGCTTTCAATCTCCCTACTCTCACACTACGCCATTTCTGGCTCTAATGTACGCAAGATGGCGAGGTTAGGGATTAAGTATCCCCTATTATGCTGTAAGGCCAGCCAATCACAGTAATGCCACACCAAAGATGGCGCCGGCATTACTGTGATTGGCAAGCAAGCCCAGCATGATCATTGGCTGCAAATAAAGCGCCAAACATGCTGGGTGGGTTACTTGAATATACCAAGGTGAATACCTAATTACTCGCTGAGTAACGAATAGCATGAATACAGTACTATCCGTGCAAGTAACGAATAGTGCCGAATTAATTTGCTCATCACTAGTCCTGATACATAAAACCATAGAATTCTAAAAGGATGCACTTAGTTTTTCTCACAACTGTAAATCATCTTTAATTCATACCAATGTGATCTCAATAAAACCCAATATTGTTTCTTACAAAGGCTTTTGCCAAACTAATGGAAAGTAAGCTTCGATAGTCTGTAGATGTTCCAAATGTATCAGAGTGTCACATACTGTTTGATAGATTTGGCGAATGTTAAAGTTAGAAACATTCTCTTATATATATCAACTCTTTGAGGCCAACAATAAATTTGGCACAAATTACGACTTCATTTAGCCACATCAACTTTCAAGACAAAAAAATAAAAGAAGTTGTTAAACATTATGCACAGCAGGATCCTACTTTTTGGAACAAAAAGTTTCATTATCAGGATTGTAAATGTATAGAATTTTAATTTGTGGTAAATATCATGCTAAGAACATGCATTTTGGTTACATTACATTTTGGTATAATTTTATTATTTCAAATATTAATATTAAATACTGTGATGCATGCACATTTTTCTCTGACATTTTCTCAGACGTCCTACTACATTTCTTGGAAGCATTTACTAAGAACTGAATATATTCCATGCAGCTACCTGAATAACAAGATGCTTTACACTCAAATAAAGTTGTCGCTATCCTCCTAAAGAAAAGTGTGCATTGTAATTCTTCTATTATGCAAAATTCCTTTTTATGTTCAGTTGGGTAACAGCAGTCTGGAAGCTTTGATGTGCTATATACTGAATTAAATGTGGAAAATTGAGCTTCAATCATAGTTTTAATATTAACCATTCCCTGTAGTATTAACCCCTTCAAAGTAGTCATATGAGATTACATAGCTGTAAACATAACATATAAATGTTTCATCCGTCTATGAGGAGGGTTGAAAGATGAATACATGTATAATATTCAGTACATAGACTTAAACTAAAGCCAAGAGAGAGCACATCAATTGCATTTACATTGCGCTGCTACACATTTTCAAGGTCATAATGATATCTCAACACTCTCACATCACCTTCTAAAACTACGGAGCTCGAAGATGGCATTGAAAATTGTTCTAGGGGGATGGTCTTCTCCAAGACATGATTAGTTTGTATAATATATAAACGAGCTAAAAGTCTGTCATAGGAAATCTGGTCTGCATAGTTGGTCGCCTCATCAAGACGTTTGGAGACGTTTCACTGTTGATTGTGTTTTGGTGGAAGGCATTGTCTCAGGTCAACAACCCTCTTCCACGTGCTCCTTTAGGTCACATTTTTATCAATTATTCTAGGACAGGGACCTGCTCAAGAGTCTCCTTTATGTGCCATAACAGAGATCGGCCCTATTGGAGTAGCTGTTTGCATGAACAGATATTCATTCGAATGGCCAACAAGAAAGGTTACATTCTACCTGGAGCACCTGGAAGAGGCTGATATTGCTGACACATATGTGCTCCTTTTATATAGGCTCATAAGTGTTCATAACTTCACTCCTGGTCATTGGTCTATTTAAAATGGCCATCGATCAGCTGAAATACGAACATTTGTTTGTAAGCTGATTGCTTGGATGTGCTGTTGACAGTACAAACTTGTATTGGAGAGAAGGAAAAAAATAAAAGTACGGTATATATAAAAATAAATCTGAACTTTGGAATGCCTAAAGGACACTAACTAGATTAAAAAAAAAAAGTTACTCTTAAAAATCGTTGGTCTCATACACTTTACATTAACCCGTGGAAATTTTCGCTCAAATAAGAATCTTTGTGAGAAGGCCTTTTATGCTAATTGCTGGTGGCTGCCTGAGACGTAATTGGTGAATATTTTCATGTAGATTTGGCATAATATACCTTGTCATCTAAGATGACTGAATACGTTTTTACATTATTTTTATATTGATAACTCTGGTGATCTAATATTACGACAACTTAAAGGGCAGCTATATGTTCGCGTAAACTTTCTGAATAAGCAGTTGGGAGTATGCACATTAAGATTATTAATCTGAAATGGACATTAGTACCATTTTATAATTGTTATTTGAGGTAAAAAATGTTAAATGCTTTTTATGGCCTCATACCAAGAATCTATTATTATCAATTACAAACACACTACTAGCAACCCTCCTGTTCTTCACAAAATTGGAACAGGGTAAATCCATATTACAATTACTTGTAGTCCTTCTCCTGCCTATCTGATTCCTTTTTGATTTATCAACCATGGTCACCGGTTCTCAGACTAATTTAATTTGGTAGTCAGAGACACCATCCCCCGACTCTGGAATGGGCCAAAGCGGATATTAGCTGAAATAGTCAATGTCACTAAAGTAAATGATTATAACTAGTGATGAGCGAGTATACTCGTTGCTCGGGTTTTCCCGAGCACGGTCGGGTGGTCTCCGAGTATTTGTGAGAGCTCGGAGATTTAGTTTTCGTCACCTCAGCTGCATGATTTACAACTGCTAGGCAGCTTGAATACATGTGGGAATTCCCTACCAACCAGGCAACCCCCACATGTACTCAGGCTGGCTAGCATCTGTAAATCATGCAGCTGCATCAACAAAAACTACATCTCAGAGCACTTACAAATACTCGGAGACCACCCGAGCAACGAGTATACTCGCTCATCACTAATTTTAACTCTTCAGTAAATCATTTTTAATAACATTTAATTGGCAAACATTGTTATTTGTTTTATAATGCATACAATGATCAGATATTTGCTGGTGGGACAAAAGTATGAAAATATTAAGGGGCAACAGATATCCCTGTATGTTACATTATTTTATTCAACATATAGTAGATGTGTATTTTACCCATTTCCATTTTGTTTCTAGAAGCTTTCATAGCATACACTGCTAATGAACATTAGTGATGCATTTTCATCTCATCAAACCTGCTGAAATCCCCCCCACAGTACCTGTAGTTATACCCCCTCATTTCTGATTTCCTTCCTCTCGAGTGAAGTCATTGTTCCACATAACTCCTGATACATCGAATGGGCTTCATTCAGACTCTTAGCTGGAGTCCCTTCTCAGATATCCAATGCCAATTTTCAGTTAAAATCACCAGAGATCTAAATTACCCTTTAATTACAATGCAGGTTTATTTTTTGAGCTAAAGGAACATTTTGTTGCAAGATAAGTATAGAGTGAGACTTGGCAATGGCTCCTCAGCTCTGCAGGTATCTGAATGCCAGAAAAGAACACACATCAATTAGAAAAATCTAAATTGTTTGTTGGGAACAAGTGAGTGTGGAGGTCACTTTGTGGTACGTAAACTGCATTTGTAAAGTCTAGAAACATTTTACTACGTTAACATATCAAATGACTTCCCACTACGATGTCTTGAAGAAAAGATGGATCTGGTAAGGCAGTATGATAGGCATGTCTCATAATGAAATCAGTAAACTGTAATAAAGCTGGCACATTAAATAGTGAGCTTTCCCAAATCCCCATATTTTATATGGGAATAGGAGAAGAAGCCTCTGCCAGACAGTTGTGGAAGCCGCTAATCTGCACAAAAATTGAAAAGGACTGGGTGTCTGAATACAAACAGAAGAGGTCAGAAGAAATTTGGGGGCCCCTATACACATTAGATTGTCCGCCACTCGCAATGATTTTAATCTAAACTGTATGTGCTTCTTTAGCCTGCATTCAGACAGCCATAATATGGACTTTTAGCAAATGTTTTGGATCTTCTGTACTTCTGTTTATCTGAATGGATTATCAGAACTATTGTCTTCTGAGAAAACAATAGGACATTAAAATCCTACTTACATTGATGTTTATCAAATTGCTAAACTGGCAAATCTAAATGAAAAAAACATAAAAAAAAGGATCAGCACACCTATAACACTGGTCAACGCAATTTTTCTGGCAGAAGGTTTTAAAACATATTTTAAGTCAATTTTGGCTGCTGATTACGAATATGAACTCCGTTTTTGGCTCTCTCATCAGGATTTCGAGATAGGAGTAACTATCTAATGTTTTATGATAAAACCACATGATTTTCGGTGCTACATTTTGTATATTTTGAATCAAAGAATAACAGATTACAAAGTCTATGTACAGCAAATCAAATATACTTACAGAATTAAACTTAAAAATATAAAAACACATTTAGGGTACGTTCACACAGGACTTTTTTGCTGCTTTTTTTTATGCTAATTTAGGTGCGTTATTTTGGTGCGTATTTGGTGCGTTTTTTGGGTACGTTCACACAGGACTTTTTTGCTGCTTTTTTTTGCTGCAGATTTTTGCTGCTTTTTTTATGCCAATTTTCAGCTGCTAGGACACCTCACAATGGCTCTTCACACCTTACTACCAGGAACTCCCTCACAATAGATCACAATCAGGACACCTCACAATGGCTCTTCACACCTCACAATGGCTCACAATGGCTCTTCACACCTCACTAACCACACCCCTAAGCTCTTGGCTGTGAGATCCCTTCCTGCTGACCATGATTTTCTGCACAAAAAACGCAGCAAATAATGCTACATGCGTTTTTTCAGCATTTTTGCAGCGTTTTTTTCATCACCCATTCAAGTCAATGGGTGAAAAAACGCTGCAAAAACGCAGCAAAAACGCTGAAAGAAGTGACATGCCCTATGTCCAAAAAAAGCAGCAAAGCAGAAAATACTGATCAAACAAAAAACCAACGTGTGTGCATGAGTTTTCTGAAATCTCATAGGCTTTACTGGTACTGTAAAAAGCAGCTGAAAATTAGCATAAAAAAAGCAGCAAAAAAAAGCAGCAAAAAAGTCCTGTGTGAACGTACCCTTATATGGCACACAGATGAATGACAAATTGCAGTTATTTGAACTTTCTTTTCTTGGCTGATCTGTGATGTACAGCTTCTGGGTTGTCTCTCATCAAGATCCAGCAATAGTCAGCCATCATATGTGAGTCCCACCGGCCTTGATACCGTTCTTCCATTGTTTTAATGTCCTGATGAAAACGCTCCCCTTGTTCCTCGCTCACATCCCCAAGGTTCTCTGGAAAAAAGTCCAAATGGCTGTGTAAATAGTGAATCTTGATACTCCTTCTACATCCAAGATTTCGCAGACTCATTAGTAGCTCTTCCACAATCTCTTCATAGATGTGTGCTTTCTTATTCCCTAGAAAATTCTGCACCACATTACAAAATGCATTCCAAGCTCTTTCCTCTGTCTCATTCATTGATGTGATAAAATTTGGGTCTCTCATAAGTGTTCTTATTTGAGGTCCATCAAATATTCCAGCCTTTTTCTTCTCTTCACTAAGACCAGGAAAAGTTGAACATGTATAGTTAAAGCATTCTCCACTGTGATTGAGAGCTTTGAGGAACTGCTTCATCAATCCAAGTTTTATGTGTAAGGGAGGAAAGACAATGTCCTTCCTATCCACTAGAGGAACATGGATGACATTCTTATCGCCAGATGCCAAACTCTGTCGCTGAGGCCATTCAGTTTTCACCCAGTGCTCTGCTGTAGCTCTACTGTCCCAGTAGCACAGAAAACAAGGGTGTTATCATAACAAATGGGAATTATGCATGTTCAAAGAAAACAAAGATATTCTCACATTTATTGGGAGACTAAATGAAAACTAAATTTACCTTAGTGAACCGTATAAACCGGCACTTTTCATACACTACTTATATTTATCATGGAATTCTTGAAAATGGGCTATATACCTGTAGCGCAAAAACGTGATGCGATAGAGAAATTACAAGATCAGATTTGAATTCAGTACCCTCAAATTGGTCTAAAACTGTTCTTAACCCCTTCATGACCGTGGGATTTTTCATTTTTCCGTGTTCGTTTTTCACTCCCCTCCTTCCCAGAGCCATAACTTTTTTATTTTTCCGTCAATTTGGCCATGTGAGGGCTTATTTTTTGCGGGACGAGTTGTACTTTTGAAGGACATCATTGGTTTTACCATGTCGTGTACTAGAAAACGGGAAAAAAAATTCCAAGTGCGGTGAAATTGCAAAAAAAGTGCAATCCCACACTTGTTTTTTGCTTGGCTTTTTTGCTAGGTTCACTAAATGCTAAAACTGACCTGCCATTATGATTCTCCAGGTCATTACGAGTTCATAGACACCTAACATGACTAGGTTATTTTTTACCTAAGTGGTGAAAAAAAATTCCAAACTTTGCTTAAAAAAAAAAAAAAAAAAAAATTGCGCCATTTTCCGATACTCGTAGCGTCTCCATTTTTCATGATCTGGGATCGTTTGAGGGCTTATTTTTTGCGTGCCGAGCTGGCGTTTTTAATTATTCCAATTCGGTGCAGATACGTTCTTTTGATCGCCCGTTATTGCATTTTAATGCAATGTCGCGGCGACCAAAAGAACGTAATTCTGGCGTTTCGATTTTTTTCTCGTTACGCCATTTAGCGATCAGGTTAATGCTTTTTTTTATTGATAGATCGGGCGATTCTGAACGTGGCGATACCAAATATGTGTAGATTTGATTTTTTTTTTTATTGATTTATTTTGATTGGGGCGAAAGGGGGGGTGATTTAAACTGTTATATTTTTTTTATTTTTTTTTTCACATTTTTTTTAACTTTTTTTTTTTACTTTTGCCATGCTTCAATAGCCTCCATGGGAGGCTAGAAGCAGGCACAGCACGATCGCCTCTGCTACATAGCAGCGATCTGCTGTTCGCTGCTATGTAGTAGAAAATCAGGTGTGCTGAGAGCGCCGACCACAGGGTGGCGCTCACAGCTACCGGCAATCAGTAACCATAGAGGTCTCGAGGACCTCTATGGTTACAATGGAGAAGCATCGCCGACCTCCGATCATGTGACGGGGGTCGGCGATGCCGTCATTTCCGGCCGGATGCGGTAGTTAAATGCCGCTGTCTGCGTTTGACAGCTGCATTTAACTAGTTAATAGCAGCGGGTGAATCGCGATTTCACCCGCCGCTATTGCAGGCACATGTCAGCTGTTCAAAACAGCTGACAAGTCCCGGCTTTGATGCGGGCTCACCGCGGAGCCCTACATCAAAGCAGGGGAGCTGACATTGGACGTACTATCCCGTCCGATGTCAGTAAGGGGTTAAAGTCCATGCCAGATTTTTTTTTTTTTCCGTAGACCAGTGTAATGTTAAATTAATACGCAGGTGAATGAATACGCTCTGGCTAATATACAAACGTATACATAGACTGTGCATCAGCACACGGTGATCATTGAATGTAAAAATTACACTATTGCTCTAAACATACAAAACATAAAGTGCTTAGTTAACGTTTTTGGTCAAATAGTGTAAACGCCATTCAACTACGTCAAGGTGACCTTTAATCAGCTGTGTGCATAGTGTATGTATATGTCTGCATATTGGCCACAGCATATTTGTGCATGTGGTTATTAAATTAATACTATAAGTATGCTTGCCCTTATTTATGTTTTCCTTATGTTGTGCATTGGGGTGAGGCTCCCTCCTGGACTATGCATTCCTATCAACCCATCATTCCCAGAAAGGTTTAAGTTAAGACCTAAATGCCCCCATATATTGTACATGAGATGACTTTCATCAAAACAATGTTTGGGTAGATCATTTTGCTTGCAGCCATTGTTTCTTCCATCTCAGCCAAGCACTCCTGAGTTCCCTAGGTGAAAATAAAAATATAAACAATTTGGCACTCTAGGATATGCAACAAAATTTTATTCAGGTCAAGCAATCCCAAATTCATGTATGTAATGTTTCGGTCTTACAATCAGACTGGGATAGAAACAAAGAAATAGAGAAACAAATCTAAATGTAAATCAATATACATATACCAATCCCTATTAAAGACGCATAGATATTGGCTAAACAAAAATGCACATAGATGTTCAATAAGAACAAAAATTCACAAAAGTAGCAAACCATTATTATTTATCCATCAATGATATAAATGATATCATGTTTATCACAGTGATTATAAAATCTATTTGGGAACCTGTGCAAAACTTTGGAGGTATGGAGATACAAGGACTAATATAAAGTCATGATCAGAAAAATACATATCATAGAGAAAAATAGAAAATTTACAAATCCTAAATGAAAAAAATAAAAGTAAAATAAATAAAATGAAAATAATGAAAAATAAAGCTGTCAAAATGCATAGCAGTCAATGAAATTGCATCGCAGTCGATAAAAGCTTAGAAAAAAAAAAAAAAAATCACCAGTAACGGCATAGAGCGACAAGTCAAAAAAGTAATGGTAAGCTTACCGGATTGCAATGAATTACAGGAGGCCTTAAAGAAGCGCAAGGTAATGGGAAATAATCCCTGAGGAAAGCGCTGAAAGCCATGGATGGATATCTCTGCCAGCAGCCTATTTTCAGGAAAATAAAGTGAGCAGCAGACCGATATCGGACATGCCTGATCGACATCTCCTTTGACAAACTGTTGGTGGGTGCCTCCATGCGCATTAGAATGTTGTCCAAACCCGTCGATATTGGTGGATAATTCTGGCATTAGACTAATGTGAATAGGGGGCTTAAGTCTGGTTCCTGTCTCTTCCCCAGTTCATACATATGAGGTCTGTTTGGCACAGGGAGAGGAGAGTCTAAGGGCTATCCTGATAAAAGTACTTTGATGTGGTTGGATCGTTTTTACACTTTTTATACATAAAAAGTACTTTGTTTATACTTGTATAGCAATAGTGGAATTATTGTATGCATTAATCACATTGTGCTGATGCTTAGTGTATGTATACATGTTTGCAAACCTAAATGATTTACGGCCAGACAGCAACTTAACCCACAACAGAAGTCGCACGTCCAAAGATCGCTTTGTGCAGCTGCCAGATCACAACACAGTCCAGAGGAATGGGATCACATTGTGACCTCTAGGGTGCAAGTAGCAAATAATCCAACTGTTGCTCTACTTTTTGTAACTTGCTTCTCATGGAATCCTAGAGGTGGCAATGCAACTGTATTAATCTACAATGTAGCAGCTGCACAAAGCGATCTTTGTGGCTGACAAATTTGCCGTCTATCCCCAGTGTCCTAGGAGCTGTGGTCTAAGCACTTCTGATGACTTTAGAGCCGGACTAGGAGGTTGGCATTAGACAATGCCTCTAATCTCAAGCTCTTAGATTTATATTCATTTAGGAATCTCTCTGTCAGATCGCATCACAATCTGCAAAAAGTAGATCAGAAGGAAAGCAAAGACAGTTTTCTTTAGAGGTTGCTATAGCAGTCTGATACCATAATGATTTCATTTAGATGTGTTCTAGAATCTTTACAATAGTTCCTGCCATAGAACAGCAGACTATACTAGTTATGTCTC
This sequence comes from Ranitomeya variabilis, assembly GCF_051348905.1. Lineage (NCBI taxonomy): Eukaryota > Metazoa > Chordata > Amphibia > Anura > Dendrobatidae > Ranitomeya > Ranitomeya variabilis. The sequence goes on from NC_135236.1 coordinate 190,489,444, forward strand.
CTAGAGAAGAATTTGTAATAACTAAACCTAGGGTGGGATAGATTTAGTGAGCCAAAGATTTGTTAAAAGAAAATAAAGGTTTTAGTTCCGTTGATTTTTCTCAGTTTGAGGAACGAAATAATAATCTTGTAGTTATGATAACTTTTAATGGCTTGTTTAAGGGAACCGTACCGAAGACACGTATACACACACAATCATTATAATCTATAGGGCTGTGCACTTGTCTATGTAACCCACTCACAGACGTCCTTTTTTTTTACAGAAGCACGGATGACAACACGTGCCTCACACGAGCACACAGATGACATCCCAACACTTTCCACGGTGACACATGTACCGAAATAGAATGTAGAATAGAAATTACAGATTTTTATGTGTTAAAATTGTGCAAAGATAGATAGATAGCCACCTCAACACCATCGAAGCTACTGCAACCCCCAACCTACTGTCTCCTTCCCCATAATCCTGTAGAATGTAAGCCCGGAAGGGCAGGTTCCTCTTTCCTCTGCGTCAGTCTGTCACTGTTAGTTTGCTTACTGTGATATCTGTAATTTGTACGTAACCCTGTCTCATGTACATCACCATGGAATCAATGGTGCTATATACATAATTTTAAAAAATAGATATGGAATACATAGATGGGTAGATATGGGATAGATAGGTAGATAGATATGGGATAGATAGCAGTCAAGACGTTTTTTGTAGTTGATGATGAGGTTTGAACACGTCAGGAGGAATTTTGGTCCACTTCTCTGTGTAGATCATCTCTAAATCATTAAGATTTTGAGGCTGTTGCTTGCCAACTCAGAGTTTCAACTCCCTCCATACGTTTTCTATGGGGTTAAGGTCTGGAGACTGGCTAGGCCACTCCATGACCTTAATATGCTTCTTTTGGAGCCACTCCTTTGCTGCCTTGGTTGTATATTTTGGGCCATTGTCTTGCTGGAAGACCCAGCCACGATCCATTTTTAATGTCCTGGTGGAGGGAAGGAGGATATCACTCAGGATTTTACGGTACATGACTCCATCCATTCTCCCATTGATGTGGGGAAGTAGTCCTGTGCCCTTAGCAAAGAAACACACCCAAAGCATAATGTTTCCACCTTGATGCTTGACAGTGGGGACAGTCAGAGGTGTATCGAGCGTTTCTGGCACCCGGGGCAAGAATTCATTTTGGCGCCCCCCCCCCCCCCCAAGGACATATGCCCCCCGTCAGCCCCATCATTGCCCTCTCCTCCTCCACCATCCCCATCATTGCTCTCTCCCCGTCAGCCCCATCATTGACCTCCCCTCCCCCCACACACACCATTCACTTCTCTGCACATTCCCCTGCAGCGCGATACACACACCTAATACTGAGCCACACACACATTCACACACACATACACACACACCTCTCACCTCTCCTCGCGCTCTGCCGCAGCATCTCCATCGCCTTCCTCTGACACAGCCGGCCGCTGAATGATGACGTCATCCAGCGGCGCGTCTGTGAGAGAGGAAGCAAGAGGAAGCAGGAAGACAGATCGCTGGGCAGCGGAGCTGCAGGGATTTCTCCCTGCCTGCCGCAGCCACTCTCTGCAGGGGCTCCCCTCCACCTCTCACACATTGGGAGCCAGCACTCTGCAGCTTCTCTGTGCCGGCTGTCAGCTTGACAGTCGGCACAGAGAACAGCTGACTCCCAGACCGGGGGCGGCAGAATGCAGCCGCCGGGGGAGACACTGCGGACCGCCGAATTAGGTGGCCCGACTGCGCCCGGGCACATGCCCCGGCTGCCCCCCCTAAATACGCCACTGGGGACAGTGTTCTTTAGGTCATAGGCAGCATTTCTCTTCCTCCAAACATGGCGAGTTGAGTTAATGCCAAAGACCTCAACTATTGTCTCATCTGATCACAGCACCTCCTACCCATCACTCACAGAATCATCCAGATGTTCATTGGCAAACTTCAGACGGGCATGCACGTGTCTTCTTGAGCAGGGGGACTGCAGGATTTTAAACCATTACGGTGTAATGTGTTACCAATGGTTTTCTTGGTGACTGTGGTCCCAGCTGCCTTGAGATTATTAACAAGTTCCCCGTGTAGTTTTAGGCTGATCTATCACCTTCCTCATGATCAAGCAAACACCATGAAGCGAGATTTTGCATGGTGTCCCATATCAATGTAGACTGAAGGTCATTTTGTATTTCTTCCATTTTCTTACTATTGCAACAACAGTTGTCTCCTTCTCACCCAGCGTCTTACTTATGGTTTTGTAGCCCATTGCAGCTTTGAACAGGTCTATGATCTTGTCCCTGACATCCTTATAAAGCTCTTTGGTCTTGCCCATGTTGTAGAGGTTAGAGTCTGACTGATAAATTGAGTCTGTGGACAGGAGTCTTTTATAAAGGTGACTGTGTATGACAGTTTTTATTGCAGGTAATGAGTTGATTAGGAGCGTCTAACTGGTCTGTAAGAGCCAGAACTCTTACTGGTTGTAGGGGATCAAATACTTATTTCTCACTGCAAAATGAAAATAAATTTATACAATGTAATTTTCTGGGGTTTATTTTTGATAATCTCTCAATGTTAAAATTAGCCTACCCTTAAAATTATAGACTGTTCATGTCTGTCAAAGGGGAAAACTTACAAAATCAGCAAGGGATCAAATACTTACTTCACCCACTGTTGATATATATGGAATAGATACAGTTGTGCTCAAAAGTTTACATACCTCGGCAGAACTTTAGCTTTCTTGGCCTTTTTTCAAAGAATATGAATGATAACACCAAAACTTTTTCTCCACTTTGTTAGTGGTTGGGTAAAGCCATTTCTTGTCAAACTACTGTGTTTTCTCTTTTTAAATCATGACAACCCAAAACATCTAAATAACCCTGAACAAAAGTTCACATACCCCATTTCTTAATACCGTGTATTGCCCCCTCTAACATCAATGACAGCTTGAAATCTTTTGTGGTAGTTGTGGATGAGGTTTTTTGTTTTCTCAGATGGTAAAGATGCCCACTCTTCTTGGCAAAAAGCCTCCAGTTCCTGGGCTGTCTAGCATGAACTGCGCGCTTGAGATCTCCCAAGAGTGGCTCTATGATATTGAGGTCAGGAGACTGAGATGTCCACTCCAGAACCTTCCCTTTGCTCTGCTGTAGCCAATGACAGGTCAACTCAGCCTTGTGTTTTGCATAGTTGTCATGTTGGAACGTCCAACGCGCAGCTTCCGGGCTGATTGCAAATTTGCCTCCAGTATTTGCTCATGTGCCACATTCATCTTTCCTTCAACTTTGACCAAGTTTCCTGTACCTTTGTAGCTCACACATCCCCAAAACATCAGCGATCCACCTCAGTGCTTTACAGTAGGAATGGTGTTCCTTTCATCATAGGCCTTGTCGACCTCTCTCCAACTGTAACGTTTATGGTTGTGGGCAAAAAAGTTCAATTTTGGTCGCATCACTCCAAATTACCTTGTTCCAGAAGTTTTGAGGCTCGTCTGTTGCGCTTTGTGTATTGTAGGCAAGATACTTTGCGACATTTGCACAGTAATGGCTTCCTTCTGTCGACTCAACCATGCAGCCCATTTTTCTTCAAATGCCTCTTTATTGTGCATCTTGAAAACAGCTACACCTTTAGCTTTCAGAGAGTCCTGATAATATAAGAGGAAGATGAGAGACACCAGACCCAACAATGCAGACTAGCTGAAGGCTGCTATCAAAGCAACCTCGGCTTCCATAACACCTCAGCAGTGTCACAGACTAATCACCTATGCCATGCTGCAGTAATTGATGCAAAAGAAGCCCCAACCAAGTAATGAGTGCATTTACTGTACATATAGTTCAGTAGGCCAACATTTCAGATTTTAAAATAATTTTTTTTCAAGATGGTGTTATAAAGTATTCTAATTTACTGATATAATGACTTTTGGGTTTTCATTGGCTGTAACCCAAAATCATCAACATTAACAGAAATAAACACTTGAAATAGACTCTATACGAGTTTCACTTTTTGTATTGAAGAACTAAAATCAATTAACTTTTTGATGATATTCTAAATTTTGTGAGATGCATCTGTACATCAGATGAGTGCTACCCAATTTTTGTTTTTTTATTATTGGTTAGCACTCGGTCCAATGTTATTCAATAGGGCAGTGCTGATGGACAATTTCTTTCACTGACAGATTTCACTTTGAAATTGAATGCCACTCACTCATTCAAGTCTTTGGGTATGTGGAAACATCAGACTGCATTTGGATTAATCCAATTTCCACAGACTTACAGAATGAAGAAGATGGAGGAATTTTGTTTTCCATCTTCTCCTCATAGCATACTCAGATTCTCTCATCTGGGATATTCAGATCACAGTATGCCGACACTCTGATCAGAATTTGATCAGAGTGCCATATGCATAATTCATCTAACCATAGCCTAAAGCTGAGAGTCTGCACTTTATTCCTTTATTTTTCAAGTGAAACTAACAAATATCATGGGCTGTCATGTCATGGGGGTCTACAGAAAACCTGTTATTATGATGCTCCTGTGAACGCTGGCTTGTGACCAGCGTTCATAGGAGATTGCATTTTCACAGCCCTATGTGTAACAGAAATCACGGTTTTAAAAAATAAAAATTTTAAATCACTCCTTTTGCCCCATTGAAAATAAATTAAAAAAAAAACACATTTGGTATCACTGCATTCAGAAATGTCCGATCTATTAAAAAAATATATACAGTTAGGTCCATATATATTTGGACAGAGACAACATTATTCTAATTTTGGTTGTAGACATTACTACAATAAATTTTAAACAAAACAATTCAGATGCAGTTGAAGTTCAGACTTTCAGCTTTCATTTGAGGGTATCCACATTAAAATTGGATGAAGGGTTTAGGAGTTTCAACTCCTTAACATGTGCCACCCTGTTTTTAAAGGGACCAAAAGTAATTGGACAGATTAAATAATTTTAAATAAAATGTTCATTTCTAGTACTTGGTTGAAAACCCTTTGTTGGCAATGACTGCCTGAAGTCTTGAACTCATGGACATCACCAGACGCTGTGTTTCCTCCTTTTTGATGCTCTGCCAGGCCTTCACTGCGGTGGTTTTCAGTTGCTGTTTGTTTGTGGGCCTTTCTGTCTGAAGTTTAGTCTTTAACAAGTGAAATGCATGCTCAATTGGGTTCAGATCAGGTGACTGACTTGGCCATTCAAGAATATTCCACTTCTTTGCTTTAATAAACTCCTGAGTTGCTTTGGCTTTATGTTTTGGGTCATTGTCTATCTGTATGTAGGATGAAACGACGACCAACCAGTTTGGCTGCATTTGGCTGGATCTGAGCACACAGTATGGCTCTGAATACCTCAGAATTCATTCGGCTGCTTCTGTCCTGTGTCACATCATCAATAAACACTAGTGACCCAGTGCCACTGGCAGCCATGCATGCCCAAGCCATCACATTGCCTCTGCAGTGTTTTACAGATGATGTGGTATGCTTTGGATCATGAGCTGTACCATGCCTTCGCCATACTTTTCTCTTTCCATCATTCTGGTAGAGGTTGATCTTGGTTTCATCTGTCCAAAGAATGTTCTTCCAGAACTGTGCTGGCTTTTTTAGATGTTTTTTAGCAAAGTCCAGTCTAGCCTTTTTATTCTTGACACTTATGAGTGGCTTGCACCGTGCAGTGAACCCTCTGTATTTACTTTCATGCAGTCTTCTCTTTATGATAGATTTGGATATTGATACGCCGACCTCCTGGAGAGTGTTGTTCACTTGGTTGGCTGTTGTGAAGGGGTTTCTCTTCACCATGGAGATTATTCTGCGATCACCCACCACTGTTGTCTTCCGTGGGCGCCCAGGTCTTTTTGCATTGATGAGTTCACCAGTGCTTTCTTTCTTTCTCAGGATGTACCAAACTGTAGATTTTGCCACTCCTAATATTGTAGCAATTTTTCAGATGGGTTTTTTTCTGTTTTAGCAGCTTAAGGATGGCTTGTTTCACCTGCATGGAGAGCTCCTTTGACCGCATGTTTGCTTCACAGCAAAACCCTCCAAATGCAAGCACCACACCTCAAATCAGCTCCAGGCCTTTTATCTGCTTAATTCAGAATGACATAATGAAGGGATTGCCCACAACTGTCCATGAAATAGCCTTGGAGTCAATTGTCCAATTACTTTTGGTCCCTTTAAAAACAGGGTGGCACATGTTAAGGAGCTGAAACTCCTAAACCCTTCATCCAATTTTAATGTGGATACCCTCAAATGAAAGCTGAAAGTCTGAACTTCAACTGCATCTGAATTGTTTTGTTTAAAATTCATTGTGGTAATGTCTGTAACCAAAATTAGAAAAATGTTGTCTCTGTCCAAATATATATGGACCCAACTGTATATTTTAATGGATCTGACATTTCTGAATCAAGGGATTTTAATTTAAATTTAATTACATTTTTTTGACAGATAAAATGTTTTGATCGCCTGTTATTGCAACGTTTCATCTATCCCAAAATGGTATAAATAAAAACATCAGCTCAGGGAACAAAAAATAATCCCTCACCCAGCACCAGATCATGAAAAATTGAGACGGCTCTTGAAAAATAGCAACATAAGGAAAAAAAAATTTCACCACTTAATACCATAATAAAAACCACCAAAAAAAAAAAAAAAAAGAACCTATACATGTTTGGTATCTGTGTGCTAGTAGTGATCTGGGGAATCATAATTCCAGGTGTTTTACCATATAGTAAACATAATAAATAAAAAATAATTGTGAAATTTCACTTTTTTTTGTAATTTAAGGTCATGAAGGGATTTAGCCCATACTTATTATATAACTGTATCTTGAATAGGTTTTGGTTAACAGATAAAATTCCAAAATGTGTGTCACTATCCAAATATTTCGGGACCCAACTATATATACCACTCAATCACATTGTAAGACATTTGTATCAAGCAGCTCTTTAATGCAGACTGTACATTTATAATGATGAAGAGTTAAATTAGGGTTCTAAATTACAAAAAATTTCCAGTGCTTTTTATAGAGAGCCCTGAAATTGATAAGGAAGACTCTGGAGCTTGGCGACATGCGTTCAGCCAGAAATGACTGCCATACCAGTAGTAAATGCTGCCTTTGGCCCATTTATAGCAGAACAATACTGTTGGATGGGCACAGAAGTTATGATACTCCTATAATGTTATTTCTCTTCTGCTACAGAGAGCCATTGCTATTGTCTGGGTGATGAGTTTTATGTAAAATGGTAAGATTGGTGTAAAAGGTAAGGCCAGTCTTCAGAAAGTCGCGAAATGTGTATCCCCTTAACTGTCCCATTCACCACTAACACAGTCACTTTGCTCTTCGTCATCGGAGTCAGCAGATACTTTCTTCATCCGTTGCATGGCGGCTTTTATACTCCGCTCAAGTTCATTTTCTGGCTCTTTATTCACAGGATCTATTTGCACTTTCTTCAGTTTCACTCCTTGTCTTATGGCTGCTAAAATATTGTCATTTACACTGGTGATTGCAGGTTGCGGTTGTTCCACCCTACGGAGGAGATTTTCACTTCGTTTCAATGACGCCAACACTTCTTCCATGGAGCCTAAAAATAGGATATAGAAAGGAATGAATATGTTCGGAGTGGTAATAATGTAAAATTGGCTTATTATTACATCACTTACTATATATCTATATTTTTCACTTACTGTAAATGTGACAGCAATCTGTAGAACATTACTACAGGTTTCATCAAAATACAAAAGGTATATACTAAAACAACTGTATAACAAGGGGTTGTTCCCCTTCAGTGAATGAATGTTTCCAATTGCAGGTAATGACAAAAAAAAACAAAAAAACATACTGCAATGTACGCTACTTCCCTGGGTCCCCTAACAACTTTCCGCTACAGCTCTTGGTGTCTGGCGTTGGCTGCGGCACTGATGTCACTGACAGCCAATCAATGCACTCATTGGCTATGAACTCCCCGACTGGAATAAGCGACGACGCTGGTGACAAAACACCGGGAGCCGCGGCGGAGATTCTCAGGTGCACCCAGGGAAGGAGAGGACTCAATAATTCACGTAGCCATAAGCATTCATATAAAAAATTACAAGGTGCTCCTCAATCAGGGCAAAGGAAAGTTATCCAATTTATGACATGATTCCAGCCAATCCCGCTGGGATCATACACAATCATAATAAATGCACACGTAGCTATCTGCTATACTGACAACTTGAGCATATTTTGTATATATTAACCATTTGGTTTAGTTAGCGATTGTGGTATTCATTTAAAACCTTACTCCTTCATATAGTGGCCTTTTTCCATACCCTGTGCATATGGGTGACCTACCATTGTGTGTTAAATAACACACCATATGTTTCTTTAGTTTAGAAAACAATGCCCTTTTTTTTTTAATCTAAAATCTGTCTAGGTCATTTAGGGCTGCAGACGTTGAGCGGGGACGCCATACCGTTTCACAGTAGGGTGCCAACCTCCACAGTCAGGCAGGGAGAGTTAATAGGGTGCATTAGGGTAAAATACAGGCCCCTATCTCTCCCTGGTTTTGATTCAGGAGTCATCGTTTATAAGCATTGTATCTATATATGTGCCCAAAACAACCGAAATGGTCATTATTTGTATTGCACTAATTTTGCACTTTATTCACAAGCTGGGTTTTCAACAATATACAGGAACAGAGCTATATTAAAAAGGCTTGGATGGTAATTGATAGTTGCTAAATGACAAAAAATAAATAAATATAAATAAAATATATATATATATATATATATATATATATATATATATATATATATATATATATATATATATATATATATATAATATCTCAGAAGAATGGGTATTATGATATCAACTTCATTCATATATTGTAATTTTGGATTTGCTAAATGACCTGTTTTATGGTATTGCAATTTCTCATCTCTCGATTGTGGAGTATTATTTGTTCATGATCTTTCTATACTAAAACCAATAAAATTCTGATTTAGAAAAAAATATATATACATTACATATCGCTACATTTAGAAATGTCTGATCCATCAAAATACATTAAAGGGAACCTGTCACCCCCAAAATCGAGGGTGAGCTATGCCCACCAGCATCAGGGGCTTATCTACAGCATTCTGTAATGCTGTAGATAAGCCCCCCGATGTATCCTGAAAGATAAGAAAAAGATTAGATTATACTCACCCAGGGGCGGTCCGATCCGATGGGCGTCGCGGTCCGGGGCCTCCCATCTTCATAAGACGACGTCCCCTTCTTGTCTTCGGCGCACTTTGTCTGCCCTGCTGCGGGCAGAGCAAAGTACTGCAGTGCGAGAGGCCCAGTGCCTGCACACTGCAGTACTTTGCTCTGCCCTCAACAGGACAGAGAAAGTACGTCTGCGCCGGAGCGTGAAGACAAGAAGAGGACGTCATCCTATGAAGATAGGAGGCACCGGACCGCGACGCCCATCCCGATCGGACTGCCCGCCCAGGTGAGTATAATCTCACCTCTTTTTCTCATCTTTCAGGATAAAACGGGGGCTTATCTACAGCATTCCAGAATGCTGTAGATAAGCCTCTGATGCTGGTGGGCTTAGCTCATCTTCGATTTTGGGGGTGACAGGTTCCCTTTAATCCAATCAGTAAATGGCATAATGACAAAAAAAAAAATTAAAAAACACCAGAATTAAGTTTTTTTGGTCACCACAACATTGCAATAAAATGCAATAAGAGGCAATCATCAGATCTACCCAAAAATGATGTCCGTAAAACCATCAGCTCGGGGTGCAAAAAAAATAAGCCCTTCACTCAGCCCCAGATCCAGAAAAATAAAAGCACTATGGTTCTTGGAAAATGGTGACAAAAGCAAATGTTTTTTTTCTTCATACAGATTTACAATATTTTTCGCCAGCTAAATAAAAAAAAAAAAACTATACGTTTGTTATCTGCATACTTGTGCTCACCTGGAGAATCGATTTCCAGGTCAGTTTTAGAATATAGTCAACATGATAAATTAAAAAAAATAAAATAAAATTGTGGAATTGCACTTTTTTAGCTATTTCCCCGCACTTGGATCTTTTTTTTTTTTTTTTTTGCACACTTTCCAGTACACTATATGATAAAATAAATGGTGTCATTCAAAAGTACAACTCATCCTGCAAAAAAACAAGCCCTCGTATGGTTATAAATAATGAAAAAAAAAAAAAGTTATGGCTCTTGGAAGAGGGCGAGGAAAAACCGTCAACCAAAATGAAAATATAGCCCGGGGTTAAAGAGATTAATGCTTATATAGACTGCATAAAAAACATGGCATTTTTGGTGCGGTGCATTTTTGGTGCGGTGTATTTTCACTGCATCAAAAACGCAGTGTCTTACAGTACCAATAGAGTGGATGCAGGATGCATAGAACTGCATTTAGATGTGGAATTTTGCAATTCGATGTGGAAAATTTGCAGGTAAAAAACGCACATGCATTTTAGTACGTTTCCGCAGTAGAAACGCATCAAAAACGCACATAACTATATCAATAAAGTTTTGTAAAAGCCAAATACCAGGAAACATCAAAAAGTAAGCAGCTTTATTTAAAACATGACACCAACAAGAGACAAAAAAAAAAAATGCAGAAGCAAAAATGTATGTAAAAAAATGCAATGAAAAATACAAGTAACCCAATTTTTTTAATAGGCGCAAAAATGCTGCCGAAAATTTGCAACATCAAAATCGCACCAAACGATTGTTGTGGGAACATAGCCTAACAGATCTCAGATATCATGGTTTCATGTTATTCAGAATGACCTACATGCCCATATAGATGGCTAAGGAGGGGGGGGATCCTACTGACAGATTCCTTTCAAGTTAATTGGGTAGCTTCAAATCAGAATTAAAACTTGTGCATAATTTGGTGGTGGCACTACTAATATAGTATGAGGAAAATAAAAAATACTATTTCTATACCTGAATTTTGGCTGAATTGGGTTTTTAATTTTCCGACTGTTGTCCGATTTCCAGCATCTTCAGCCATCAGCACTTGATGTTCATGTGGTTTTCGTGGCGCAGCTGAATTAGATAAATGAGCTGGACCTTCTAACAGAGAAGTCCATGGTAGTAGTGGCGGCGGCGGTGGTGGAGGTGCTAATGGAGGAGGAGGAAGAAGAGGAGGAGGTGGAGGAGGAGGAGGGATAGGTGGTGGTGGGAAATGATTTTGCTTGGAGGGGTCATCACTTGCCAATGTGCATTCTGAGATTCCTTTCTGGACAATAATATGGACAGGGATGTCTGCTGATCCACTCCCCGAGCCCTGTGTTTCGTTAGGTTTCCTAGGTAAAAGTGACTGTATTCGAGAGGTTTTCAGGACAACATGAGTTCCTTTTTTCTAGATAAAGAGAAGTTATAGGACCAGTAAGCTTCCGTTAAATACACTCTGCCTTCATGACGGTGCACAACTTGAACACTGCAATTATAGACTCACATCTTTAAAACTTTTTAATCTCTGTAGTGTTTTTTGACGTTCCTGATAGACCCATTCTTTTTTCTTTATCGCCTCTTCTTTTTTCTGGTCTCTTTTCTGTTGTAACACAAAGAACGCCGTTAAAGTGTCTCCCACACACTGGCTTAAATGGTACAGAAGCTTCCACTTGCACGAGGGGTTTGGCGCGGGATCAGAAAACATACTATTCATAGACTATACTCACCATCTGTGCCGAGTGATGCTGCTGAAGACGCCTCTGTGATTCCTGGTACTCCTGGAGTTTAAGCTCCTGTGTTGCTATGCACTGATCCTAAAACCATTGGAATGGACACAAAGGATTCAGATTTAAGAGCCAAATGTAAAATCCATAAAAATGGAAAGGACACAATTTTATCAGCCACAGATAACAATGGTCTTCCACAAAGTCACTCGTCATTATTGGCATACACTCCATTTGGATCAGCCCCGCGCATTGTGAGCGCAAGTGCCACAAACGTGCTCCCCTCATATGCAGTGTCTCTCTGCACAAAACACCCCATCACCTATCAGTCTCCTCCCAGTTGGACATTTGCAACTTGCGACTGGGGCATGGGGGTAGATTAAAATATCCCTATTTTGCTGCTACAAAAAGTATGGTTAACCACTTTGTGACCAGGTGACTTTACATTTTTTGCACTTTTGCTTTTTCCTCTCCTTCGAAGAGTGATCCTTTTTATTTTTCTATCGGCATATCAAAAACAATTCAGAGTTCGGTGAAATGATAAAAAAAACAAACGCACCATTGTTTTTTGGGTTTCATTTTCACTGTGTTTAAAATGACCCGGCAACAGGCTTCTACATGTCTGCATGATTACGGTAAGCACATATAGTTCTTATTTATATTTTAGTGGTAACTTTTTATTTTTCCCCCCATCAAGATAGCGGTGGGCGGCCTTGGTGAGCTAGAAAGAAAGAAACCATCAGCTCACCACAATAAAATAGAAAATATCTGTAAATTCTGATATTGGATCGATGCGCGGATCATTGGGGCCGGTATCCACGAGTGATCAATGAAAAAAAATAGAAAAATGGAAAAATTGCAATCTGGCATCAAAAATATATATATAAAAATGTTAACTTATTTTAGCTTCTATATTTAGCTTTTTTATTCCATTATTTTTGGGATGTGAGATGACCCCCAAAACACACCAATTCATGCATTTTGATTTTCTTTTTTCACGGCATTTGCCATATTGATTTAATTTTATTATTTTACAAGTTCACGTATTGGAATTTTTTAGTTTTGTGCATACCAAATATGTTTGTGATTCTGTGTCTTATTCTTGGAAAGGAAGCAATAGGGAGGGCAAGTGATTCAAACTTTTTTTTATATATTTTAAGCATTTTACTTATTTTCACTTTTTTGTCCCCCCTGAAAGATTTGAAGAAGTGATAGTTTGATAACTTATAGTATATAATGCAATACTACACTCCTGTTAATGCAGATGCCATTGGTATAATACAGGCAACACCCGCTGTGTACGGAGTGGGATCAGCTCCAGAAACCTACACTTAACGTAAGATGTACTGGTACGTAATAAGCGTTTGGCATGTCAATTGTTAACACTAGCTGCTATATTAGGCAAGTGCTACTCGAGGTGCTTCCATGCAATTGCCAAATGACCGCTGTAGTTAGATTTTGGCTAGCTTGGCAGTAAGTTCTGTCTACTCGTGGTATTTCAAGCCTTTGCTTTCCATCAGGTAACGGTGCTTAGTTTTGCTGTGCTCTTTATATTACAATCTGTATAATTAACATTTGTGACATACTTTTTTGTTCCTCAGTAATGCTCGTCTTGAGCAGATATTCCCCCGTTTTGACTCCAGCTGTTGGGCCTTTCTTCTGAGCATTGAATATGTTGAACTGCAATTGCTACTGGACTGCTCAAACGTCTGTAGCTCCTGAGGTTCTTCACATGTGTCATAGTAGACAACCTCGTCCTCTTTTTCTGCAATCAAAAGGAGCAGACTACAAATGTGCCATTACAATTACTACAAATGCACTAAAACCTCTGTTGATTGATTTAACATTGTGCCCAAAATGCAATACATACATTTTTGGGCAATTTAAGTGGTGTTGGCATTGGTTATAGTTTTTCTTTTCATATTTTTCTATAAAAGGTGTTTGTGTAGAATGCTGGGGAAAAAAAATATGAGAAAGGCGGCCTTAAAAAAAAGGAGTAGTCCAGTCTTATGAAGAACTTTACCAGTTGCATAGTTAGGGTGCAAATAAAATTTGAGCTACTAGCTGTTAGCCCTGTGGATGCACATGTGATTGACTGAATCAGTCAAGTGGCTAGAACAGTGGATCATCGGATGTTTCTCTGGTGCCACGCAGTTCTACTGCCCTGACCGCTGGAGCCAAACAAGCCTCTGTGGTCCGGTGACAGAAGAATGATGATGGCTTCCAATGACTGCGCAGAACACTAGAGAGGCCTGTGATGAGTCGGACAGTAAGTAGGAAAGTCAGATTTTGCTGTCTTCACCCAATTCGTTCTCTCCAATAACATTTTTGGTGAGACTGGACTGCGTCTTTAAGGCCTCCTTTACACACAGATATATTTGTAGCATTTTTTAAACATGTATGTCAAGTACTAAACAGATGTCCATGGAAATACCGGCAGAAGAAATACCATATCTTGAATAAAAGCCAGTAATTCTAAAACTTCCACACACAAGTAGCTAGGAAAAGCGGATAAACAAAGCTCAATTAAACAGTGCCCACAAAAGTAGATTTACCCTCACATAATTTGTTTTTGGGAGGTCAGGCTACTATCATTGCCCTATAGACATATGAGTGCAGTACGCATAATACCCCTTGTATCCCTCCCATTTCCCCCCAGCAGCCCCAAGAACTACATAAAAAACAGCACAAAACTCAAGTTGCAGGATCTAAGTATATGTGTTTCTAGTTCATATTTTCATGGGGGTACAAAATACAGAGAAGCAAAGTGTCTACTAAATAAAATAAAATTTGTTTTATTTATAATCGATCCCACCATCTGATTCATGATATATAAACCATAGGTAACATAGGACCATATTCAGTATTTGGCGAGTTTTTTACCTCAGCATCTGTAAGCCAAAACCAGGAAAGGAAAAAAAAAAAATCAGAGGAAAAGTATAATATAAACCCGTCACCACTTCTGTATTTATCACCCACTCCCATACCTCCCAACTTTTGAAGATGGGAAAGAGGGACAAAGTTTGCGGCGCGCAACGCGCGCTGCGGCAAATTTTAGGCCACACCTCTGATCACACCCCTTCATAATTAGCCACACCCATATCCACGTCCCAACCACACCCATTTAGCACTGCTGATCACACTGTTTCATATACAATAATTATAAACAAAAAAATATGGCCACACAGTGCTCCATACTGTATAATGGCCGCACATGATGCTCCATACTGTATAATGACCGCACATGATGCTCCATACTGTATAATGGCCACACATGATGCTCCATACTGTATAATGGCCACACATGATGCTCCATACCGTATAATTACTGCACATGATGCTCCATACCGTATAATGACCGCACATGATGCCCCATACCGTATAATGGCCACACATGATGCTCCATACTGTATATTGGCCGCACATAATACTTCGTACCATATAATGGCCACACATAGCTACTCCTATATACGCAGCTGCGCTCCGTACACTTTGCACACGGCTCCGCTACGTACACACGTGCTCCGTTCCGCACACCTCGTACACACACGGCTCCGCTCCGCACACCTCGTACACACACGGCTCCGCTCCGCACACCTCGTACACACACGGCTCCGCTCCGCACACCTCGTACACACACGGCTCCGCTCAGCACACCTCGTACACACACGGCTCCGCTCCGCACACCTCATACACACACGGCTCCGCTCCGCACACCTTGTACACACACACACGGCTCTGCTACATCCACACTGTACACCTCCTGACCCCATACAAGGCATTACTTACCTCCTGCAGGACCATGTGGCAAGGTGGCAGCAACCAGCACAGCCGAGTCCTGCAATCCACGGAGGTCCCGATCTGCCGATCATGTGACCCCTGACTCCTCCCCTCCTGTGACCTCATCACAGGTCCTGTGCGCAGAAAGCAGGCAGCCATACAGAAGGGTAAAGGCACGGGGCATGGCTTAACTATACAAGGGGGCGTGTCGGTCCTGCTGTCTGCGCCGTGGGATTAGAGCGTCCCATGCGGGAGTGCGGGGCAGAGGCTGAAAACCGGGACAATCCCGCACAATGAGGGACGGTTGGGAGCTATGCACTCCTGGTTTTGGCTTACAAATACTGAGGTAAAATACTGACCAAATTCTGTACGTGTCCTAAATCAGGGACTTAAGATGAACTTGGCACTCAGGTAGCTGATGTGATTAAGGTGGAATTTAGTACAAATGTTACAGTACAGGTGTGACGTTTTGGTCCACAAGGACCTTCATCAGAGTCCACACTGAAGTAATTTCAGATGTAATGGACAGTGTCCAGGGGAGCATAGTGAGGTGCTAGTGACACGAACGTGGTGCCAAGTTCATTTTTAATACTCTAAGGTGTGGGACCCTACTTGTTCACCTTTTTCTAGGAGAGCAGTTATCACCAAATCAGAGGCTGGCTGATTATTGCAGCCGTGTTCCTTTACTTTGAAGTGCCTTTATGTTTCAGAAACATACTTAGAAAAGCTGACTGGGATCTATAGCCAGATTCATCAAGGCCAGTGATGTTCATGCCAATCTTGATGAGTGTTGGAATTAGAGGCGCCTGATTCATTATGAAGTGTATGGCTGCGTCTGAAAAGTGGGGTGTGCACCAATAAAAAAATCTTACTCCAGTCAGGGAATGGAGTAAGATTTGTGGCCACAGCTAGTCATGAATTAGATATAATACAAATAGCAAAAGGTGTGGTAACCCAACAGAAAAATCAATTGCTAGTAGCATTTTAGGGTTAAAAATGTACTTTTAATGAGATTTATATTAAAATCAATAGAACACACAGCAAAACCAAACATGCAAAGTGCATGGACTAACAAACACGTAAATAATATGGTATAGCAATAAGACCAGAGCTTCCTTTACTAATCACTAATGAACCCCTAGAGAGCAAAAAAGTATGGAGATGGCACGGCGTGACTAAAGGGAATCTGTCACCCCATTTTTGGCCTATTAGCTAAGGCCACAGCCATCATGGGCTTATCTACAGCATACTGTAATGCTGTAGATAAGCCCCCAATGTTACCTAAAAGATAAGAAAAACAAGTTAGATTATACTCACCCAGGGGCGGTCCGGTCCGATGGGCGTCGCGGTCCGGGGCCTCCCATCTTCATACGATGACGTCCTCTTTGCTTCCTGTTGCGGCTCCTGCATAGGCGTACTGATTTGCCCTGTTAAGGGCAGAGCAAAGTACTGCAGTGCGCAGGCGCCAGGAAAGGTCCGAGAAGCCCAGCGCCTGCGCACTGCAGTACTTTGCTCTGCCCTTAACAGGGCAAATCAGTACGCCTGCACTGGAGCCGCGACAGGAAGCAAAGAGGATGTCATCCTAAGAAGATGGGAGGCACCAGACCCGGACCTCGACGCCCATCGGACCGCACCACATCGGGACCGCCCCTGGACGAGTATAATCCAACTTGTTTTTCTTATCTTTCAGGTTACATCGGGGGCTTATCTACAGCATTACAGAATGCTCTAGATAAGCCCCTGATGGCGGTGGCCGCAGCTTATAGGCCAAAAATGGCGTGACAGACTCCCTTTAAGCTGATCCACTGATTGGGCAAACCAAGTCTAGGGTAAGTATACTGGATACAACTACACCCTTAATCTAATAGTGACGCCTTAGGCTACTTTCACACTTGCATTTTTCAGCTTCCTTCACAATCCGTCGTTTTTTGAGAATGCAGAAAATTTGCAGGATCCTGCATTTTCCCATAGACTTGTATTAGCGACGGATGGCCATCCGTCGCGTCCGTCGTGCACTGGATGCGTCGTGTTTTGGCGGACTGTCGGCACGAAAAAACGTTCAATGTAACGTTTTTTCGTACATCGGATCCGCCATTTCCTACCGCGCATGCGTGGCCGGAACTCCGCCCCCTCCTCCCCGGGACTTTACAATGGGCAGCGGATGCGTTGAAAAACTGCATACACTGCCCACGTTGTGCCAAATTTTCACAACATGCGTCGGTACGTCAGCCGACGCTTAGCGACGGACCCGTACCGACGCAAGTGTGAAAGTAGCCTAACACCATTTTATATTTAACCACAACAGAAACCTTAATGTTTCTGACATACAGTTAGTTGTTCTGTATTCCCCAGCATTAACCATGGGTGACGTAATATACCATACCTACAGCTAAATACCCAGCATACTCTGAATGGTAGCTGTTGAGAATTATACATTGTTTATCTTTAATATTTCCAGAAAAAGTGAAGGTACCACAGAGAGCAGTATATACCTATGAATCATGCTGTATATAGCAGTAAATCAATGAGACAGTATTGAGGAGCTGCTAAATAATCTACTATACAATTGTCTAAGGGTCACTTCCGTCTTTCTGTCTGTCCTGTCTGTCACGGATATTCATTGGTCGCGGCCTCTGTCAGTCATGGAAATCCAAGTCGCTGATTGGTCGTGGCAAAACAGCCACGGGCACAGTCCGGAAGAAAATGGCCGCTCCGTACTCCCCTCCGGTCACAGCGGCCGCTCCGTACTCCCCTCCGGTCACAGCGCCCGCTCCGTACTCCCCTCCGGTCACAGCGCCCGCTCCGTACTCCCCTCCGGTCACAGCGCCCGCTCCGTACTCCCCTCCGGTCACAGCGCCCGCTCCGTACTCCCCTCCGGTCACAGCGCCCGCTCCGTACTCCCCTCCGGTCACAGCGCTCACACAGGGTTAATGGCAGCGTTGACCGCGGTGTAACGCACTCGGTTAACGCTGCTATTAACCCTGTGTGACCAACTTTTTACTATTCATGCAGCATGAACAGTAAAAATATCTAATGTTAAAAATAATAAAAAAATAGTTACATACTCAATATTACATACGGGTGGCCCCCCGGATCGAAGCGGCCGGTTACCGATGCTCCTCGCGACGCCCCGGTGATCGCTGCATGCAGTACGGTCTCGCAAGATGATGACGTGCGGTCTCGCGAGACCGCTACGTCATCATCCCGCGAGACCGCAATGCAATCTTCAGACCAGAGCGCGCGAGGAGCATCGGTAACCGGATGCTTCGATCCGGAGGCTTCAGAAGGTGAGTATGTAACTATTTTTTATTTTCTTTTTTTTTTTTTAAACAGGGATATGATGCATACTACGTGGCTGGGCAACATACTACGTGACTGGGCAATATTGTGACTGGGCAATATACTACGTGACTGGGCAATATACTACGTGACTGGCCAATAGTGTGACTGGGCAATATACTACGTGGGCTGGGCAATATACAACGTGCGCTGCGCAATGTACTATGTGGACTGGGCAATATACTACGTGGGCTGCGTAATGTACTGCGTGGGCTGCGCAATATACTGCGGGGGCTGTGCTATACACTACGCATACATATTCTAGAATACCCGATGCGTTAGAATCGGGCCACCATCTAGTGTATATATATATCTCAAGCCTCGATCATAATGCACCCAACATGGTAAGCGCCATGAATATAATAGCAGCATCAAGTCAAGATGAATGTGGTCCAGGTATAGTGACAAAAAGTACCATACATCTCATGCACTGAGCTTCATTAAATAGAGGTGTCACTGCACCGTTCACAATATGACATGGATGGCATAGTAAGATAATAAATAGAACAGTCTCACCGAGCTATCTGAAGTAGGCAACCAGTGTACACCCATGATAGTCCTTCCTATTATGCCGGTATTCCTCACTCATCAGTGCCATCTCCATACTTTTTTGCTCTCTAGGTGTTAACCAGTGAATAGTAAGGGGAGATCTGGTCTTATTGCTATACCATACGATTTACTTGTTTGTTAGTCCAATGCACTTTCCACGTTTGGTTTTGCTGTGTTTTATTGATTTTAAGATAAATCTCATTAAAAAGTTATTTTTTAATCCTAAATCACTTATCAGAAATTGGATGAACTGTGGCATCCCACCCCTTTCCCACCATAGCTCTATCCATTTTGGCAGAGCTGGGAAAAAATGGAGTGCTACTCTGCATTGCGCAAAAATCCTTTCAAACGCGATTTAGGCCAGAGTTTTGGTATAATCATTTTGATGCATTGGAGCTCAGATCTCAGCTGATTAGTTCAAGGCAAGTCCGTGGTGACTCTCTCCCCCCCCCCCCTTGCCATGCCCTCCTATATAGGGGCTCAGAGCAGAGAATGGACCACCGGGCCCTGGTTTGCACTAGTCATCCAAGTCCACGTCAGACTTTTCAAAAAGTAAGGCTATGTATCCACAGGGCATAATCTCTGCGCTTTAGACGCAGCAGATACCCCGCTCTGCCCAAAGCAGCACCCCCTGTTGTACGTGCGGTGATTCCGGATGTGTTCATTGAACACATGCGGAATCACCACATCGTATTCATAGACCGGGTTATTTATCTTGTGGAGACTGAGCGTCTCCACAAGATAAATAGACATGCTGCGGTCGGTAAAGACGCACCGGATGTGGCCCTGCACGCATAGTGGAGACAGGATTTCATAAAATCCCATCCACTATGCTGTAACATCTGGACTCTGCGGATTGGACGCTGCGGCTGTACGCAGCGTCCAATCAGCAGCAAATCCTGATGTAATCCGGCCCGTGGAAACATCCCCTAAGGGCAGGAGATTACTCTGATAAGCACAACATTCATAGGACACAGTTGCTGACCCATTCATTGCCATGATCTGTACTCGAACTCAGTATGTTCTAATAAACGTGCAGCTAAAGGCAGGCAAATACTCTGCAGAATAATAGGGATGTGGAAGTCACTTTAATTCAACTTTTCCTACAGGAAATGGAGACAAATTCCCTAATAAAGCGATTTTCTATGTTTCATAATTTTCTCTACTGGACCAATCAAAATAAAAAAAAAAGTTTCCAAATCACATGAACAATTTAAAGAGCTGAAAACATCTGGGCTAAAATTCCTCAGGAACCCTGCAGAAGCTGGTGTCTGGCCATGCATCATGCTTGCAGCAGGTCGTAACAGCCACAGGATGCTTGTCATGAAGGGGGTGAGTAATTCTAAGACTGCAGCTATAATAGTAAGTTTAAGTGGCATTTTGATGAATTTGGAGACCACTTGTTATATCAGTTGTGTTGGGGTATTTAAATTGTTCTGGCTTCCTCGCTTTATTGCAAACCATGCTAATTAAACTAATTTGCAAGTGGGGTTGAATACTTTTGATTGCAACTGTATGTCAAATATGATCATGGAATACAATGGGCCTAACGTGTTCCAGAACAGTGCCAGTTTGGCTTGTTTGGGCACAATACATTAGCTGCTATTTTACAGTATAGGAAAGAGAAGCTGTCAGTTACCTTTCATTTGCCTTCGTAGTGTGTCCAGTTCAGTTATCAGCAACATTTCTTCATGTTTCAATATATCAAACTGAACATCATATAGTTCTAGCTGCGTCTCGTAGTACTGCAACTCCAGCCGATCCAAACATGCAATTGCCCCGTCAGAGTTACTCAGATTTTCCATCTGTCAGACCAAGTGCATATTGTGAAATCATTTGGCACCTTTCTGAATGTTGCTTTGTGCAATGACGGCATAATACAGGACTCATTTATACAATCAGATACGGTAGTGGTGTGACTACTCGCACACCACAACTCATGCTGCTGATCTTTAGACGTCTCCACTGTGTATGTAACCCAAATCAGTGATCCTGCTTCTTATACAAGTAATTGACGGACATCTCTGGTGTCTGATTTACTCCCAGCTGAAATCAAACTGCCTGATCCTCATTTTTACCCAACATCTACTGTTGGAAGAGTCAGGAGGCACCTATTCACATTAGATTGTGGGCTGACCTTGCCACTATAAGGCTAATGTGACTCTTAAGAATGGCCAGATGGCTACATCTCTGCCGATAGATAGCACTAACAAGTGCCGATATTCATCTTCTTACTAATGGACGGGAAGGAATAGTCCTAATTTTTGTACTCTACCTCCTAGCAGTTCGAATATAACATGTCTGAGTTTGGCAGAAAGGGTATTTGTTTTAAAATAAACATTACAACCTACAAAAATAACATTTATAAAGTATCTTACGCTTTGCTTGATATCTGCCCTCTTCTGATTCAGGCACAACTCCTTTGATCTCATATGCTGAAGACTTTCCTTTGCCAACATAGACTTGATCCTCTCCAGTCTAGGCACCGCTGAGGCCCAAGTGGCTTGTCCAAATCTCCTTCGGTCCAACTCCATATGTTTTTGCATTGCTGTTGAAAAGAAACAAGTCATCATCATGATCCTCATCAGAGATTATAATCCTCAAAACCATTTAACTGCTAGTTTCTAAAAGTCTATAAACTGTAAAAACTGTCGTGGTCATCAATTCAAGGCAGATGCTTTTTCCCATTGAAATGAACATAGAGGAAACCACTGAAATCTTTGAGTAGGTTTTGAAAGATGCTTGAGAGGGGATATAGATTCTATCATACATACATTGAGCAAAAGGATTGGTGTTACTCATTATGTATAGGCCAACCATAAAAAAGGTGGTGATCAAAGTCTGATAAAAATGGAAGAGTATGAATTAGGCTATGTGCACACGTTGCGGATTGGGGTGCAGAATTTTCTGCACAAAATCTGCATCTCCTTGCAGAAAACGCAGGTGCAGATTTCATGCGTTTTTTACCCCTGCGGATTTCTATAATGGAAGGGTGCAGAAACGCTGCAGATCCGCACAAAAGAAGTGACATGCTCTTTCTTTTGATCCGCAGCGTTTTCCATGCGGAAGTTTCCGCACCATTAGCACAGCATTTTTTTCCCTATAGATTTACATTGTACTGTAAATCACAGTGCGGATCTGCAGCGTTTGTGCGGAAAAAACGCTGCGGATCCACAGTAAATCCGCATCGTGTGCACATAGCCTTAGAAGTCTTACCAACTCCCCAGCACCGGACTGTGGTGTATATCTTGCAGATTTAAAGAGTACCCAGCATCAATCTGGGGCTGCCCTTCACATCTAATAAAAAAAAACAAAAAAAAAAACAGCCTGGCGATTTTACTAAATATATGGTACATTTTTGTCAAAACCGCTCAAAGATTTCCTACTGACCCCTGAAAGGGTCCGACTTTGCTAGAAAGTTTGGACCTACCTTTCGGTTGTGGGATCCCGGCATGCAGAAAGAACAGGAACCCACATCCCTCTGTGGCTCTTTCATGGTGAAAAAGCGAAATCTTGCCTTGTATTGATCCATCAATGCCATGTACATTACTGTGGCAGCGATCGATCAACACAAAGACATCTCAATCTTCAGTATGAGTGTGGTTGCAGAGTGATGTTGGATCCCGCTGTCCGTGTCAGCATACTACAACGCGGATGTTTGCACCTGACTTGGTAGAAAGATGGGCCCATTCGGGGCATATGCAGAATTTATGAGCAGTTTTGACAGCAACTTATCATTTAGCAAGAGCACCAGTGTGGGGATACCCACTTTATTTATTTAATTAAGTAGAAACATTTATGACATACAGTGTATCCTCTAGAAATGCCATAAAATGTCTACTTGATGCCAGCTGAACTACTACAGCGGTGAATAATGGGCACCCATGTAGCGGCTCCCTCTCCAGTCATGTGTTTATGTCGACAGTAAAAATAGGGAAGTGGAGGACCCCCTCCTGGAGATACGTGTGGGTTCCAGAGATGGAATGTACATGTATTAGGCAAATACGGCATATATCCCTAGCATTCGTCATAACCATCTATTCAGTGACAACCTCTGTAAAGATTTTCCCATCTTATAAAATGACATCACGAAGCTAGCTGTGGCTCAAAAGACTGCGGAAGCACAGCTTTTTTCTCAAAAACTCAGCAAAAAAAAAAAAGACTCCGCGTGCACACATGGCCTAAAGGGAGTTTTCCAGATGTAAAACTCCATTCCTAAAACGAGCATGAATTTGAAGAGGAACTGGTCACGTGAAAAACCACTATTAACATGAAGATATGGGGTAAATGTGCAGGTTAATAGCATTCTGAAACTGCACTGCGCTGGCACTTAGAGCCCCGCTGCCAAGAGAAAATTAACTTTATTCCTCCTGGCCTCATTTAGGTGTCAGTCTTGGGGGGGTGGCGCGGCTTCAATCACCGCCCTGTAGCCACCCCTTGGCCTGACTGAGCCCACTGTCAGTGCCGGGGGTGCAGTTACAGCCGCCACTCTCTACATAAAGAGCGGTGACTTAAACCCTGCGCCTGTGAAAAACACAAATGCTGCCAGAAAAAAAATTAATTTCCCTCTAAGTATGGGCTCCGCATGGTGTTGGAATTCTATTAACCTGCAGATTAACCCCATATCTGCAAGAAACAGCCTTTTTTCACGTGACAGGCTAGAATTTTGACACTAAATGTAAACGCTAGCATCTGATCACATGATGCGGTGACAAGCCGGTCGGCGTCCAGTCTGACCTGATGCACGAGAAGCCCACTACGGTTCTCCTACCTGACAGCGCTTTTGAAGTCTCCTTGAAGTAATCCACAGTTATATTCCGTATCGAGCGCTCAGCCTCTTCTGCAGTTGTGTTCCACTTATCAGCCTCCTTTTGCAAAGCTTCTATGCGTTTTGGGCCTAAATCCTCCATTTCCAATGATTTCTGTGTAGAAACAACTAAAGTCGTGATACAGTTTCCCCATCTTGGGTGCACAGCGCACATCTCGGCTGAGCCTTCTGTCAGCTGGATACATCCGTATTCATTGTGGTACAACTCCAGGAGGGGGGCTCGGATGTATCCCCCTGTTTAAACATTACGGATATTAAAAAAATATATATATATAAGCCACAGACTATTTCTCTACTTTGTGGTTTTCCATAGGAAAATGGAGATTGCTGCAGTTTATAAAAAAAAAACAAAAAAAAAAAAACAGGAGTATGCCGTTTCCTAGAAGGATTTGCCTTGATGACGCACAGTGTCTCAGACTGCTACAGGACCACGTCACCAGGATTTTTTCCCCAGATAAGAGTAAGATGTGCATTGTAGATGTGAAATTCAATAAGCTCCGGCTGCACTTGGACTGGTACAATTGCAGGAATAAATCACTTTGACTATAATTGGTTCCAAGGACTCTGTAAACAAAGCCCTTGAGGACTTCCAATATAAAAAGCATAAAAAACAGACAAAAAGTAGTAATTCCCTACCAGTATTTCCAGCTTGTACAATATGGCCAGCTCCCGCATATCCCTGAAAGGCTGCAGTAGGTACTGGTGGAACTGGGTTGCCACGGTAACTAGTTCCATAAAAGCTTCATCTTCTTCCTCATAAACTTTAAGTAAAGACATCATTTTGTCGGCATTTTTGTGCTGATGAAGAATCTAAAAAAAACAAACAAAAAAAAAAATTAAAAATACATTAGCATAATTAATAGCTCACAAACTTGTGCTTCAACGGGGTTATCGCTCACAAGGCGCCACAATGACTACAAGGTTTCCCTATGGGATGGAAAATTGCAGGCAAAGTTGGATTTTTCTTAATGACTGTAATTATTATTTCAGTTACAAAATTTTCAACTTCCAATTGTCTTCATCAGGACATTATGGGGCAGATTTATACACCAGTCTTGGGGAGAGGGGGAAAAAAAAAGGTTTGGGGAGGGGATCCTTGGAATAAGTTGTGCGCAGTTTATTAAAAAAGTTACCTAGTAATCTTCATAGGTCAGGTTTTTACCATCAGGTGTTTTATTAGGGATTTTTACGTATGGAAAAATAAAATAAAATGACAGATCTTCCCCTATCCATAATGTTAATCATACACTGCACAGCGCTGCCTTCTTCTGTGAGCTGTCCATGATATTCATAGACCCAGAGACTTGTACGGGGAATTTGGATCTGGTCTAAAGTGTATGGAGACGCCAGCCAACTGATGGTTGGGAAAGATCATCGCATAGGTCCAATTTTGGATCGCCAATCGCTTTGACATCCTGGCCGACGTGTTGTCAGAGGCTTTCCCACACACAGGAGCGCTCAGCAGAGAGATTGCTCTTGCATATGGTAGGGGATAAGATGGCTGTAGGCAGCATTGCTCAGCAGACAGCTAACTAGTGTGTATGGCCAGCTTTAATGGGCTACTTGCTGTAGATTTAATCATCTCCTGCTGATATAATCACTATTTGGTCATTACGGAGCTAGTAAGCCTGCTGTCCCTGTGTATTGGGTTCTACTCTTCTCATCCCCCGGGCAGTAGAAATCATGTTCTCAGCTCCTCCTAATCTCTGCACATGTTAAAGGTGTCAATGGGGTCATACTAGCCAGAATGGAGAGGACCATGTTAGGTGGGCTGCACTGCGGAAATGAAGGAGCCTTAACCTTTCAAATAAGGCCCTTTTTATTAATACCAACGCGTTTCGGCACAAAAAAAAAAAAAAGGGTGTCAGTCTAGCGCTCAAACACTAATAATAAAAAAACCTGATTTGGAATGCCAAGGATCCTTCATTCCCGCACCTAAAGTGATACTCTCCATTTTGGTTAATACATCTCTTGACAAATTTTTCCTCCAGCCACGGGGCAGCAGCTTTAGGCCACGTTCACACGTTCAGTATTTGGTGAGTTTTTTACCTCAGTATCTGTAATCCAAAACCAGGAGGAGAAAAATGCCGAAGTGGTGACGGGTTTCTATTATACTTTCGCTTACAAATACTAATGTAAAAGAAAAGCCAAATACCGATAGTGTGACCGTGGCCTTACATGCTTCTATAGGTATTGTGCCGGCACACAACACCTTTAGGCGAGAGCCATGACTGCTTTCGTTTATCTGATGGCACTGCCCCGTTTGTGTGCGCTTCCATCCTTTCTCAAGCTCTTTATGAGGTTTTACTACTAGACATGGGCCAAAAGAGGGTCTGTTTGGCTGGTTTATGCGAACAGGTCACAAAAAGGATTAGAATAGTGAATGTTGATGACATTTAGCCATCCCACATGACCCAGTAAAAGCATATCCATTACACAGATGCAAAAACTGCCATGTTAGCAAGAATGTTAAGTGGCCACTGTATGTCATACATTACAGGTATGTGATAATGGACATGTTCTAGGGACATGACAGCAACCGATTTTTGCAGACATTACAATTCAGTGACATAGGAAACTGAACATGGTCTTGTAAATGATTAATAGCTGATGTTAATAAAGGGGAAAGAAAAAAAAACATTTTGCCCCACTTCTGGATGTAACTTGTTTTTTTCATACATTCTTGTGAACCTATACAATGGCTGAGCTTCAAGTCTACTGCAGGCCTATGGCAACCCATCAATCACGTCACTGGGGGTGGTGAGAGACGATGTGTGCATTGGCAGTGATGTAATTTAACTGTCGCTGCCATCTACTGTATATGGTTGACAGCTACAGCGGCAGGCCAGCTCCAGTCACGGCTGTTAGACACAGAGGCCTGCGATGCAATATAACTGGCATCTGCCCTGTGTGGAGGAAGCTCATCTCCTGATTTACAGTTACATCCAGATGCGCAAAAGTGTTAAATATAAAAAATTAGTGGATGCAAATACACTATGGAAGCCTATGGTGACATAATTAAGGCATCCATTACAGCCTCTTAAATGAGGGGGGGGGCGCCCTCAGACAGGGAATAGGAGTCCACAGGGAGACACTGAGCACACGCTGCTCAGTATCTCTGCTGGAAGACAGGCTGTATGATCGCATCGTGCAACCATGCAGCCTGAGATCTAGATGGAGCAGAGCTAGACCCGTCGTGGGACAAATGGATTAGAAGCATCTCTGTGGAAAGGTGAGGAATATTGTGGTTTTAATTTTTAACTCTCTTGCAGATGACAAGTGTGTCAGTGGAATGGGCGAGGTCGCAAGTATGATTTAATTAAGATTAAAGGAGTGTGTCATTCTTTCAATTAAAGGACCTTTTTCTGGGTGTCTGTTTTCATACAGTGTGACTGGGGTTATTAATGGTGGCGTCAAATTGACGCCTCTCCATTACTAACCTCGGGGCTTGATGTCACCTGACAATACAAAGGTGACATCAACCCCCTCCCCCCAACTATAACCCCACTTGCAACCGCTACAGGGCAACTGGTCAGAGCAAGGCTATGGCTGGGGACACACTTGCGAAAAACTCACACGAGTCTCGCACTGCCGTCAGCACTCAGGTCCGGAGTGTGCGGCTGCATGTATTTCTATGCAGCTGAGCGCTCCAGTCTGAGTGCCAGCGGCAGTGCTGGATATTGAGACACGAGACTAATGTGAGTTTCTCACAAGTGTGACCCCGGCCTTAGGGTACCGTCACACAGTCACACTTTGATCGCTACGACCGTACGATCCGTGACGTTCCAGCGATATCCATACGATATCGCTGTGTCTGACACGCAGCAGCGATCAGGGATCCTGCTGAGAATCGTACGTCGTAGCAGATCGTATGGAACTTTCTTTCGTCGCTTGATCACCCGCTGACATCGCTGGATCGTTGTGTGTGACAGCGATCCAGCGATGTGTTCGCTTGTAACCAGGGTAAACATCGGGTAACTAAGCGCAGGGCCGCGCTTAGTAACCCGATGTTTACCGTGGTTACCAGCGTAAAAGTAAAAAAAAAAAAAAACAGTACATACTCACATTCCGGTGTCTGTCCTCCGGCGTCTCAGCTTCTCTGCACTGTGAGCGCCGGCCAGCCAGAAAGCGAGCACAGCGGTGACGTCTGACGTCACCGCTGTGCTTTCCGGCTCTGCTGCTTACACAGTGGAGAGAAGCAGAATGCCAGGGGACAGACACCGGAATGTAAGTATGTACTGTTTTTTTTTTTTTACGTTTACGCTGGTAACCAGGGTAAACATCGGGTTACTAAGCGCGGCCCTGCGCTTAGTTACCCGATGTTTACCCTGGTTACCCGGGGACTTCGGCATCGCTCCAGCGCCGTGATTGCAACGTGTGACCGCAGTCTACGACGCTGGAGCGATACTCATACGATCGCTGCGACGTCACGATCGTGCCGTCGTAGCGATTAAAATGGTACTGTGTGACGGTACCCTTAGTGCCAGAATTGGCACATCTTAGAAAAGCGCCCTCTCTGGGGCGGCTGAGAGATGATGTTTTTAGCCTGCGGGGGGGGGAGAATCCATGGCCTCTTCCTAGGCTATTAACATCAGCCTGCAGCTGCATGCCTAAACTTTGGTGGTTACTAATTAAAGCCCCCCCGTCTTTTTTTTGTGGGGGGAGACATTAAACTGCCCATGCACATCTTTCTATGTATATTTCTATTCTATCTTGGGACACCGCAAATTAACTGCACTTGGCTGATGAAATGTCAGGCGTTTTAGTAAATGGGTGCTTAAAATTTTTTTCTCACACCCATTGACCTGCATTGGCAATGGCCTCCTCGGCACACCACTCCATGCCCGCACCGTTCTCACGGCCTCCTTGGACCGGCACACCACTACACGCCCGCACCGTTCTCACGGCCTCCTTGGCCCGGCACACCACTACACGCCCGCACCGTCCTCACGGCCTCCTTGGCCCGGCACACCACTACACGCCCGTACCGTCCTCACGGCCTCCTTGGCCCGGCACACCACTACACTACACGCCCGCACCGTTCTCACGGCCTCCTTGGCCCGACACACCACTACATGCCCGCACCGTCCTCACGGCCTCCTTGGCCCGGCACACCACTACACGCCCGTACCGTCCTCACGGCCTCCTTGGCCCGACACACCACTACATGCCCGCACCGTCCTCACGGCCTCCTTGGCCCGGCACACCACTACACGCCCGTACCGTCCTCACGGCCTCCTTGGCCCGACACACCACTACATGCCCGCACCGTCCTCACGGCCTCCTTGGCCCGGCACACCACTACACGCCCGTACCGTCCTCACGGCCTCCTTGGCCCGACACACCACTACACGCCCGCACCGTCCTCACGGCCTCCTTGGCCCGGCACACCACTACACGCCCGCACCGTCCTCACGGCCTCCTTGGCCCGGCACACCACTACACGCCCGCACCGTTCTCACGGCCTCCTTGGCCCGGCACACCACTACACGCCCGTACCGTCCTCACGGCCTCCTTGGCCCGGCACACCACTACACGCCCGTACCGTTCTCACGGCCTCCTTGGCCCGGCACACCACTACACGCCCGTACCATCCTCACGGCCTCCTTGGCCCGGCACACCACTACACGCCCGTACCGTCCTCACGGCCTCCTTGGCCCGGCACACCACTACACGCCCGCACCGTCCTCACGGCCTCCTTGGCCCGGCACACCACTCCATGCCCGCACCGTTCTCACGGCCTCCTTGGCCCGGCACACCACTACACGCCCGTACCGTCCTCACGGCCTCCTTGGCCCGGCACACCACTACACGCCCGCACCGTCCTCACGGCCTCCTTGGCCTGGCACACCACTACACGCCCGCACCGTTCTCACGGCCTCCTTGGCCCGGCACACCACTACACGCCCGTACCGTCCTCACGGCCTCCTTGGCCCGGCACACCACTACACGCCCGCACCGTCCTCACGGCCTCCTTGGCCTGGCACACCACTACACGCCCGCACCGTTCTCACGGCCTCCTTGGCCCGGCACACCACTACACGCCCGTACCGTCCTCACGGCCTCCTTGGCCCGGCACACCACTACACGCCCGCACCGTCCTCACGGCCTCCTTGGCCCGGCACACCACTCCATGCCCGCACCGTTCTCACGGCCTCCTTGGCCCGGCACACCACTACACGCCCGTACCGTCCTCACGGCCTCCTTGGCCCGGCACACCACTACACGCCCGTACCGTCCTCACGGCCTCCTTGGCCCGGCACACCACTACACGCCCGCACCGTCCTCACGGCCTCCTTGGCCCGGCACACCACTCCATGCCTGCACCGTTCTCACGGCCTCCTTGGCCCGGCACACCACTACACGCCCGTACCGTCCTCACGGCCTCCTTGGCCCGGCACACCACTCCATGCCCGCACCGTTCTCACGGCCTCCTTGGCCCGGCACACCACTACACGCCCGCACCGTCCTCCTTGGCCCGGCACACCACTACACGCCCGTACCGTCCTCACGGCCTCCTTGGCCCGGCACACTTGCTCCTCCAGGCTTTTCTTGCGGAACTCGTGCAGGTTCTCGAAGTATTTCTCTGCGTCCTCCACGTCCTCCGGGAACAGCACGTCCAGCACGATCTGGCGGCCGCACTCCTCTATGGCGGCGCCCAGGTACCGCTCCAGGGTCCGGCACACCGCGTCCTCCTCCTCCGAGCTGCCCTCCCAGGACGGAGCATTGGGGAACAGCAGCGTCCACAGGCTGCCGGCGGGGAGCTGGGCCGGGAGGCGGGGGAAGCAGGGCTGCAGGCGGCTGCACACGGAGCTCAGCTGCCGGTGGATGTGCTCCAGGTCCTGCACGGTGTACAGCCCGGCCCAGCTGCTCTGCTCCCCGTCCTCACCCTCCCGCCGCTTCCTCCGCTGCGCCGTCCGGTTGTGGCAGGTCACCGCGAACTTGCTGTCCACCTGGTTCCAGGCCACGATGAAGCCCATCCTATACTGCTCCGGCTCCTGGAAGATGTTAGGGCGCACCGCCACCCAGCCGTCCAGACTGTCCATCCGCTCCCCGTCCATAGCCCCACGCGTGACGTCCACTCGTCAGGTGCGAGCCCCGCCGTCACAGCTCCGGGGGCGCCGCATGTAAACACGACCTTTGTGCACAGCAGTGGGGGTGGCGCGGCCGGGACTTTCCTCCTCACTTGTCATAGGCTGATGATAAGTGACGTCAGTAGCCGGCGTCACGAGGTGTAGTCATGTGATTGCACTGTGACCTGACATTCTTAAAAATAGGCTCTGTGGAGAGGCTGTACGTGGCGGCCAATCAAAACGCTGCTTTCATTCTCTGACTATAAAAGCTGTAATTTGATTGGATCCCTTTGGACTGACCAGCTTTTTTTTGCTTTTGGTTTCATAAGTTCTGTATTCTCCATGTGCTTACAGGTCACAGTTATGAACTGGGGAGAATTTCTAGTTATGAAATATTGCGACTGTCTAATAGGATGGAAAATATATCCATACAAAAAAGCATTTAACAGGCAAAAGCAAAGCTAGAAACAAAATGAGCAGATACCCTGCTGTAGGTAACTAGTAATACTGCCTATAAATAACATAGGGTGCGTAGCTGACACCCACCGCAACCAGGTATACCTATCCTCTAGTATTAAAACCTTTTCATGTGTCAGACCACCTCAGTGTAGATGGGTGCCGAGCAGGACCGGGTGTTTGGAAGATCAGAGCCGCATCTGCCATGAAGTGAGGCACCGTATTTTTCAGACTGAGACACTCTCTTTTTTTCACCAAATTTGAGAGTAAACTGGAGGTGCGTCTTATAGTCCAAATGTAGCTTAGGAGTGGAGCGAGACTGCGGGCTCTGGGATGGGAGGAGAAGGTGTCCCGGCGGTGCGAGGCTGTGGGCCCTGGGATGGGAGGAGGAGGTGTCCAGGCGAAGCAAGTCTGCGGGCTCAGGGCAGGGAGGAGGGGGTGTCCCGGCGGTGCGAGGCTGCGGGCCCAGGGCTGGGAGGAGGGGGTGTCCCGGCAGTGCGAGGCTGCGGGCCTAGGGCTGGGAGGAGGGGGTGTCCCGGCGGTGCGAGGCTGCGGGCCCAGGGCTGGGAGGAGGGGGTGTCCCGGCGGTGCGAGGCTGCGGGCCCAGGGCCAGGAGTTGGGGGTGTCCCAGCGGTGCGAGGCTGCGAGCCTAGGGCTGGGAGGAGGGGGTGTCCAGGCGGAGCGAGGCTGCGGGCCCTGGGATGGGAGGAGCTGGTGTCCAGGCGGAGCAAGACTGCGGGCCCAGGGCTGGGAGGAGGGGGGTATCCTGGCGGTGCGAGGCTGCGGGCCTAGGGCTGGAAGGAGGGGGTGTCCTGGCGGTGCAAGGCTGCGGGCCTAGGGCTGGGAGGAGGGGGTGTCCCGGCAGTGCGAGGCTGAGGGCCCAGGGCTGGGAGGAGGGGGTGTCCTGGCGGTACGAGGCTGCGGGCCCAGAGCTGGGAGGAGGGGGCGAGGCTGCGGGCCCAGGGCTGGGAGGAGGGGGTGTCCCGGCGGTGCGAGGCTGCGGGCCCTGGGATGGGAGGAGGAGGTGTCCCGGCAGTGCGAGGCTGCGGGCCCAGGGCTGGGAGGAAGGTGTTGTGAATTCTGCTTTTGGGCTCCCTCCGATGGTTGTAGGTGGTAATGCAGTTGCCCCTGAGTTGCAGTCCTGGTCAGGTGTATCTGCTGATTGCAGTTCTGACTGGGGTATTTAGGCGTGCAGGATTCATTAGTCCTTGCCAGTTGTCAATTGTTGTTGGGAGGTGTTGGACCTCTGCTTGGTTCCTCCTGCCTTTCTGCCAAATCAGCAAAGATAAGTGTCTGGGTTTTTTTTTTCCTGTGGCACACATGCTATGTGCTTCAGAATTCAGTGCTATTCTTTGTGTTTTCTTGTACAGCTTAGATTGTGTCAGTATTTTCTCAGTCTTGTTGGATTCTCTGGAGTGGCAGATATACATTCCATGTCTTTAGTTAGATTGTGGAACTTTTTGTATTATCTGCTGTGGATATTTTTGGAAGGGTTTTAATACTGACCGCCTAGTAATCTGTCCTATCCTTTCCTATTTAGCTAGAGTGGCCTCTTTTGCTAAATCCTGTTTTCTACCTGCGTGTGTCTATTCTTCGCCTACTCACAGTCATTATTCGTGGGGGGCTGCCTATCCTTTGGGGGTCTGCTCTGAGGCAAGGTAGCATTCCTATTTCCATCTATAGGGGTATTTAGTCCTCCGGCTGTGTCGAGGTGTCTAGGGTTTGTTAGGCACACCCCACGGCTACTTCTAGTTGCGGTGTTAGTTCAGGATTTGCGGTCAGTACAGGTTCCACCGACTCCAGAGAAAGTTTCATGCGGCTCCAAGGTCACCAGATCATAACAGTACAACTGGCCAGTAATGAGTTAAATGCATCTCAGAAGAAGGGAAGAAAGGTGTTGAGCCATTTTTTTTTTCTGTAGTCTGTTTTGTCTTTTCTTCCCTCTTTATTTATGGGTGGCTGAGGAGTCTTGTGCCAGCATGGATGTTCAGGAATTAGCTTCTCGTGTAGACCATCTTGCTGCTAGGGTACAGGGTATTTCTGATTATATTGTTCAGACTCCTGCTTTAGAGCCGATGATTCCTACTCCTGATTTTTTGGTGATAGGTTCAAATTTTGGGGTTTTAAAAACAATTGTAAACTGTTTTTTGCTCTGAGACCGCGATCCTCCGGTGATTCCATTCAGCAGGTTAAAATTGTCATCTCCCTGCTGCGTGGCGATCCACAGGATTGGGCATTTTCCCTGGAATCTGGGAATCCGGCCTTGCTTAATGTAGATTCCTTTTTTCAGGCTTTAGGATTATTATATGATGAACCGAATTCTGTGGATCAAGCGGAGAAAACCTTGTTGGCCCTGTCTCAAGGTCAAGAGGCGGCAGAATTGTATTGTCAGAAATTTAGAAAATGTGCTGACTAAATGGAATGAGGATGCTTTGGTGGCAATTTTCAGAAAGGGTCTTTCTGAATCCGTTAAAGATGTTATGGTGGGGTTTCCCACGCCTTCCGGTCTGAGTGATTCTATGTCTCTGGCCATTCAGATTGATCGGCGTTTGCGGGAGCGTCAAACTGTGCGCGCTGTGGCGTCGTCCTTAGAGCAAAGTCATTGTGGTGACGCTTCTGATGTCATTTCAGTCTGCCCTAAGCGGACAAAAAGGATCGCTAGTTCATTTACTATCAGTACTGTACAACCTAAATTTCTGTTATCGGTGTCCTTGATCTGCTCATTGTCATCATTTTCTGTCATGGTGTTTGTGGATTCAGGTGCCGCCTTGAACTTAATGGATTTTGAGTTTGCCAGGTGTTGTGGTTTTCCCTTGCAGCCTTTGCAGAACCCTATTCCTTTAAGGGGGATTGATGCTACACCTTTGGCTAAAAATAAGCCCCAGTTTTGGACACAGGTGATCATGCACATGGCGCCAGCCCATCAGGAAGATTGTCGATTTCTGGTGTTGCATAATTTGCATGATGTTATCGTGCTGGGTTTCCCGTGGTTGCAGGTACATAATCCTGTGTTGGATTGGAAATCTATGTCTGTGACTAGTTGGGGTTGTCAGGGGGTTCATAATGATGTTCCTTTGATGTCAATCTCCTCTTCTGAAATTCCAGAGTTTTTGTCTGATTTTCAGGATGTATTCGATGAGCCCAAGTCCAGTTCCCTTCCACCGCACAGGGACTGTGATTGTGCGATTGACTTAATTCCAGGCAGTAAGTTTCCTAAGGGCCGACTTTTCAACCTGTCTGTGCCTGAACATACCGCCATGTGGAGTTATGTTAAGGAGTCTTTGGAGAAAGGGCATATTCGGCCATCTTCTTCACCGTTGGGAGCAGGGTTTTTTTTTGTTGCTAAGAAGGATGGCTGCTTGAGACCTTGTATTGATTATCGCATCTTGAATAAGATCACGGTCAAGTTTCAATACCCTTTACCTTTGCTTTCCGATTTGTTTGCTAGGATTAAGGGGGCTAGTTGGTTTACGAAGATTGACCTTCGGGGGGCATATAATCTTGTTCGTATTAAGCAGGGTGATGAATGGAAAACTGCGTTTAATACGCCCGAAGGCCATTTTGAATACCTTGTGATGCCATTCGGGCTCACTAACGCTCCATCTGTTTTTCAATCCTTCATGCATGATATCTTCCGGACTTATATTGATAAATTCTTGATTGTATATTTGGACGATATTTTGATTTTTTCCGATGATTGGAAGTCTCATGTGGAACAGGTCAGGATGGTATTTCAGATCCTTCGTGACAATGCTTTGTTTGTGAAGGGGTCTAAGTGTCTCTTTGGGGTTCAGAAGGTTTCTTTTTTGGGCTTTATTTTTTCTCCCTCATCTATGGAGATGGATCCGGTTAAGGTTCAGGCCATTCATGATTGGATTCAACCCACATCCGTGAAGAGCCTTCAGAAATTTTTGGGTTTTGCAAATTTTTATCGCCGTTTCATTGCTAACTTCTACAGCGTGGTTAAACCCTTGACTGATTTGACGAAAAAAGGCGCTGATGTGGCGAATTGGTCCTCTGCGGCTGTCTCTGCCTTTCAGGAGCTTAAACACCGATTTACTTCTGCTCCGGTGTTGCGCCAACAAGATGTTTCTCTTTCGTTTCAGGTTGAGATTGATGCTTCTGAGATTGGGGCAGGGGCCGTTTTGTCTCAGAGGAATTCTGTTGATTGTTCTTTGATGAAACCGTGTGCCTTCTTCTCCCGCAAGTTTTCGCCTGCTGAATGCAATTATGATGTCGGCAATCGGGAGTTGTTGGCTATGAAGTGGGCGTTTGAGGAGTGGCGACATTGGCTTGAGGGAGCTAAGCACCGTATTGTGGTCCTGACCGATCATAAGAATTTGATTTACCTCGAGTCTGCCAAACGGCTGAGTCCTAGACAGGTTCGATGGTCCTTGTTTTTTTTCCCGTTTTGATTTCGTGGTTTCGTATCTTCCGGGTTCTAAGAATATTAACCCCTTCATGACCTTGCCATTTTTTGCAATTCTGACCAGTGTCCCTTTATGAGGTAATAACTCAGGAACGCTTCAACGGATCCTTGCGGTTCTGAGATTGTTTTTTCGTGACATATTGGGCTTCATGTTAGTGGTAAATTTAGGTCGATAATTTCTGAGTTTATTTGTGAAAAAAACGGAAATGTGGCGAAAAATTTGAAAAGTTTGCAATTTTCACATTTTGAATTTTTATTCTGTTAAACCAGAGAGGTATGTGACACAAAATAGTTAATAAATAACATTTCCCACATGTCTACTTTACATCAGCACAATTTTGGAAACAAATTTTTATTTTGCTAGGAAGTTATAAGGGTTAAAATTTGACCAGTGATTTCTCATTTTTACAACAAAATTTACAAAACCATTTTTTTTAGGGACCACCTTACATTTGAAGTCAGTTTGAGGGTTCTATATGGCTGAAAATACCCAAAAGTGACACCATTCTAAAAACTGCACCCCTCAAGGTGCTCAAAACCACATTCAAGAAGTTTATTAACCCTTCAGGTGTTTCACAGCAGCAGAAGCAACATGGAGGGGAAAAATTAACATTTAACTTTTTAGTCACAAAAATGATCTTTTCGCAACAATTTTTTTATTTTCCCAAGGGTAAAAGGAGAAACTGGACCACGAATGTTGTTGTCCAATTTGTCCTGAGTACGCTGATACCTCATATGTGGGGGTAAACCACTGTTTGGGCGCACGGCAGGGCTCGGAAGGGAAGGAGCGCCATTTGACTTTTTGAATGAAAAATTGGCTCCAATCTTTAGCGGACACCATGTCGCGTTTGGAGAGCCCCCGTGTGCCTAAACATTGGAGCTCCCCCACAAGTGACCCCATTTTGGAAACTAGACCCCCCAAGGAACTTATCTAGAAGCATAGTGAGCACTTTAAACCCCCAGGTGCTTCACAAATTAATCCGTAAAAATGAAAAAGTACTTTTTTTTCACACAAAATTTCTTTTAGCCTCAATTTTTTCATTTTCACATGGGCAACAGGATAAAATGGATCCTAAAATTGGTTGGGCAATTTCTCCTGAGTACGCCAATACCTCATATGTGGGGGTAAACTACTGTTTGGGCACATGGTAAGGCTCGGAAGGGAAGGAGCGCCATTTGACTTTTTGAATGAAAAATTATCTCCATAGTTAGCGGACACCATGTCAGGTTTGGAGAGGCCCTGTGTGCCTAAACATTGGAGCTCCCCCACAAGTGACCCTATTTTGGAAACTAGACCCCCCAAGGAACTTATCTAGATGCATAGTGAGCACTTTAAACCCTCAGGTGCTTCACAAATTGATCCGTAAAAATGAAAAAGTACTTTTTTTTCACACAAAATTTTTTTAGCCTCAATTTTTTCATTTTCACATGGGCAACAGGATAAAATGGATCCTAAAATTTGTTGGGCAATTTCTCCTGAGTACGCCGATACCTCATATGTGGGGGTAAACCACTGTTTGGGCGCACGGCAGGGCTCGGAAGGGAAGGCACGCCATTTGGCTTTTTGAATGGAAAATTAGCTTCAATCATTAGCGGACACCATGTCGCGTTTGGAGAGCCCCTGTGTGCCTAAACATTGGAGCTCCTGCACAAGTGACCCCATTTTGGAAACTAGACCTCCCAAGGAACTAATCTAGATGTGTGGTGAGCACTTTGAACCCCCAAGTGCTTCACAGAAGTTTATAACGCAAAGCCATGAAAATAAAAAATTATTTTTATTTCCTCAAAAATGATTTTTTAACCCACAATTTTTTATTTTCCCAAGGGTAACAGGAGAAATTGGACCCCAAAAGTTGTTGTCCAGTTTCTCCTGAGTACGCTGATACCCCATATGTGGGGATAAACCACTGTTTGGGCACATGCCGGGGCTCGGAAGGGAAGTAGTGACGATTTGGAATGCAGACTTTGATGGAATGGTCTGCGGGAATCATGTTACGTTTGCAGAGCCCCTGATGTGCCTAAACAGTAGAAACCCCCCACAAGTGACCCCATTTTGGAAACTAGACCCCCCAAGGAACTTATCTAGATGTGTGGTGAGCACGTTCAACCCCCAAGTGCTTCACAGAAGTTTACAACGCAGAGCCGTGAAAATAAAAAATCATTTTTCTTTCCTCAAAAAAGATGTTTTAGCAAGCAATTGTTTATTTTCACAAGGGTAACAGGAGAAATTGGACCCCAATATTTGTTGCCCAGTTTGCTGTGAGTACGCTGATACCTCATATGTGGGGGTAAACCACTGTTTGGGCGCACGTCAGGGCTCGGAAGGGAAGTAGTGACATTTGAAATGCAGACTTTGATGGAATGGTCTGCGGGCGTCACGTTGCATTTGCAGAGCCCCTGATGTGCCTAAACAGTAGAAACCCCCCCTAAGTGACCCCATTTTGGAAACTAGACCCCCCAAAGAACTTATCTAGATGTGTGGTGAGCACGTTCAACCCCCAAGTGCTTCACAGAAGTTTACAACGCAGAGCCGTGAAAATTAAAAATCATTTTTCTGTCCTCAAAAAAGATGTTTTAGCAAGCAATTTTTTTTTCACAAGGGTAGCAGGAGAAATTGGACCCCAATATTTGTTGCCCAGTTTGTTGTGAGTATGCTGGTACCCCATATGTGGGGGTAAACCACTGTTTGGGCGCACGTCAGGGCTTGGAAGGGAAGTAGTGACATTTGAAATGCAGACTTTGATGGAATGGTCTGCGGGCGTCACGTTGCATTTGCAGAGCCCCTGATGTGCCTAAACAGTAGAAACACCCCACAAGTGACCCCATTTTGGAAACTAGACCCCAAAAGGATCTTATCTAGATGTGTGGTGAGCACTTTCAACCCCCAAGTGCTTTACATAAGTTTATAACGTAGAGCCATGAAAATAAAAAATAATTGTTCTTTCCTCAAAAATTATGTTTTAGCAAGTAATTTTTTATTTTTGCAAGGGTAACAGGAGAAATTGGACCCCAATAGTTGTTGCCCAGTTTGTCCTGAGTACGCTGGTATCCCATATGTGGGGGTAAACCACTGTTTGGGCACACGTCAGGGCTTGGAAGGGAGGGCGCACCATTTGACTTTTTGAACGCAAGATTGGCTGGAATCAATGGTGGCGCCATGTTGCGTTTGGAGACCCCTGATGTGCCTAAACAGTGGAAACCCCTCAATTCTAACTTCAACACTAACCCCAACACACCCCTAACCCTAATCCCAACTGTAGCCATAACTCTAATCACAACCCTAACCCCAACACACCCCTAACCACAACCCTAACCCCAACACACCCGTAACCCTAAATCCAACCCTAATCCTAACCCTAATCCCAACCCTACCCACAACTGTAACCCCAACACAACCCTAACCCTATCCTTAACCCTAACCACAAGCCTAATCTTAACCCTATTTCCAACCCTAGCCCTAATTCCAACCCTAAGGGTACCGTCTCACATAACGATTTACCAACGTTCACGACCAGCGATACGACCTGGCCGTGATCGTTGGAAAGTCGTTGTGTGGTCGCTGGGGAGCTGTCACACAGACCGCTCTCCAGCGACCAACGATGCCAAGGTCCCGGGTAACCAGGGTAAACATCGGGTTACTAAGCGCAGGGCCGCGCTTAGTAACCCGATGTTTACCGTGGTTACCAGCGTAAAAGTAAAAAAAAAAAAACGTACATACTCACATTTCGGTGTCCTTCAGGTCCCTTGCCGTCTGCTTCCCGCTCTGACTGAGTGCCACCGTACAGTGAGAGCAGAGCGCAGCGGTGACGTCACTGCTGTGCTGTGCTCTCACTTTCCGGCCGGCAGACAGTCAGAGCGGGAAGCAGACGGCAAGGGACCTGAAGGACACCGAAATGTGAGTATGTACGGTTTTATTTTTTTTACTTTTACGCTGGTAACCACGGTAAACATCGGGTTACTAAGCGCGGCCCTGCGCTTAGTTACCCGATGTTTACCCTGGTTACAAGCGAACGCATCGCTGGATCGCTGTCACAACGATCCAGCGATGACAGCGGGAGATCCAGCGACGAAAGAAAGTTCCAAACGATCTGCTACGACGTACGATTCTCAGCAGGGTCCCTGATCGCTGCTGCGTGTCAGACACAGCGATATCGTATGGATATCGCTGGAACGTCACGGATCGTACCGTCGTAGCGATCAAAGTGCCACTGTGAGACGGTACCCTAACTCTAATTCCAACCCTAACCCTAAGGCTATGTGCCCACGTTGCGGATTCGTGTGAGATTTTTCCGCACGATTTTTGAAAAATCCGCAGGTAAAAGGCACTGCGTTTTACCTGCAGATTTACAGCAGATTTCCAGTGTTTTTTTGTGCGGATTTCACCTGCGGATTCCTATTGAGGAACAGGTGTAAAACGCTGTGGAATCCGCACAAAGAATTGACATGCTGCAGAAAATACAACGCAGCGTTTCTGCACGGAATTTTCCGCACCATGGGCACAGTGGATTTGGTTTTCCATAGGTGTACATGGTACTGTAAACCTGATGGAAAACTGCAACGAATTCGCAGCGGCCAATCCGCTGCGGATCCGCAGCCAAATCCGCTGCGGATCCGCGGCCAATCCGCTGCGGATCCACGGCCAATCCGCTGCGGATCCGCAGCCAAATCCGCACATGCCATAACCCTAACCCTACCCCTAACCCTAACCCTACCCGTAACCCTAACCCTACCCCTAGTTCTAACCCTAACCCTAGTTCTAACCCTAACCCTAGTGGAAAACGAAAAAAAAAAAATATTTTCTTTATTTTATTATTCTCCCTACCTATGGGGGTGATAAAGGGGGGGGGGGGGTATTTATTATTTTTTTTATTTTGATTGCTGTGATAGAACCTACCACAGCGATCAAAATGTGCTTGTAAGGAATCTGCCGGCTAGCAGATTCGGCGGGCGCTATGAGCATGCGCCCGCCATATTGGAAGATGGCGGCGCCCAGCGAGGAGACGTACGGACACCGGGAGGATCGGTAAGTATGAAGGGGTGGTGGGGGGGTGGATTGGAGCACAGGGGGGGTGATCGGAGCACAGGGGGGGTGAATTCAAACAAGGAGGGAGCGGACAGGAGGACGGGGGAGCCGGCAGGCGGACAGAGGGGACCGGACCCCATAACGGAGGACTGGGGGGGCGATCGGTGGGTGTGGGGGGGGCCACTTAAGTATTTCCAGCCATGGCCGATGATATTGCAGCATCGGCCATGGCTGGATTGTAATATTTCACCATTTTTTTAGGTGAAATATTACAAATCGCTCTGATTGGCAGTTTCACTTTCAACAGCCAATCAGAGCGATCGTAGCCACGGGGGGGGTGAAGCCACCCCCCCTGGGCTGAAGCACCACTCCCCCTCTCCCTGCAGATCGGGTAAAATAGGAGTTAACCCCTTCACCCGATCTGCAGGGACGCGATCATTCCATGACGCATACGCTGCGTCATAGGTCGGATTGGCACAGACTTTCATGACGCAGCGTATGCGTCAAAGGTCGGGAAGGGGTTAAGGCTGATGCCCTTTCTAGGAGTTTTTTGCTTGATTCTCCTGAGGTCCTTGAACCGGTTGGCATTCTGAAAGAAGGGGTGGTCCTTTCTGCCATTTCCCCTGATTTACGGCGGCTTCTTCAGGAATTTCAGGCTGATAGACCTGACCGCTGTCCTGTGGGGAAATTGTTTGTTCCTGACAGATGGACTAGTAGAGTGATTTCTGAGGTTCACTGTTCTGTGTTGGCTGGTCATCCTGGTATTTTTGGTACCAGAGATTTGGTTGGTAGGTTGTCATGGTTCTCAATGGCAAGAGAACGTAATTAAGCATACAAAAGGACTAGCTCTTGGAAGATGGGAACTCGAGCTGACCATGAGCTAAACCTACCGCACAACTAACAGTGGCCGGGTAGCGTGCCTACGTTTTATCCCTAGACGCCCAGCGCCAGCCGGAGAACTGACTGACCCTAGCAGAGGAAAATACAGACCTGGCTTACCTCTAGAGAAATTTTCCCCAAAAGGCAGACAGTAGCCCCCACATATATTGGCGGTGATTTTAGAGGAAAATGACATACGAAGTATGAAG
This sequence comes from Ranitomeya variabilis, assembly GCF_051348905.1. Taxonomy (NCBI): domain Eukaryota; kingdom Metazoa; phylum Chordata; class Amphibia; order Anura; family Dendrobatidae; genus Ranitomeya; species Ranitomeya variabilis. The sequence goes on from NC_135236.1 coordinate 190,531,667, forward strand.
ATAGGTTTAGCAAATTGAGGTCCGCTTACTAGATAGTAGGAAGACAGAAAAGGGAACTTCACGGTCAGCTGAAAACCCTTTCAAAATACCATCCTGAAATTACTTTAAGACTCTAACATCAACTCATGACACCAGAGTGGCAATTTCAGCTCACAAGAGCTTCCAGCCTCAGAAATATTCAATCACAGAGAACTGGAACAAAAATGCAAAACAAACTTAGGACAACAAGTCCAACTTAGCTGATAGTAGTCTAGGAGCAGGAACATGCAACAGAAAGGCTTCTGGTAACATTGTTGGCCGGCATAGAAATGACTGAGGAGCAAGGCTAAATAGAAAACTCCCACATACTGATGGAAAACAGGTGAACAGAGGAGATGAAGCACACAAGTGCAGTACCACCAGAAATCACCGGGGGAGCCAAGAAACCAAATTCACAACAGTACCCCCCCCTCAAGGAGGGGGCACTGAACCCTCACCAGAACCACCAGGGCGATCAGGATGAGCCCTATGAAAGGCACGGACCAAATCGGAGGCATGAACATCAGAGGCTGTCACCCAAGAGTTATCCTCCTGACCGTAGCCCTTCCACTTGACCAGATACTGAAGTCTCCGTCTGGAAACACGGGAGTCCAAGATCTTCTCGACAACGTACTCCAACTCACCCTCAACCAACACCGGAGCAGGAGGCTCAACGGAAGGCACAACCGGTACCTCATACCTGCGCAACAATGACCGATGGAAGACATTATGAATAGATAAAGATGCAGGGAGGTCCAAACGAAAGGACACAGGGTTAAGAATCTCCAATATCTTGTACGGGCCGATGAACCGAGGCTTAAACTTAGGAGAAGAAACCTTCATAGGGACAAAACGAGAAGATAACCACACCAAGTCCCCAACACAAATACGAGGACCAACACGACGACGGCGGTTGGCAAAATGCTGAGTCTTCTCCTGGGACAACTTCAAATTGTCCACCACATGCCCCCAAATCTGATGCAACCTCTCCACCACAGCATCCACTCCAGGACAATCCGAAGACTCCACCTGACCGGAAGAGAAACGAGGATGAAACCCCGAATTACAGAAGAAAGGAGAAACCAAGGTGGCAGAACTAGCCCGATTATTGAGGGCAAACTCCGCCAAGGGCAAAAAGGCAACCCAATCATCCTGATCCGCAGACACAAAACACCTCAAATAAGTCTCCAAGGTCTGATTAGTTCGCTCGGTCTGGCCATTAGTCTGAGGATGGAAAGCAGACGAAAAAGACAAATCAATGCCCATCCTAGCACAGAACGCTCGCCAAAATCTAGACACGAATTGGGTTCCCCTGTCAGAAACGATATTCTCCGGAATACCATGCAAGCGCACCACATTTTGAAAAAACAGAGGAACCAGCTCGGATGAGGAAGGCAATTTGGGCAAGGGAACCAAATGGACCATCTTAGAGAAACGGTCACACACCACCCAGATGACAGACATCTTCTGAGAAACAGGGAGATCAGAAATAAAATCCATGGAGATGTGAGTCCAAGGCCTCTTCGGAATAGGCAAAGATAACAACAATCCACTAGCCCGAGAACAACAAGGCTTGGCCCGAGCACAAACATCACAAGACTGCACAAAACCTCGCACATCTCGCGACAGGGAAGGCCACCAGAAGGACCTAGCCACCAAATCCCTGGTACCAAAGATTCCAGGATGACCTGCTAATGCAGAAGAATGGACCTCCGAGATGACTCTACTGGTCCAATCATCAGGAACAAACATTCTACCAAGCGGGCAACGATCAGGTCTATTCGCCTGAAACTCCTGCAAGACCCGTCGCAAGTCTGGGGAAACAGCAGATAATATCACTCCATCCTTAAGGATACCTGTAGGTTCAGAATTACCAGGGGAATCAGGCTCAAAACTCCTAGAAAGGGCATCCGCCTTCACATTTTTAGAACCTGGTAGGTAAGAAACCACAAAATTAAACCGAAAGAAAAATAACGACCAGCGCGCCTGTCTAGGATTCAGGCGCCTGGCAGACTCAAGATAAATCAAATTCTTGTGGTCGGTCAATACCACCACCTGATGTCTAGCCCCCTCAAGCCAATGACGCCACTCCTCAAAAGCCCACTTCATAGCCAAGAGCTCCCGATTACCAATATCATAATTTCGCTCAGCGGGCGAAAATTTACGAGAAAAGAACGCACAAGGTCTCATCACGGAGCAGTCGGAACTTTTCTGCGACAAAACCGCCCCAGCTCCGATTTCTGAAGCGTCAACCTCAACCTGAAAAGGAAGAGTAACATCAGGCTGACGCAATACAGGGGCGGAAGAAAAGCGGCGCTTAAGCTCCCGAAAGGCCTCCACAGCAGCAGGGGACCAATCAGCAACATCAGCACCCTTCTTAGTCAAATCAGTCAACGGTTTAGCAACATCAGAAAAACCAGTTATAAATCGACGATAAAAATTAGCAAAGCCCAAAAACTTCTGAAGGCTCTTAAGAGAAGAGGGTTGCGTCCAATCACAAATAGCCTGAACCTTGACAGGGTCCATCTCAATGGAAGAGGGGGAAAAAATGTACCCCAAAAACGAAATCTTTTGAAACCCAAAAACGCACTTAGAACCCTTTACACACAAGGAATTAGAGCGCAAAACCTGAAAAACCCTCCTGACCTGTTGGACATGAGAGTCCCAGTCATCCGAAAAAATCAAAATATCATCAAGATACACAATCAAAAATTTATCCAAATAATCACGGAAAATGTCATGCATAAAGGACTGAAAGACTGAAGGGGCATTTGAAAGACCAAAAGGCATTACTAAATACTCAAAATGGCCCTCAGGCGTATTAAATGCGGTTTTCCACTCATCCCCCTGCTTAATTCGCACCAAATTATACGCCCCACGAAGATCAATCTTAGAGAACCACTTGGCCCCCTTTATTCGAGCAAACAAATCAGTAAGCAGTGGCAAAGGATACTGATATTTAACCGTGATTTTATTCAAAAGCCGATAATCAATACACGGCCTCAAAGAGCCATCTTTTTTAGATACAAAGAAAAAACCGGCTCCTAAGGGAGATGACGAAGGACGAATATGTCCCTTTTCCAAGGACTCCTTAATATATTCCCGCATAGCAGCATGTTCAGGCACAGATAGATTAAATAAACGACCCTTTGGAAACTTACTGCCCGGAATCAGATCTATAGTACAATCGCAATCTCTGTGCGGAGGTAGTGAACCAAGTTTAGGCTCCTCAAAAACGTCACGATAATCAGATAAAAATTCCGGAATCTCAGAGGGAATAGATGACGAAATGGAAACCAAAGGTACGTCCCCATGAGTCCCCTGACATCCCCAGCTTAACACAGACATTGCTTTCCAGTCGAGGACTGGGTTATGAGATTGCAGCCATGGCAATCCAAGCACCAACACATCATGTAGATTATACAACACAAGGAAGCGAATAATCTCCTGGTGATCCGGATTAATACGCATAGTTACTTGTGTCCAGTATTGTGGTTTGTTACTAGCCAATGGCGTGAAGTCAATACCCTTCAGAGGTATAGGAACTTCCAGAGGCTCTAAATCAAACCCACAGCGTTTGGCAAAGGACCAATCCATAAGACTCAAAGCGGCGCCAGAGTCGACATAGGCGTCCGCGGTAATAGACGATAAAGAGCAAATCAGGGTCACAGATAGAATAAACTTAGACTGTAAAGTGCCAATTGAAACAGACTTATCAACTTTCTTAGTACGTTTAGAGCATGCTGATATAACATGAGTTGAATCACCACAATAGAAGCACAACCCATTTTTTCGCCTAAAATTCTGTCGTTCGCTTCTGGACAGAATTCTATCACATTGCATAATCTCTGGCGCCTTCTCAGTAGACACCGCCAAATGGTGCACAGGTTTGCGCTCCCGCAAACGCCGATCAATCTGAATAGCCATTGTCATGGACTCATTCAGACCTGTAGGCACAGGGAACCCCACCATAACATCTTTAATGGCATCAGAGAGACCCTCTCTGAATTTCGCCGCCAGGGCGCACTCATTCCACTGAGTAAGCACAGACCACTTACGAAATTTTTGGCAGTATATTTCAGCCTCATCTTGCCCTTGAGACAGGGCCATTAAGGCTTTTTCAGCCTGAATCTCTAAATGAGGTTCCTCATAAAGCAACCCCAAAGCCAGGAAAAACGCATCCACATTGAGCAACGCAGGATCCCCTGGTGCCAAAGCAAATGCCCAATCCTGAGGGTCGCCCCGGAGCAAGGAAATTACAATCCTGACCTGCTGTGCAGGATCTCCAGCGGAGCGAGATCTCAGAGACAAAAATAATTTACAATTATGTTTGAAATTCTGGAAGCGAGATCTATCCCCAGAGAAAAATTCAGGTAAAGGAATTCGAGGTTCAGATGTAGGAGCATGAATAACGAAATCCTGTAAGCTTTGAACCTTCATAGTGAGATTATTCAAACCTGTAGCTAAACTCTGTGGATCCATATTAATCAGGTGAAATCAGAACCATTCAAGGATTAGAAGGAGAGAGAGACGAAGGCTGCAGTAAGCAGAGATGCTAGTGAATCAACTAATGAGCAAACTCAGGAAAAAAAAAAATAAAAATTCTCTGCAGACTTCTTTTCTCTCCTTTCTTCTGCCAATTATTTTAACCCTTGGCCGGCCAAACTGTCATGGTTCTCAATGGCAAGAGAACGTAATTAAGCATACAAAAGGACTAGCTCTTGGAAGATGGGAACTCGAGCTGACCATGAGCTAAACCTACCGCACAACTAACAGTGGCCGGGTAGCGTGCCTACGTTTTATCCCTAGACGCCCAGCGCCAGCCGGAGAACTGACTGACCCTAGCAGAGGAAAATACAGACCTGGCTTACCTCTAGAGAAATTTTCCCCAAAAGGCAGACAGTAGCCCCCACATATATTGGCGGTGATTTTAGAGGAAAATGACATACGAAGTATGAAGATAGGTTTAGCAAATTGAGGTCCGCTTACTAGATAGTAGGAAGACAGAAAAGGGAACTTCACGGTCAGCTGAAAACCCTTTCAAAATACCATCCTGAAATTACTTTAAGACTCTAACATCAACTCATGACACCAGAGTGGCAATTTCAGCTCACAAGAGCTTCCAGCCTCAGAAATATTCAATCACAGAGAACTGGAACAAAAATGCAAAACAAACTTAGGACAACAAGTCCAACTTAGCTGATAGTAGTCTAGGAGCAGGAACATGCAACAGAAAGGCTTCTGGTAACATTGTTGGCCGGCATAGAAATGACTGAGGAGCAAGGCTAAATAGAAAACTCCCACATACTGATGGAAAACAGGTGAACAGAGGAGATGAAGCACACAAGTGCAGTACCACCAGAAACCACCGGGGGAGCCCAGAAACCAAATTCACAACAGTAGGTCCTTTTGGTGGCCTTCGTTGTCACGTGATGTGCGTTCTTTTGTGCAGTCCTGTGGGACTTGTGCGCGGGCCAAGGCTTGTTGTTCCCGTGCTAGTGGGTTACTTTTGCCATTGCCGGTCCCTGAGAGGCCCTGGACGCATATTTCTATGGATTTTATTTCTGATCTTCCGGTTTCCCAGAGGATGTCGGTTATCTGGGTTGTTTGTGACCGGTTTTCTAAGATGGTTCATTTGGTGCCTTTGCCTAAATTGCCTTCCTCTTCAGAGTTGGTTCCGTTGTTTTTTCAGCATGTGGTTCGTTTGCATGGTATTCCGGAGAATATTGTGTCCGACAGAGGTTCCCAGTTTGTTTCTAGGTTTTGGCGGGCCTTTTGTGCAAGGCTGGGCATTGATTTGTCTTTTTCTTCTGCATTTCATCCTCAGACAAATGGCCAGACCGAGCGAACTAATCAGACTTTGGAGACTTATTTGAGATGCTTTGTGTCTGCCGATCAGGATGATTGGGTGGCCTTTTTGCCATTGGCCGAGTTTGCCCTTAATAATCGGGCTAGTTCGGCTACTTTGGTTTCGCCTTTTTTTTGTAATTTTGGTTTTCATCCTCGTTTTTCTTCTGGGCAGGTTGAGCCTTCTGACTGTCCTGGTGTGGATTCTGTGGTTGACAGGTTGCAGCAGATTTGGGCTCATGTGGTGGACAATTTGGTGTTGTCTCAGGAGGAGGCTCAACGTTTTGCTAACCGTCGTCGGTGTGTTGGTTCCCGGCTTCGGGTTGGGGATTTGGTTTGGTTGTCTTCCCGTCATGTTCCTATGAAGGTCTCTTCCCCTAAGTTTAAGCCTCGGTTTATTGGTCCTTATAGGATTTCTGAGATTATTAATCCGGTGTCTTTTCGATTGGCGCTTCCGGCCTCTTTTGCTATCCATAATGTCTTCCATAGATCTTTATTGCGAAAATATGTGGTGCCCGTTGTTCCCTCTGTTGATCCTCCGGCCCCTGTTTTGGTTGATGGGGAGTTGGAGTATGTGGTTGAGAAGATTTTGGATTCTCGTTTTTCGAGGCGGAGGCTTCAATACCTTGTCAAATGGAAGGGTTATGGCCAGGAGGATAATTCTTGGGTTTTTGCTTCTGATGTCCATGCTGCTGATTTGGTTCATGCTTTTCATCTGGCTCGTCCTGATCGGCCTGGGGGCTCTGGTGAGGGTTCGGTGACACCTCCTCAAGGGGGGGGTACTGTTGTGAATTCTGCTTTTGGGCTCCCTCCGGTGGTTGTAGGTGGTAATGCAGTTGCCCCTGAGTTGCAGTCCTGGTCAGGTGTATCTGCTGATTGCAGTTCTGACTGGGGTATTTAGGCGTGCAGGATTCATTAGTCCTTGCCAGTTGTGTTATGACCCCAATGGCGAGGGTCTCAGAGATATCAGCAAGTCTGCGAAGTACAAAAATCCAGCTCATAGGGCAGTGGTAACTGGGTTGACCATATATCTACTCCTAACGCCAACACTAGAAGTAGCCGGGGAACATGCCTACGTTGGTCGCTAGATGTCTCGCGCCAGCCGGAGGACTAACTACCCCTAGAAGAGGAAAACAAAGACCTCTCTTGCCTCCAGAGAATAGACCCCAAAAGTAGGATACAAGCCCCCCACAAATAATAACGGTGAGGTAAGAGGAAATGACAAACACAGAGATGAACTAGGTTTAGCAAAGAGAGGCCCGCTTACTAATAGCAGAATGTAGTAAGATAACTTATATGGTCAACAAAAACCCTAACAAAATTCCACACTGGAGATTCAAGAACCCCCGAACCGTCTAACGGCCCGGGGGGAGAACTCCAGCCTCCCTAGAGCTTCCAGCAAGGAAAGGATACAGATAATGAACAAGCTGGACAAAAATGCAAACAAAAACAAATAGCAAAAAGCAAGAAAGCGGACTTAGCTTAATCACGCAGGAACCAGGATCAGTAGACAAAAGCACTACAGATTAGCTCTGATATCAACGTTGCCAGGCATTGAACTGAAGGTCCAGGGAGCTTATATAGCAACACCCCTGACCTAACGACCCAGGTGAGCATACAAGGGATGATAGACATACCCAGAGTAAAATCACTAGTAGCCACTAGAGGGAGCCAAAAGGTAAATTCACAACACAGTTGTCAATTGTTGTTGGGAGGTGTTGGACCTCTGCTTGGTTCCTCCTGCCTTTCTGCCAAATCAGCAAAGATAAGTGTCTGTTTTTTTATTCCTGTGGCACACATGCTATGTGCTTCACAATTCAGTGCTATTCTTTGTGTTTTCTTGTCCAGCTTAGATTGTGTCAGTATTTTCTCAGTCTTGTTGGATTCTCCGGAGTGGCAGATATACATTCCATGTCTTTAGTTAGATTGTTGAACTTTTTGTATTATCTGGTTTGGATATTTTTGGAAGGGTTTTAATACTGACCGCCTAGTAATCTGTCCTATCCTTTCCTATTTAGCTAGAGTGGCCTCTTTTGCTAAATCCTGTTTTCTACCTGCGTGTGTCTATTCTTCTCCTACGCACAGTCATTATTCGTGGGGGGCTGCCTATCCTTTGGGGGTCTGCGCTGAGGCAAGGTAGCATTCCTATTTCCATCTATAGGGGTATTTAGTCCTCCGGCTGTGTCGAGGTGTCTAGGGTTTGTTAGGCACACCCCACGGCTACTTCTAGTTGCGGTGTTAGTTCAGGATTTGCAGTCAGTACAGGTTCCATCGACTCCAGAGAAAGTTTCATGCGGCTCCAAGGTCACCAGATCATAACAGGAAGGGGTGTCCCGGCAGTGCGAGGCTGCGGGCCCTGGGATGGGAGGAGGGGGTGTCCCGGCGGTGCGAGGCTGCGGGCCCAGGGCTGGGAGGAGGGGGTGTCCAGGAGTGCTGCTAATGCGGCCGCTCCTGGCTGTAAAAGACTGGGGATTGAATGGCATGCAGGGAACGGAGCTTCAGTGACTAGCGGTGCCGTCACCGAAGCTGCGCCTCCTGGCGGCATGAACTCATTTGAACTATAGTGTGGGAAAGTTTCTGAATATTTTCTCCCGCTACAGTTCAAATGAGTTTATGCCACCAGGGGCCGCAGCTTCGGTAAACCATGTCTCATACCCTGTCGGGGTTGGTAAGGACTTCGCAAAAGCCAGCAATTGAATTACCGGCTTTTCTACTATCTCTGTATTAAACATTATATATATATATATATATATATATATATATATATATATACACTGTGTTCCAAATTATTATGCAAATTGGATTTAAGTGTCTTAAAGATTTAATTGTTTTGTTTTTCAAATAAACTCATGGATGGTATTGTGTCTCAGGGCTCAATGAATCACTGAAATCAATCTTAAACACATGTGATAATTAGTTTTCCAGGTGATTCTAATTAAAGGAACACTACTCAAAAATGATGTTCCACATTATTATGCAGGTCACAGGTTTCAAGCAATATGGGAAATAAAAAGGATCTCTCTGCTGCTGAAAAGCGTTAAATAGTGCAATGCCTTGGACAAGGTATGAAAAAATTAGATATTTCACAAAAACTTAAGAGTGATCATCATACTCTGATGAGATTTGTGACTGAAACAGAGCACAGACAGAGTTCATGCAAATAAAGGCATAATGAGGAAGTTTTCTGGCAGACAAATTCATTTGATTAAGAGAGCAGCTGCCAAAATACCATTACAAAGCAGCAAACAGTTATTTGAAGCTGCTGGTGCGTCTGAAGTCCCTCGAACCTCAAGGTGTAGGATCCTTCAAAGGCTTGCTGTGGTGCATAAACCTACTATTCGGCCACTCCTAAACAGTGTTCACAAGCAGAAACGGTTGCAGTGGGCCCAGACATACATGAAGACTAATTTTCAAACAGTCTTGTTTACTGATGAGTGTCGAGCAACTCTGGACGGTCCAGATGGATGGAGTAGTGGATGGTTGGTGGATGGCCACCACGTCCCAACAAGGCTTCGACGTCAGCAAGGAGGTGGAGGAGTCATGTTTTGGGCTGGAATCATGGGGAACCAGCTGGTAGGGCCCTTTAAGGTTCCTGAAGGTGTGAAAATGACCTCAGCAAAGTAAATAGAGTTTCTGACTGACAACTTTCTTCCATGGTCTAAAAAGCAGAAACGTGCCTTCAGGAACAAAATCATCTTCATGCATGACAATGAATACCTCTGAGTAATTGGCTGCTATGGGCATAAAAGGAGATAAACTCATGTTGTGGCCACCATCTTCCCCTGACCTCAACCCTATAGAGAACCTTTGGAGTATCATCAAACAAAAGATCTATGAGGGTGGGAGGCAGTTCACATCAAAACAGCAGCTCTGGGAGGCTATTCTGACTTCATGCAAAGAATTACAAGCAGAAACTCTCCATAAACTCACAAGTTCAATGGATGCAAGAATTGTGAAGGTGATATCAAAGAAGGGTTCCTATGGTAACAGGTAACTTGGCCTGTTAGGATGTTTTGGAGTTAAATAGCTTTTTGTTCAGTGAATGTGACCTCCTAATGCTGCAAATTCCACAAATGAGCATTTTCAGTTCTTTAAAACATATCAAATGTTTAGAAATACTACTGTGCCTAATAATTTGGAACAGTACATTTTGAGTTTTTATTCATTTTGGAGATTATACTGCTATCATTGGGAGGTTTCTTCAATAAAATTCGATGTATACTCTAACGGGTGATGACTTTTATTAGACTGACTGTTATTTGCACTGACCATTTAGGAAAATCCGAGAAGAATGTCATTTGCATAATAATTTGGAATATATATACCTATACTACGTGTAGACATTTATTCTATCTATTCTATTCTAACCTATCAGTATGATTTTACTGTACACCGCACTGAATTACCGGCTTTTCTATAGGACACCGATGCGTATTTCTCGCAAGTCACACGTGTGGTCCGTGTGTAATCCATATTTTTCTTGCCCCCATAGACTTGCATTGGCTTATTTTTGGAGGAATACGCTGACAAAGTGACAATCGAAGCATTCTGCGATTTTCTCAGCCCGTAAAATACGGCCGAGAAATATACGGCTGATGGAAGCTGCCCCATAGAGAAACATTGGTCCAAGTGCAATGCATTGCTTTTGCGCCTCTCACTCGTCCGTATTTCTCTCTAGTGTGACGCTGGCCTTACAGACATCACAGTAGACACAACACATAAGCCTACATTCAAGCACATAATGTTTTTTTTTTTTTTTTTTTAGTCTTCTGATTCTGGGGCTCGATCTAGAGGTCCTCAAAGCGCTTCCCAGGGTCGTCGGCGTGAGCGTCAGGGCAGTCGCCGCTGAGTAAGTACCTTTTCAATTTATTTCTTTTTTTGTTTTTATTTTTCCACTTCATGTTGAGGATTTCATTTTAATGTTTTTGTTTTTTGTCTTTTTTAACAGGTTTCACAGCGTGCTCCAGACTCGGACGGTGAGGAGGCCGGTCTAGACATTGACCTCCTCATCGATCTAATCCTAGAGCGGGAGCCGCTGTGGAATGTGGGGAACCGCCACCACGCAGATCTTGGTGTTACCCGTCGGCTCTGGGAGGAAGTATGCCACAAACTTGTGGACCATTGGGAGGACCTTGATGTTTGGGCCCAGAATAAAGCGCATAAGTATTCACAGTTCAGTTATGTTGCTGGCTGTAATGTGTTGTATACTAACCAATTTGTGCTTTCACTTTACAGGGAAAAGAGTTATCAAGCGATGGCGGTCACTCAGGGATCGCTTCAAGAAGGAGTTCAGCAAGGAGATGCAGGCCCTGAGTGGATCGGGCGGACGCAGGAGCAAATACAAGTATGCTCGAGCCCTGTCGTTCCTCCAGTCAACTATGGTGAGCAGAAGGTAAATATTCCCCACCCCTACAAATAAAGGCTGCTGTACAGAGAATGGACAAACGTATGGGAGAAGTGGAAGAGAGGATGAGCACTGCTGAGGATCATATTGTAAAACTGCAAAGGGCAGAGAAAAAGTTTGTCCAACAGATAAAGGAATTGGCGGCAAACAATGAGGATCTAGAAAACAGATCCAGAAGAAATAACATCCGGATAGTCGCTTTGCCGGAAAAACAGAGGAGAGAAATTCCACTGAGTTTATTGAAAGCTGGCTGAAGGAGAAGATTGGAGCTGAAGCTCTGACAAAGGTCTTTGCCGTGGAAAGAGCGCACAGAGTGCCACTGCAGCCCCCTCCCCCTGGAGCTAACCCCCGTACTATGCTGGCTAAAATATTAAACTACAGAGACAGAGACATTATACTTAGGAAGGCCAGAGAAATGGAGGACTTCACTGCTGGAGGACAGAGGATTGCCATTTATCCGGACTACTCCGCTGCAGTCCAGAAACAGAGAATGCAGTTTACTGGCGTCAAGAGGTGATTGAGAGAACTGGGGGTGCAATATTCCATGTTGTTCCCTGCGAGGTTGAGAGTAGTCGCCTTCAATAAAGCACACTTCTTCATGACGCCAGAGGACTCTACTCAGTGGATTGATATTAATGTCGAGAAACTGCAGGCTGCAGGGGACTGACTTTCTGTGGCAACATGTGTGGTTATTGCTTCACTTTTGACAGAAAAGAATTGGGCTTCTTTCTATGTTTATTTTCTGCCTATAGCTCTTTCAAACCTTGGAGTGACATGATGGGGGAACGCATTAAAATACTAAGTTGGAATGTTAGAGGCCTAGCGGACAAGACCAGGAGAGCGGCGGTTCTTCAATATGCTCGTGATCAAAGGGTCTCCTTGATATGTCTGTTGGAAACACACTTGGTACGTGAGAGGGTCAATGTCTTGAGTAGGAGATGGCTGCAGAGGTCATATCACTCCACTTTCTCTACGTATGCAAGAGGAGTATCGGTGCTGGTCCCGGCAGGTGTGCATTATGAAGAAGTGAAGGTGTATGTTGATGTGGAAGGGCAATATGTGATAGTGAAATGTAGACTGCTTGGAGTTTTGATGTATGTGGTGGCTATGTACATCCCTCCCCCCTATTCTAGCAAAAAAATTAGAGAAGTTTTGGAATTGATTGGACGGGGAGATCCATTGCCGCTTTTAATTATAGTAGACCTCAATAACATTTGCGCTGATTTTTGGGATAGAAATAAAAACACAGCGTAGGACGGAAAGTCATACTACGGCATTTGGAACATATGTGCGAGAGATCGGTATGATTGATCTGTGGAGAGTGCGACACGTGGGTGAGAGGGGATACTCCTGCTACTCACGGGCTCATGACGCTCTATCTAGAATAGACATGGCGCTCGGGAATAACATGTTTGACACTTTGGTGGGAGAAGTCAGGTATTTGCCACGGGCATTCTCGAATCATAATCCGTTGGAGGTGAAGTTGAGGCCGGCGGGGACATGGGCGCGACAAAGGAGAGAGTGGAAAATTCATCGTAACCGGTTGCATAGTGTGAGCTTGGAGACCATACAGTGAGACGTAGAGGAGTTCTTTGAGATTAATGAGGGTAGTGCGGATATACTTACCATTTGGGAGACTATGAAGGCTTTTTTGAGAGGACTGCTGTTTAGGGATATTAGTAGATGTAAACGTCGGTCAAAACAGGCAGAGAATGATGCGAGGGAAAGGCTGAGAATTGCTGAAGATGATTTGATTACACTGGGTACTCCTGAGGCTGGGAAACTGCTAAAGGAAGCCCAGAACCGCATGGATAAAATTCTAATGGAGAGGGCAGAGAGGAAGAGAGAGTTCCAACATCTGGTGTTTTACCAGGAGGGAGAGGTAGTTGGACATATGTTGTCATTGGTGGCTTCTGCTCAGAGGAGTGCATCATTCGTGCATTCATTGGAACTTGACAATGGTATGAAAGTATCGGAGACCTCTGAGATTTTAAGGGTCTTTATGGAATTCTACGTGGATCTGTACTCTTCTGGTGTGGTCCCATCGGAGGGAGACAATATGGCATTTTTAGAGGGCATCGCCTTGCCTAGACTGAGGAGGATAGGGAAAGTTTGGAGGGCCCTATTACTGATGAAGAACTAGGTTGGGCTTTAAGGGCGATGGCAAGAGGTAAGGCGCCAGGAGTAGATGGGCTACCTGCTGAAATATATAAAGAGATGGAAGAGGTGTTAATATCCAGATTAAGAGTGGGATTGGAGGAGGTCAAGCTTAGGGGAACCTTGCCAGCTTCCATGAGGGAAGCCATAATAGTAATAATTCCGAAGGAAGATAAAGATCTGCGACGGCCTGAATCGTATTGCCCGATCTCTCTATTTACTACAGATGTTAAGCTCCTGGCCGGGGTGTTAGCGGCCCGATTAACAGGAGTTGTTTCTAAATTAATTCACCCAGATCAGTCCAGCAGTGATAGGTCTACGGCAGTGAATCTAAGAAGACTCTTTTTGAATTTACAACTGGGGGCTGATAACGGTGGGCATAGAGTCATTGTTTCCTTAGATGCCCATAAGGCATTCGATAGTGTAGAATGGGGGTACCTGTGGCAGGTATTGCACTGTTTTGGCTTTGGCCCACATTTCGTGTCTTGTGTTCAGCTGCTATATGAGCAACCATCAGCTAGAGTGAGAGTGAATGGCGAGCTTTCTCACACGATTTGGCTGCATAGAAGAACGAGACAGGGGTGCCTGCTCTCCCCTCTTTTGTTTACTCTGGCCGTGGAACCGTTGGCTGCCAATATTCGACAGTCCACCGAGGTTTTAGGGTTCAAATATGGGTCGATAGAAGAAAAGATAGCGCTCTACGCTGACGATATACTGCTATTTCTGGGGGACCGCATGACTTATTGAGCAATGCTATGCGGCTCATTGAGGGATTTGGCTCTCTATCAGGACTAAAAATAAACTGGAATAAATCAATTTTATTCATGGTGGATGATGTGGGGGGTGAGCTGGGTGATTCTACGGAAGGGGGTAGACTTAAGATAGCAGACCAATTCAAATATCTTGGGATATCAATCTCTTTGCCGATTACAAATTACTTGCACAAGAATCTGACACCGGTGCTGGGAACTCTTAAGGCTAAGGTAGGGGCTTGGTCTAAGCTGCATTTGTCTGTTGTGGGTCGAGTTAACCCTATGAAAATGATTCTGATGCCTAAAATATTGTATGTTCTTCATAACTCACCTATCTGGATACCACGTGGGAAATTCAACCTGATTAACTAATTATTTAGAAGTCTGGTGTGGGGGAGACAGCACCCACGAATTAGGTTGGAGACTCTTCAGCGGCCTAAAGATGCGGGGGGTCTGGCCTTGCCTAATCCTGAGATATATTTCCTTGCGGCCCAATGTCAACATTTAAAGGGCTGGGAGCAGGTGACGTCCGCCAATGGGGTGCAACTCTTAATAGAAAATATTGCCAAAAGAAGTCCGGTGGTACAGTGTTTAGAGGATGGCTCCCTTGGGATGCTTGGGAAAATATATCCAACATTGCTTTTGATATATAAAATATGGGGAAGAGTCAAACATATTCGTGGGGTCACTTGTCTTACCAGGTTTTCTCCACTATGGTTTAATAATAATTTACCAGAATTTTTGGCAATGGGATGTCTGTCAGGATGGCAGGCTAAAGGGATTAGATATGTTTATCAGATTTTAGAGCGACGGGAGTTGAAGTCCTTTTCCCAGCTGCAGCCTGAGTATGGCCTCGAGACATCCGGGGGTTATCAATATGCACAAGTTCGACATGCCTTTTTGGCTCAGAATAGGGGGGATTGCCTCAAAATCCAAAGTGACTTAGTATTGGAATATATCTGCGGTGCGGGAACATCGGGGGGTGTTATCTCTTCCTTATATAAGGACTTACTCCATACTTACTTATTGGGATATCCGTTTGGGGCGAGGGTTAATTGGGAAAGAGAGTTGGGTCGCTTGGAGGATGAAACATGGGAATCTGTTTTAGAATGGGTACCGAAGCTATCGATGAATGAGCCGTATAGACTTTCTCAGCTTTACGTTATACACAGAGTATATAGGTCTCCGGATGTTCTATATAGAGCTGGGTTGATACCCATTTCGGAATGCCCTAGGTGTAGGAATGATAATGCCGGAATGTTCCACATGCTCTGGTCGTGTCCGAGGTTGACTGTCTCCTGGTTAGTGGTTCTCAGCCGGATAGAAGGGGCGTATAGATGTGTAATTCCAAGGGAACCAGTGGTCTGCGTGCTGGGATATGTGGATGAGATAATTGTAGATAACACATTGAAAATAGCAATCGCTAGACTGTTATACATGGCTCGGAAGGTCATAGCAAGAAACTGGATGAAAGAGGAGCCTCCCTTGAGGGGAGAATACATCAAGTATGCGGGGAAGGTCATAGCCTTAGAAAAGGGAGTATATCAGAAAAGAAGGAAAATGGTTCTGTATGGCAAATTGTGGACGCCTTGGTTGGAATTGGGTTAGGAGGAGATTAAGGGAAAATAGGCCTGAGGAGGTGTCGCCTATAAAATAATGGTATATAAATTCATAGTGAAGGACATTATATTATTCTAAAGTATATAATGCTACAAGACATGTTAAAAGAAGGACGTGAGCTGTTATGGACCTGGTGGTTAGGAGCACCCGGAATGACCTGATGGTTAAACTATCACACAGGACGAGCTCTGGGAAGTGGGAGCTCTGCTGACCGCAAGCCTAATCCTATCACACAAACACTAGAAATAGCCGTGGAGCGTACCTAACTCTGCCTAGACGCCTCTTCACAGCCTAAGAGCTAACTACCCCTAAGATAGGAAATAAAGCCTAACTTGCCTCAGAGAAATTTCCCCAAAGGAAAAGGCAGCCCCCCACAAATATTGACTGTGAGTTAAGATGAAAGTCACAAACATAAGAATGAAACAGGTTTCAGCAAAGGAGGCCAGACTTCACTAAACAGACTGAGGATAGAAAAGGTATCTTTGCGGTCAGCACAAAACACTACAAAAAGCCACGCAGAGTGTGCAAAAAGACCCCCGCACCGACTCACGGTGCGGAGGTGCCACTCTGCCTCCCAGAGCTTCCAGCTAGCAAGGCAATATCATGATAGCAAGCTGGACAAGAAAACAAAGATAAGCAAATAAACTAGCAGGGACTTAGCTTCACTGGAGTAGACAGGTCCTCAGAAAGATCCAAGAGAGATCTGAACCAGTACTAGAACATTGACAGCTGGCATCAAGTAACGATCTGAGTGGAGTTAAATAGAGCAGCCAGCCTGGGACCAAACGAGGTCAGCTGAGGAAGGAACCTCAGAACCAGCAGCTCCTCTCACAGCCACCAGAGGGAGTCCATGGGCCGAACTCGCCGAAGTACCATTCATGACCACAGGAGGGAGTTCGAGAACAGAATTCACAACACTACCCCCCCCTTGAGGAGGGGTCACCGAACCCTCACCAGATCCCCCAGGCCAATCAGGACGAGCCAAATGAAAGGCACGAACTAGATCGGCAGCATGAACATCAGAGGCAACAACCCAGGAATTATCTTCCTGACCATAACCCTTCCACTTGACCAGGTACTGAAGTTTCCGTCTCGAAATACGAGAATCTAAAATCTTCTCCACCACATACTCCAACTCCCCCTCAACCAACACCGGGGCAGGAGGATCAACGGAGGGAACCATAGGCGCCACATATCTCCGCAACAACGACCTATGGAACACATTATGGATGGCAAAAGAAGCTGGAAGGGCCAAACGAAATGACACAGGATTGAGAATCTCAGAAATCTTATAAGGACCAATGAAACGAGGCTTAAACTTAGGAGAAGAAACCTTCATAGGAACATAACGAGACGACAACCAAACCAAATCTCCAACACGAAGTCGGGGACCAACACAGCGACGGCGGTTAGCGAAACGTTGAGCCTTCTCCTGGGACAATGTCAAATTGTCCACTACGTGAGTCCAAATTTGCTGTAACCTGTCCACCACAGAATCTACACCAGGACAGTCCGAAGGCTCAACCTGCCCTGAAGAAA
This sequence comes from Ranitomeya variabilis, assembly GCF_051348905.1. Lineage (NCBI taxonomy): Eukaryota > Metazoa > Chordata > Amphibia > Anura > Dendrobatidae > Ranitomeya > Ranitomeya variabilis. The sequence goes on from NC_135236.1 coordinate 190,549,004, forward strand.
AACGAGGATGGAAACCAGAATTACAGAAAAAAGGCAAAACCAAAGTAGCCGAGCTGGCCCGATTATTAAGGGCGAACTCAGCCAAAGGCAAGAAGGACACCCAATCATCCTGATCAGCAGAAACAAAGCATCTCAGATATGTCTCCAAAGTCTGATTGGTTCGTTCGGTTTGTCCATTTGTCTGAGGATGGAAAGCTGAAGAAAAAGACAAATCAATGCCCATCTTAGCACAAAAGGACCGCCAAAACCTTGAAACAAACTGGGAACCTCTGTCCGACACGATGTTCTCCGGAATGCCATGCAAACGAACCACATGCTGGAAAAATAATGGAACCAAATCAGAGGAGGAAGGCAATTTAAGCAAGGGTACCAAATGGACCATCTTAGAGAAGCGATCACAAACCACCCAGATGACCGACATCCTTTGAGAGACAGGGAGATCTGAAATAAAATCCATGGAAATATGCGTCCAGGGCCTTTTCGGGACCGGCAAGGGCAAAAGCAACCCACTGGCATGAGAACAGCAGGGCTTAGCCCGAGCACAAGTCCCACAGGACTGCACAAAATAACGCACATCCCGTGACAAGGACGGCCACCAAAAGGATCTAGCCACCAAATCTCTAGTACCAAAGATTCCAGGATGACCAGCCAACACCGAACAATGAACCTCAGAGATAACTCTACTAGTCCATCTATCAGGGACAAACAGTTTCTCCGCTAGACAACGGTCAGGTCTATCACCCTGAAACTCCTGCAGCACCCGCCGCAAATCAGGAGAGATGGTAGACAAAATTACCCCCTCTTTGAGAATACCAACCGGCTCAGGAACTCCCGGAGAATCAGGCACGAAACTCCTTGAAAGGGCATCAGCCTTCACATTCTTAGAACCCGGAAGGTATGAAATCACAAAATCGAAGCGGGATAAAAACAGCGACCATCGAGCCTGTCTAGGATTCAACCGCTTGGCAGACTCGAGATAAGTCAGATTCTTGTGATCCGTTAAGACCACCACGCGATGCTTGGCTCCTTCAAGCCAATGTCGCCACTCCTCAAATGCCCACTTCATAGCCAACAACTCTCGATTGCCCACATCATAATTGCGCTCAGCAGGCGAAAACTTTCTAGAAAAGAAAGCACATGGTTTCATCACCGAGCCATCAGAACTTCTTTGAGATAAAACAGCCCCTGCTCCAATCTCAGAAGCATCAACCTCGACCTGAAACGGGAGCGAAACATCTGGCTGACACAACACAGGGGCAGAAGAAAAACGACGCTTCAACTCCTGAAAAGCCTCAACGGCCGCAGAGGACCAATTGACCACATCAGCACCTTTCTTGGTCAAATCAGTCAATGGTTTAACAACACTCGAAAATTTAGCGATGAAGCGACGGTAAAAATTAGCAAAGCCCAGGAATTTCTGAAGGCTCTTCACAGAAGTAGGCTGAGTCCAATCATAAATGGCCTGAACTTTAACAGGGTCCATCTCGATAGTAGAAGGGGAAAAAATGAAGCCCAAAAATGAAACCTTCTGAACTCCAAAGAGACATTTAGACCCTTTCACAAACAAGGAATTAGCACGAAGGACCTGGAACACCATTCTAACCTGCTTCACATGAGACTCCCAATCATCCGAAAAGACCAAAATATCATCCAAATATACAATCATGAATCTATCCAGGTACTTTCGGAAGATGTCATGCATAAAGGACTGAAACACAGATGGAGCATTAGAAAGCCCGAATAGCATCACCAGGTACTCAAAATGGCCCTCGGGCGTATTAAGTGCTGTTTTCCATTCATCGCCCTGCTTAATACGCACAAGATTATACGCGCCTCGAAGATCTATCTTGGTGAACCAACTAGCCCCCTTAATCCGAGCAAACAAATCAGACAGCAGAGGCAAAGGGTACTGAAATTTGACCGTGATTTTATTAAGAAGGCGGTAATCTATACAAGGTCTCAGAGAACCATCCTTCTTGGCCACAAAAAAGAACCCTGCTCCCAACGGTGACGACGACGGGCGAATATGCCCTTTCTCCAAGGACTCCTTTATATAACTCCGCATAGCAGCATGCTCTGGCACAGACAAATTGAACAGTCGGCCCTTAGGAAACTTACTACCAGAAATCAAATTAATAGCACAATCACAGTCCCTATGAGGAGGTAGGGCACTGGACTTGGGCTCATCAAATACATCCCGGTAATCCGACAAAAACTCAGGGACTTCAGAAGGAGTGGAAGATGAAATTGACAACAATGGAACATCTCCATGTACCCCTTGACAACCCCAGCTGGACACAGACATTGATTTCCAATCCAATACTGGATTATGGACCTGTAGCCATGGCAAACCCAAAACGACCACATCATGCAGATTATGCAACACCAAAAAGCGAATATCCTCCTGATGTGCAGGAGCCATGCACATGGTCAATTGAGTCCAGTACTGAGGCTTATTCTTGGCCAAAGACGTAGCATCAATTCCTCTCAATGGAATAGGATACTGCAAGGGCTCCAAGAAAAAACCACAGCGCCTGGCAAACTCCAAGTCCATCAAATTCAGGGCAGCGCCTGAATCCACAAATGCCATAACAGAATAGGATGACAAAGAGCAAATCAGAGTAACGGACAAAAGAAATTTAGGCTGTACCGTACCAATGGTGGCAGACCTAGCGAACCGCTTAGTGCGCTTAGGACAATCAGAGATAGCATGAGTGGAGTCACCACAGTAAAAACACAGCCCATTCTGACGTCTGTGTTCTTGCCGTTCAGCTCTGGTCAAAGTCCTATCACATTGCATAGGCTCAGACCTCTGCTCAGAAGATACCGCCAAATGGTGCACAGCTTTGTGCTCACGCAAGCGTCGATCGATCTGAATGGCCAAGGACATAGACTCATTCAGACCAGCAGGCGTGGGAAATTCCACCATAACATCCTTAAGGGCTTCAGAAAGACCCTTTCTGAAAATTGCCGCCAGGGCACATTCATTCCACTGAGTAAGCACAGACCACTTTCTAAACTTCTGACAATATTCCTCCGCTTCATCCTGACCCTGACACAAAGCCAGCAAGATTTTCTCTGCCTGATCCACTGAATTCGGTTCATCATAAAGCAATCCAAGCGCCAGAAAAAACGCATCCACATTACGCAATGCAGGATCTCCTGGCGCAAGGGAAAATGCCCATTCTTGAGGGTCACCACGTAACAAAGAAATAATGATTTTTACTTGCTGAATGGGGTCACCAGAGGAGCGGGGTTTCAAAGCAAGAAACAGTCTACAATTATTTTTGAAATTCAGGAACTTAGATCTATCCCCAGAAAACAAATCAGGAATTGGAATTCTAGGCTCTAACATCGGATTCTGAACTACATAATCTTGAATGCTTTGTACCCTAGCAGTGAGTTGATCCATACAAGAGGACAGACCTTGAATGTCCATATCTACACCTGTGTCCTGAACCACCCAGAGATTAAGGGGAAAAGAAAGACAAAACACACTGCAGAAAAAAAAAATGGTCTCAGAACTTCTCTTATCCCTCTATTGAGATGCATTAACACTTTAGTGGCCAGCTGTACTGTTATGGACCTGGTGGTTAGGAGCACCCGGAATGACCTGATGGTTAAACTATCACACAGGACGAGCTCTGGGAAGTGGGAGCTCTGCTGACCGCAAGCCTAATCCTATCACACAAACACTAGAAATAGCCGTGGAGCGTACCTAACTCTGCCTAGACGCCTCTTCACAGCCTAAGAGCTAACTACCCCTAAGATAGGAAATAAAGCCTAACTTGCCTCAGAGAAATTTCCCCAAAGGAAAAGGCAGCCCCCCACAAATATTGACTGTGAGTTAAGATGAAAGTCACAAACATAAGAATGAAACAGGTTTCAGCAAAGGAGGCCAGACTTCACTAAACAGACTGAGGATAGAAAAGGTATCTTTGCGGTCAGCACAAAACACTACAAAAAGCCACGCAGAGTGTGCAAAAAGACCCCCGCACCGACTCACGGTGCGGAGGTGCCACTCTGCCTCCCAGAGCTTCCAGCTAGCAAGGCAATATCATGATAGCAAGCTGGACAAGAAAACAAAGATAAGCAAATAAACTAGCAGGGACTTAGCTTCACTGGAGTAGACAGGTCCTCAGAAAGATCCAAGAGAGATCTGAACCAGTACTAGAACATTGACAGCTAGCATCAAGTAACGATCTGAGTGGAGTTAAATAGAGCAGCCAGCCTGGGACCAAACGAGGTCAGCTGAGGAAGGAACCTCAGAACCAGCAGCTCCACTCACAGCCACCAGAGGGAGTCCATGGGCCGAACTCGCCTAAGTACCATTCATGACCACAGGAGGGAGTTCGAGAACAGAATTCACAACAGTGAGCTGTCTAAGTGGGAAAGGGGGGAGGGATGGGGATGAAGGGGGGTGGGATGGGGATGAAGGGGAGTGGGATGGGGATGAAGGGGGGTGGGATGGGTAATGGGGGGTTAATCTTGGGGGGGAATTGAAAAACACATGTTATTGTTAAATGTTTATTGCATTTTATAAATCAATAAAAATCTATTTGATTAAAAAATATTCCCCACCCCATTGACTAAGTAAAAATGTTTACATGTATAACTTTTTTTTTGGTTTCAGCCAGGGCCAAGCAATGACATATTAATTACATTTTTTTTCCTTGTTCCACAGCACCGTCTACCGCACTCGGGGGCCTGCAGTGTTGAACCCTTCTGGAGTGATCCCTCAGGAGACCGCCACCGGGGGCCACTTCGGCAGTCCCGACCCATCTGCATCTTCCCAGCCTTCCCTCACATCTTGTCCCTTGGTCCCATCCACCAGTGCTGGAGCATCGTGGCAGACTTTGTTACATGAAGCTGCTGGTGAGGATATAGCTTTTCCTTTACCCCACCCCTCTGATGTTGCCACCTCTAGAACAACTGTAGGTTCTGGGCGGCCACGCCAGAGGGGTCAGGAAAAGAGCTATGCCCCAGAGTTCTTGCATCTGAATGCAGCCTTCTAGAACTGGTTCAAACTGTTGTCTGAGCAAATGACTGCAGGATTTAATTTGCTCAACAACAGTATTCTTGAGTTGCACACGTGTCTAGATAGGATGCATTCAGATGCAAGTAAATCACCAAATCATTCCTTTTTCGAGGCAGTACTCGAGCACATAAACAAGCTATGTCCTGACCAGCAGATGCATGTAATGCAAGCCTGCCAGTTTGCCCTTGCGCATGTTACCTCCCAAGACCCGCCACGGTAGTTCATTCTGCACCTGCCCTCCTCCAGCCACTGTCCCTCCTCCCCCTCCTATACAATACCAGCTTCATGCCCCATACCAGCATCCTGCAACATACCAGTTCCCAACCACATCATTTGTGCCTCCACTCCCTGCCCACTACCACCAATCTCCTTCCACACCCATCATGCCCCAAACACAACCCTCCTCTGCACCCACCACCTCTTCTGCCTCCCAATCCCTCCACTCCACCCCTCCAAACTTCCAAATTCCTATCTCTACTCCCGGTTTTATGTCCACCCATTCTATTTCTTTCTCCACCCCTTCACCTTCTGTTTTACCTACTGATCCGTCTCCACACTCCCACTGTCGAAGTGGTCCAATCTGACAGCCCCTCCAGTATTAGCTCCACCCCACACTACATAAATTTATAAATATATATAAGTTATAAATAAAAAAATACTTTTTTTGTTTAAAAATTTGCCTTTCATTTATTTAATTATAAGGTATAATAAGGTATAATTATAAGGTTTAATACTTTGGGTAAAACCCAACCAGGTAAAATACTTTGGGTAAAAAAGGTACAATACTTTGGGTACAACCCAACCAGGTACATTAGTTTGGATAAAAGTACAATACTTTGGGAAAAATCCAACCAGGTACAATACTTTGGGCAAAACAAGGTCAAATACTTTGGGTAACAAGTTCCAAGACAGCTGTTTCAAACTCTATAATCCTGCCAGTCTCTTCCTTGAGGTGTAAAAAGTATTCCACAAATTTGCCCCTCATTCTGGAAACTGACACAGAACTTCTAAAAGTAATGTTCTGCTAATCATGCAAGTTGGTTTCTTCAAATTGGTCATCAATGGAAATTTGTTCCTTGCATATAACAAATTTGTGCAGGACCACACAAGCTTTCACCACCTCGTTAACACTGTCAGTCTTCAGGTTTACAGCGGTCAACAGAACTCGCCATTTGGATGTTGGAATCCCAAAATGCACTCCATCATTCTTCGTGTTAGGCGGTAATTAAAAATTCTTTTAGTTGGCGTCAATCCACTACTTGAGTATGGTTTCAGCAGGTGTTCCGAGAGTTGGAACGCTTCATCTCCAACACATACAAATGGCATTGGTGGCCCAGAGGTTTCAGGCAGTGGTCTTGGGGGTGGAAATTGGAGATTGCAAACACTTTAGAAACTTGCGAATCATTTGAGCGGCCATAGGCCCCAATATCGACCGCTATAAACTTGTATTCAGCATCTGCGATGGCCATGAGCACAATGGAGAAATATTTCTTGTAGTTATTCTGAGCCAGATGCAGCAGGTTTGACGATGTGTGATATGTGATATGTTTCCCGTCCACTGTACCCAAGCAATTGGGAAACTGACAAATTTGTTGGAATTTTTCGGCAATCTCCAGCCAACTCTCCGTTGTCTGATGTGGGATAAATTCTTCATGTAAACAGTCCCACAATGCGCGGCAGGTGTGCTTAACAATCCCCGATATGGTTGAAATCCCAAGTTCAGAACTGGAAATGGAGTGACGAAAGGGATTCGCCAGTTGCAAGGAATCTGTGAAAAAAGGAAAGGTAATAATTACTGCAAAATACCAGCAACAACATTACAGTTATAAGTGTGCTTTAACAGTAGGAGATACAATAAAAATGGCTTACCGAAGAGTTACCCCCAGATTCTCTGCCGGTTAAATGGAGAAGCGGCAATATGTGTTCACTTCTGATGAGGTAATAATAGATTATGGCTGCACACATCTGTGCTAAAATAAGGAAGTTTGAAATATAAGGAATAGGAATAGCATAACGGCTTATGAACTTTATGAACAAACATGAGATTTTAGCACAAGATTTGGCCAAATATTGTGAGCCCATTCACCAACGACAAGGTAATCTCAGATTGAATGGGTAACTACACTGCCTGCCTGGTGTGAACACTTACCTATGGTCTCTGAGCTACTGCCCAATGTGAACACATGCTTGTGGCTAATGACATGATAAAGCCTTCTTATATAGGGAGGCTCAGAACCAATAGTGTTAAGATGTAATTAAAAATCACAGGTATGGTGAAGGGCGGGACGTTCAAGTCAGAAAATAGTATATAGTAAAAATAAGTAAACTGACTGAACAATATATATAATAATTATAAATGCTGGTGCATAGCCAAAAAAATACATACATAATAATAGATTATGGCTGCACACATCTGTGCTAAAATAAGGAAGTTTGAAATATAAGGAATAGGAATAGCATAACGGCTTATGAACTTTATGAACAAACATGAGATTTTAGCACAAGATTTGGCCAAATATTGTGAGCCCATTCACCAACGACAAGGTAATCTCAGATTGAATGGGTAACTACACTGCCTGCCTGGTGTGAACACTTACCTATGGTCTCTGAGCTACTGCCCAATGTGAACACATGCTTGTGGCTAATGACATGATAAAGCCTTCTTATATAGGGAGGCTCAGAACCAATAGTGTTAAGACTACCTTGTCGTTGGTGAATGGGCTCACAATATTTGGCCAAATCTTGTGCTAAAATCTCATGTTTGTTCATAAAGTTCATAAGCCGTTATGCTATTCCTATTCCTTATATTTCAAACTTCCTTATTTTAGCACAGATGTGTGCAGCCATAATCTATTATTATGTATGTATTTTTTTGGCTATGCACCAGCATTTATAATTATTATATATATTGTTCAGTCAGTTTACTTATTTTCACTTCTGATGAGGTGTCCAAACCGTTCCACCAATAAATCAAAGTTCTCTATTTGCATCCGAACATATGAGAAAAACTTTTCGGGGTTTCCTCAACTCCATGTATAGGGTAGAATACACCCCACGAGTCATTCTCTGTGCTGTTATTGGGTGGATCCAAAAACGTCATTGGCGCAGACGCATGATGTGCTCTTTCTCGCTCTTTCTCCATAACAATCACTTTCAAATGATTAGCCTCAAAAGTTAAATCCACATTAATCTTCAGAATGTTTGCCATCACGCCTTCCATTTTTGCCACTTACTCTACAACCTGTCAAAGATGGGCTGTAGAAACACTGTATATATAGGTTTTCAGTAGCCAATAAGTTTTGGGAGCCTCCAATGGGCGTTTTTAAAAAATAAATCCGTCGTAATCCGTAGTAAAATGGATAAAAAAAAACCCGGAAGAAATGGATGAAAAACTTTTTTGCCGGATCTGCTAGTCGGATCCGGCAGAAAAACGGATCCATCGCATCAGTTTTTCACAAAAACGGTCGAGCAACCGGATTGAGCCTGACGGCAAAAAACTGATGTGTCAAAGCAGCCTAAGGAATGACATGCGTTCCAATCATGCATTCCAGTTCAGCGTACCAGAAGTCACTTTTGCATTGGGACAGGCAACGTGGAACTGACATGAGCCAATAAGTGCCGATCACTGATGTCTTAACCAATCACAGGCATCGTTAAGACTATATAATGCTCACACAATCAGCTAGTAATTAACGCCCCTTTTGGAAAAAGCATAGGCGAAACGGCGGTGTCGGGTGATGGCGCGCTATGCACTCAGCACAAGGCACTAAGCACTTTGTAAGTACATACAACTATATTGTTTTGGTTTGATTTATCCCTTCACCATTTCCCTATATAATAGAGCACCATAATGGAAATGCTATTTTTATGCCCGTTTAACTTAATACTTTCTTGCGCCACCTTTTGATGCGATTATAGCTGCAAGTCGCTTGGGGTACGTCTCTATCAGTTTTGTACATCGAGAGACTGAAATTCTTGCCCATTCTTCCTTGGCAAACAGCTCGAGCTCAGTGAGGTTTGATGGAGATCATTTGTGCACAGCAGTTTTCAGCTCTTTCCACAGATTCTCGATTGGATTGAGGTCTGGACTTTGACTTGGCCATTCTAACACCTGGATACGTTTATTTGTGACCCATTCCATTGTAGATTTTGCTTTATGTTTGGGATCATTGTCTTGTTGGAAGACAAATCTCCAACAGGTTTTCTTCAAGAATGGTCCTGTATTTGGTTCCATCCATCTTCCAATCATTTTTAACATCTTCCCTGTCCCTGCTGAAGAAAAGCAGGCCGAAACCATGATGCTGCCACCAACATGGTTGACAGTGGGGATGGGGTGGTCAGGGTGATGAGCTGTGTTGCCTTTACACCAAACATATCGTTTGGCATTCTTGCCAAAAAGTTCGATTTTGATTTCATCTGACCAGAGCACCTTCTTCCACATGTTTGGTGTGTGCCTCCTAGATGGCTTATTGCAAACTTTAAACAACACTTTTTATGGATATCTTTGAGAAATGGCTTTCTTCTTGCCACTCTTCCATAAAGGCCAGATTTGTGCAGTGTACGACTGATTGTTGTCCTATGGACAGACTGTCCCACCTCAGCTGTAGATCTCTGCAGTTCATCCAGAGTGATCATGGGCCCCTTGGCTGCATCTCTGATCAGTCTTCTCCTTGTTTGAGATGAAAGTATAGAGGGACGGCCGGATCTTGGTAGATTTGTAGTGGTATGATACTCCTTCCATTTCAATATGATCGCTTGCACAGTGCTCCTTGGGATGTTTAATGTTTTGGAAATCATTTTGTATCCAAATCCGGCTTTAAACTTCTCCACAACAGCATCACGGACCTGCCTGTTGTGTTCCTTGGTCTTCATGATGCTCTCTGTGCTTCAAACAGAACCCTGAGACTATCACAGAGCAGGTGCATTTATACGGAGCCTTGATTACACACAGGTGGATTATATTTATCATCATTAGGCATTTAGGACAACATTGGATCATTCAGAGATTCACAATGAACTTCTGGAGTGAGTTTGCTGAGCTGAAAGTAAAGGGGCCTAAAATAATATTGCACGCCCCACTTTTCAGTTTTTGAATTTCCATACAAATTTAAAATAACCAATAAATTTTGTTCAACTTCACAATTGTGTTCCACTTGTTGTTGATTCTTCACCAAAAATTTAAATTTGGTATCTTTATGTTTGAAGCATGATATGTGGGAAAAGGTTGAAAAGTTTAAGGGGGCCGAATGCTTTCGCAAGGCACTGTATTTTTTTTATTTACCTTCTGAGATTATTGCTTCTGGGTCTCTTTGTGCAAGACGACTCTGCCATGCATGGATACAATTCTTGCACTGTTCATGTTTAAGTGTATACACTTTCCTTCCATTTTAGCTGGTACAACTCATCTTTGATTTTTCCTTCTGCTAGTGTGTGATCTTTTCCCATGATACAGCTGTCATCTTTAAATGTAACTTCATTTCCTTGTCATATGCTTTTTTTTCACAGATATTAGATTGCTTTCAAGACTAGGGACATAGAGCACGTGCTTTACTGGGATCTTTCAGCTTTGTGCTTTGGAGACTTTACAATTAATGTAACCATCTCCTATTGCTTCTGAATACATATACTGACCATTAGCAAAGATCACTTTCTCTGACTTACTTTGGTCAAGGTTAGAGAAGCAACTTCTGTCATTAGTCATATGACTAGTTGCCTCAGAGTCTATACACCATGCTTGCTTTGATGTACTTGCATTAACAGTAAACGCAGCTTCAGTACTTGAAGTGTCATATTCTTCAGTAATGGCACTTTTAACCAGTTGATGATTATTTTGCTTTTTCAGATGATTCATTTTAGCTTTCTAGACTCTGCAGTTAGCCTTTAGGTGCCCTCTTTTCTTGCAGACAAAACACTCATGTGTTTAAATCAAATGACTTTTATTTTTGGGTAGATCTTGGGTTTTTAAAGCAGATTCTGCTTTGGATACCCCACTGCTGCTTACATTTTCTGTCTTTCGCTAATAATCATCTACAAGCTTTCCTTTGACATACTCCAATGTAAGCTAATAATCTGGGTGTGCTTCTAGTGCACTTACAAGTGTGTCATAGCTTTCTAGTAGACTGATCAGTAGTAGTGCAGCAACATAGAAATCCTTTAGATCTTCATCAAAGCGCCACAGGAGCTACAAAATTTCTAGAGTATTTCTAATGTAATTTTGGCCCTTATTTAACTTAGACTGATACAACATACTTATTAAATATAGCTTGTTGCTGAGATTTATCCTTCATTTACTTTCTGCAGCTGTTCCCATATTTCTTTTGCAGTTTCACATTTACATACATGCACAATCATCACCTATACAGTCATCACCTATACAGAGGGAGACAGTCCTTTGTCCTTTTGAATCCTTCTCATTCTTCTGGTAGTGGGTCAGGTCTAGACTCGTGTGTATTTTCACATACTGTCTCTTATCAGCAGCATCTTTACCTTGAATGTCCAGGATTGGTATTCCTGGTTAGTCAGATTTGGCACTGACCTTCACAGAGTTGCTGCTGGTGGCCATCTTTGCGTCTTCTTAGTACATTCTTGTGCTCTCTGCTGTGGGCTATTCTCTTGGTCTTTGGGTTTCTGGGTCTTTATTTTTCTGGGTCCCAGGGTCTCTGGGCCCATAAACTTTTTGCAGCAGCTTAATCTCTGTACTGTCCAGCCTTTCAACAGTGAATATATATTTATTCAAGTACAAAGATAACAATGCTTACAACTGGTATTTCTTGTAGCTTAAGGTACCTTCACACATAACGATTTCGTTAACAATATCGTTGCAACGTCAAGCTTTTCGTGACGTAGCAACGATCCCGCTAACGATCTCGTTATAGTGTGACAGCGACCAACGATCAGGCCCCTGCTGGGAGATCGTTGGTCGTAGGGAATGATCAGTGTAGCGCCCCCACTGCCGCAGGGCCGAGGGGTACCCGGTACCGGGCCTCTGAGTCTCTGCTCTGGGATTGTCACGGTGGCTAGACCCGGTCCGTGACCCTGCTGAGGGGCGTACAATGAAGGTGGTGGTATGGGATGTCGTTATGGTGTGGTGAAGTGCCGGTCGCGGTAAATAACGAGGACACCAGGTTGCAGTCTCTTTACCTCTTTACTGAAGGCTTCAGGGTCCTCAGTCCGGAATATGGTTAACCAGGCTGCGCAAGTCCGGCCGGTCCGATGGCACCTCCAGAGTTCCCTTTGCAGGTGGAAATCTGTGCCTACCTTCTAGCGCTTGTGTGTTGCGGTCCTCCCCTGCTGTGCTCACGGGATAGTCCCCACAACTGTTGTGTCTGTTTCTCGTGTTCCCTCACAACTCGATTCTGATGTTCTTCCATGTCCCCCCAGATCTTATGGTTAGGACGCACCCGTATAACGGGGAGGCTCAGAGCTCTTCCGTGACTCTAGCGTCGCCCCACTCCTGTTGTTACCCCCCTGTGTCTTCCTAGGTCAATTGGGTGAGACAGCCCGCCTATAACTGACTGTCCTGCCGTAGGTTTGAAGTTTGGCCTGGAGCTCTATACTTCCTCGGCGTTCCGGCCACCGGTTATGCGCCTCAGTGGGATGTTGCCTCGTCTTACAGCACGACTCCTACTGGTATTCTCCTTGTTGCGTTGATCTCGTTTCTCACTCAGCACAATAAACCTCGCTTCTTGTCCTTTCTTGGGGTACCACCGCTATATCGTGCAGGCGCGGTCCCGTAACGTTCTCTCCGGTTGCTAGGCCTCTGTCAGGATCCCACCCCTGACAGGGACCCCTCTGAGTCTCTCCCCGCAACACCCCATGCCACAGGGTGTTGCCTGTTCGATTCCCAGTCAGCTTTCTCATCTAACTTCCTGCCTAACCCCCGGTTTTACCAGATTGTGAGGAGTGGCCTAATACATAGAACCCTTAGCTCCCCCTGGAGGCCAGACTGTGAAGTGTATTGGTGTCTATGATACCTGGTCAGATGAACTCCTTCAGTGCCATCAGATGTACCATAGCCCCCCTTAGCGGCGGAGCAACAGTACTGCAACGACCAGGACTCTGGGGTGCTGCACTCCCCCCCGGTTAAATCCAGTACTCCTGGACTGGGAAGAAAACAACAATACATGTCAGCAAAAAGACATACAATTTTGAAAATGCAAGTACAAGTAAACTTTTTAACAGAGCTTCCCTTTATGGGAGGTGAGGACACTTGAACGTTACAAACATGGTTAAATACTTTAAATAACATACTATAAATACTTTTCTTACCCAACCGGGTATTCTACTAAGTGCAAAATTTTTGAACAATAATTTAACATTGCCTTTAAGGACGTACTCGCTGAATCCACTAAAGACCTTCTTATAAAACATTATAAGGCTAATCAACTTTTCTGCATTCTCCTTCTTCACATCTGCAGGACCGCCTGTCCTAACTGCTCCAGGCCTACTGCCTCTCCTTTCTGTTACAGGACCGCCCCTTTCCGCCCGGGCCTACTGCCTTTCTACTACTATACACGGTATAGAACTTATCATCCATCTTTCAGTTCGGATTACTGAACCAGCTCTGTATGGCTCCTAGGAGGACTCACTGACTAACCCCTAGTCGGGTTGTAGCAGCAAAACATCAGAAGGACAAACAGTTAACTATATACATATTCAGAAGATCAGGATATTTACTTGAACCAATCAGGGGGCAGCACCGGCGGAGGCAACCCCTTTGGATATTGCCCGCCGCCTGGTACTGCGTAAGGGGGAGTACTGTCCCATCTGGGGGTCTGCGTACCCACTGTCTTCCGTTCTGGGGCAGCTGGAGCACCGACCACCTGGGAGGACGCCCCCTTGGCCACGACAGTGGTTGAGGTGACAATGTTGCAGGTCATGGTTTTAATGACAGTGTACGTCGGAGTGACCTCGGTGGTCTTGGTGACGATCAGGGGCTGACCACGAGGGGGCACCTCTGTCACGGGGGTCAGCTTCACTGGCACCTTAGTCGGGGGTGTCACGGGGCTCTGCTTCTTGTGGACATTCAGGGCGAACCACCCTTTTTCCCCAAAGTGCCTGGTGTAAATAACTTCATCCCCCGGGCAGAGATCCTGGTCTGGGTGGCCCTCTCTGAGATGAGACTCCACATCCCATCGGTTAACAAAGACTTCGGCGTACAGGCCCGGCTCTTTGATAAAGCCCCAGCCTCCGCGGAGCTTGAAGGCGACAACGGTGCCCTGCCTGCGCGGGGCCTGGTGAGCGCTGGGGTCCTTGCGGGTCCGGTCCTTGACCGCCAAGTCCTTTTGGTGGTAGGCCTCTAGCCCAACCTGGTACGCCCTTTCTCCCTCCTCCCACTGCTGTTCCAGCTGGACCTGGTATTCCTCCCAGCTCAGGGCCTGTACCATCTCCCCTTTCTGTGTCTTCACCCCGGGGAACCCCATGAGGTCGGGTCCTAGGTTCACCAAGCGGCATACTGTACGCTCCGCATGGACCTCACTCAGCGGGGTAATTGGTGAAATCGGGGCTTTCAGGAAGTGTTCCATACCCGTTGTCTCCTCCCACGGTAACAAGCGCTGGAGTCTATGGGTCCCAGGGAGAGGGGGTGCCACGACGGGGCCTATCAACAGACCCTCAGCCAGCGGGGCAGGGTCGGCGGACTCACCGGTCGGCGCGTGTCCCTCCTCCTCGGTCGGCTCCGCCAGCGGTATGGTCAATGGGAGCATCGGCTGAGGTTCCGGCAGCAACGCAGGGTCCGATGTTAGAAGATCCTCCGCTGGCGTCTCCATCCGCAGCTGGAGGAGTTGTTCGATCAAGCCCTCCATCTCCATTTGCAGGAGGCCGGTCCCAATCGCGGAGAGCTGGCCACTGGGCTCGTCCGGGTGGCTGGGGAAGTCTTCGGCTTCAACCCCGCATTCCTGGTCTGAGCGACTCATCATGGCATCCTCCGCATGGGTCGCCTCCTGGTTCTTTTCCCGCTCTCTCCTTCGTGGGCGGTTTCGTTTTCTCTGTCTCCGCCCACCATTGAGAATCAGGAGGCGGATCTCGGCCGCTGACGGACACGTCCTCACGGTGCAGAAATATTTAGACTAAGCGGCCCATGTCTTTCGCGCTCTTCAGCTGGTCCACGCCTACTCCACGCCCCTCTTCTTCTCCTGCGCTCTCCTCAGCGCTGCAATGGCGGCGGTTTTTGGCGGCAAATGGCAATCCACAGTCTTTGCAATAAGTCACAGTCCAAGTATAATAAATCACAGTTCCAAA
Source organism: Ranitomeya variabilis (assembly GCF_051348905.1). Taxonomy (NCBI): domain Eukaryota; kingdom Metazoa; phylum Chordata; class Amphibia; order Anura; family Dendrobatidae; genus Ranitomeya; species Ranitomeya variabilis. Next base: position 190,564,281 of record NC_135236.1, read on the forward strand.
GCACACATGACCTGATTCTTCAGGCTTAAGTAGATCCTGTTCGTGACGCCAAGTTGTAGCGCCCCCACTGCCGCAGGGCCGAGGGGTACCCGGTACCGGGCCTCTGAGTCCCTGCTCTGGGATTGTCACGGTGGCTAGACCCGGTCCGTGACCCGGCTGAGGGGCGTACAATGAAGGTGGTGGTATGGGATGTCGTTATGGTGTGGTGAAGTGCCGGTTGCGGTAAATAACGAGGACACCAGGTTGCAGTCTCTTTACCTCTTTACTGAAGGCTTCAGGGTCCTCAGTCCGGAATACGGTTAACCAGGCTGCGCAAGTCCGGCCGGTCCGATGGCACCTCCAGAGTTCCCTTTACAGGTGGAAATCTGTGCCTACCTTCTAGCGCTTGTGTGTTGCGGTCCTCCCCTGCTGTGCTCACGGGATAGTCCCCACAACTGTTGTGTCTGTTTCTCGTGTTCCCTCACAACTCGATTCTGATGTTCTTCCACGTCCCCCCAGATCTTATGGTTAGGACGCACCCGTATGACGGGGAGGCTCAGAGCTCTTCCGGGACTCTAGCGTCGCCCCACTCCTGTTGTTACCCCCCTGTGTCTTCCTAGGTCAATTGGGTGAGACAGCCCGCCTATAACTGACTGTCCTGCCGTAGGTTTGAAGTTTGGCCTGGAGCTCTATACTTCCTCGGCGTTCCGGCCACCGGTTATGCGCCTCAGTAGGATGTTGCCTCGTCTTACAGCACGACTCCTACTGGTATTCTCCTTGTTGCGTTGATCTCGTTTCTCACTCAGCACAATAAACCTCGCTTCTTGTCCTTTCTTGGGGTACCGCCGCTATATCGTGCAGGCGCGGTCCCGTAACGTTCTCTCCGGTTGCTAGGCCTCTGTCAGGATCCCACCCCTGACAGGGACCCCTCTGAGTCTCTCCCCGCAACACCCCCTGCCACAGGGTGTTGCCTGTTCGATTCCCAGTCAGCTTTCTCATCTAACTTCCTGCCTAACCCCCAGTTTTACCAGATTGTGAGGAATGGCCTAATACATAGAACCCTTAGCTCCCCCTGGAGGCCAGACTGTGAAGTGTATTGGTGTCTGTGATACCTGGTCAGATGAACTCCTTCAGTGCCATCAGACGTACCATAGCCCCCCCTTAGCGGCGGAGCAACAGTACTGCAACGACCAGGACTCTGGGGCGCTGCAATCAGGACCTTTATTTGGTCTCTGATCACCCGCTATCATCGCTGGATCGGCGTGTGTGACACCGATCCAGCGATGTGTTCACTTGTAACCAGGATAAACATCGGGTTACTAAGAGCAGGGCCGCGCTTAGTAACCCGATATTTACCCTGGTTACCATTGTAAAAGTTAAAAAAAACCCACAGTACATACTCACATTCTGATGTCTGTCACGTCCCCCGCCGTCAGCTTCCCGCACTGACTGTGAGCGCCGGCCGTAAAGAAGAGCACAGCGGTGACGTCACCGCTGTGCTCTGCTTTATGGCCGGCGCTGACACAGTCAGTGCGGGAAGCTGACGGCGGGGGATGTGACAGACATCAGAATGTGAGTATGTACTGTTTTTTTTTTTTTTACTTTTACAATGGTAACCAGGGTAAATATCGGGTTACTAAGCGCGGCCCTGCGCTTAGTAACCCGATGTTTACCCTGGTTACCCGGGTGCTGCAGGGGGACTTCGGCATCGTTGAAGACAGTTTCAACGATGCCGAAGTCATTCCCCTGATCGTTGGTCGCTGGAGAGAGCTGCCTGTGTGACAGCTCCCCAGCGACCACACAACGACTTACCAACGATCACGGCCAGGTCGTATCGCTGGTCGTGATCGTTGGTAAGTCGTTAAGTGTAACGGTACCTTTAGGATCTTAGCATCTTGCCTGTCAGCTTGCAAAGTAAAGTGTTCTCCAGCTACACACAGTGAACAGGAACTTCCTGGTTCTTTTATTATTTTTTTTACAATGCTTTACTGGCATTATAACACTATTGTTGGAGACAGACACCCATGCACTATTAAACACTAAATAGCAATATATACAGTGATAAGCATTATTCCAACAGAGACTCGTATAATTTTTTGCATGCATGAAAAATAATGAATGTCTGAAATAGGTCTAACACATATTATGGCTACTTTCACACATATTTCTTTACTCCTTGTTGAAATAGGTGTTTTTCTTGGTTTTGCTGCCTTTAGTCTTAATCAGCAATGTGCACGACAAGGAAAACTACTGCATGAACAGGTGTGTCCAAATTTTAGACCGATGCTATACATCTAACACTTGCCAAACGTATGAAACGCACTTTCAGTTCTGTATCTCGGATGGACTACGTATTTTACCTCCTGATTATGGGTTTTCTAGTCTGTATCTGTTTGCTGCTTGTAGTAAGCAGAGTGACATGGCCTCCACACTTCTAAAGCTTCTCTTTTTGACATGTGAAGAGTGGTGAACAGCTGCAGGAGATCTATATTTGTCATCCTCCATTACTGCTGGGATATCAGTATTCCTGGGCACAATGTCTAAAATTACTTTAGGGCTTTCATGCTCGTCTTCCACAAGCTGATCCCAGAGTCTCCTCTATGCGGTTATCTCACACAAGGAGAGGAACCCAGATTATCAGGTAATTTTGTGCATGGCTAATTTATACCTCTAAGCCATTTATTAGCTTCATGCTGAGCTTCTGATGCCTCTTTCATGTGATAATGGCATGCCCTTTATAGTAAAAAAAAGTCAAAATCACATAAACTGCATCCAATATTGCATTTTAATACCTTGGCAGACACCAATTTCTGCAGTTAGTAGCTGGTTTATAGAAATCCTGATGTATTGTAGAATAAACTACCGTATATGAAATAAGAAGCTGCTTATTCTGTCTTGTTTCCTTACATACTTTTTTGTTTGTGTTCATTAGGAAGTCTACTTTTGCTCTTGGCTTCTGTATTTTATGTAATAGTAATAGTTAATGTGTGTCCCTGAAAAAATAGATCAGAAAATTGCATATCTAAAAATTCCCTAATAAATTCTCATAATTTAAATATGTTTCTTTAAAGCTTAGATAGTCAAGTAGTAATCTTGCAGCGCTTCTGTGAGTTCAATTTATAAATTATTGATATATTTTACTTGTACGTATAGGACAAGTCCAGCTCAGCATACACCGACCAACAGATGCACAGAGTTCAGAGCTACATATCCTATAGATAAATGGCGTGAATCCGGCATCAGATGCAATGTTAGAAATTAGCCCTCTAAGGCCGGGGTCACACATGCGTGTTTTACGTACGTAAGAGCGCAGAAACTACGTACGTAAAACTCGCATTACATACGGCACAATTATTCTCAATGGCGCTGCTCCTATTAGCCGTATATTACGGTTCAGTATTATACGGCTTTCTACGGCCGTACAAAATCGCAGCATCCTGCGTTTGTCAGCGTATTGCGCAAAAAAATCGCCAATGAAAGTCTATGGGGGCGAGAAAAATACGGATTCCACACGGACCAGCAGTGTGACTTGCGAGAAATACGCAGCGGTGTTAGTGAAAAGTCGGTAATTCAATTGCCGGCTTTTCATTTCTCCTGCACAAACCCGACAGGATATGAGACATGGTTTACATACAGTAAACCATCTCATATCCCCTTTTTTTTTTGCATATTCCACACTACTAATGTTAGTAGTGTGTATGTGCAAAATTTCAGCGCTGTAGCTGCTGAAATAAAGGGTTAAATGGCGGAAAAAATTGGCGTGGGTTCCCGTGCAATTTTCTCCGCCAGAGTGGTAAAGCCAGTGACTGAGGGCAGATATTAATAGCCAGGAGAGGGTCCATGGTTATTGGCCCCCCGTGGCTAAAAACATCTGCCCCCAGCCACCCCAGAAAAGGCACATCTGGAAGATGCGCCTATTCTGGCACTTGGCCACTCTCTTCCCACTCCCTGTAGCAGTGGATATGGGGTAATGAAGGGTTAATGCCACCTTGCTATTGTAAGGTGACATTAAGCCAGATTAATAATGGAGAGGCGTCAATTATGACACCTATCCATTATTAATCCAATTGTTTGAAAGGGTTAAAAAAACACACACACGATTTAAAAGTATTTTAGTGACATAAACACAGCGGTTGTTTCAGTATTTTATTGCTCTCTCAATCCATCAGCAACACCCTTGCTTGGAAAAATAATAAACGCACAAGATACATACCCTCAGCTGAACCGTCACGTCCCACGAGGTAATCCATGATCTGAAGGGGTTAAAATATTTTACAGGCAGGAGCCCTGCAAATGCAGCTGTGCTCCGTGCCTGTAATCCCCGGCAAATGAATGAAATGTAGGTCATTGACCTACATTTCCTTCAGTCGCGGTGATGCGCCCCCTGGTGGATGTCCTCATATGACCTGGAGCGTGGGAAAAAGTTCCCAGGCTGCAGTTCATGAGAACATCCAGCAGGGGCGCATCACCGCGACTGAATGTAAGTACAGATCACTGCTTTCCTTTCAGCACCCGGGGATTACAGGCACGAGCGAGTGGTTTATCGCAGCTCGTGCCTGTAATATTAGTTAACCCCTTCAGATGGATTACCTCGTGGGACGTGATCGGACATCAGAAGGTATGTATCTTGTGCGTTTATTATTTTGCCAAGCGAGGGCCTGGAAATGGATTGAGAGAGCAATAAATTATTACAACAACCGCTGTGTTTATTTCATTAAAATACTTTAAATCATGTGTGTGTGTGTTTTTTAACCCTTTCAAACAATTGGATTAATAATGGATAGGTGTCATAATTGACGCCTCTCCATTATTAATCTGGCTTAATGTCACCTTACAATAGCAAGGTGGCATTAACCCTTCATTACCCCATATCGCACCGCTACAGGGAGTGGGAAGAGAGTGGCCAAGTGCCAGAATAGGCGCATCTTCCAGATGTGCCTTTTCTGGGGTGGCTGGGGGCAGATGTTTGTAGCCACGGGGGGGCCAATAACCATGGACCCTCTCCTGGCTATTAATATCTGCCCTCAGTCACTGGCTTTACCATTCTGGCGGAGAAAATTGCGCGGGAGCCCACGCCAATTTTTTCCGCCATTTAACCCTTTATTTCAGCAGCTACAGCGCTGAAATTTTGCACATACACACTACTAACATTAGTAGTGTGGAATATGCAAAAAAAATGGGGATATGAGATGGTTTACTGTATGTAAACCATGTCTCATATCCTGTCGGGTTTGTGCAGGAGAAATGAAAAGCCTGCAATTGAATTACCGGCTTTTCACAGATATCGCGCTGAATGAAATCTAAATACAGAATATATATATATGTGTCTCAATGACATATATATATATATAAATATATATATATATATATATATATATATATATATATATATATATATATACTGTATATATGTTTTCCCTAACATTTGAGCACATAAATCCATTAGATGTCGGTTTTGCAAGCCTGCGCGAAAATCTCGCAGTACGGATGCCATACGGATTACATACGGAGGATGCCATGCGCAAAATACGCTGACACACCCTGACTACGGATCACTATTTTGGGAACATTTCTCCGTATTACGGCCGTAGTACGGACGTATAATACGTGGCGTATTGTCTTACGCCAAGTGTGACTCCAGCTTTACAGGAAAATAGGTTCTAATTGATAGAACATCACATAGTCCATTCTAGTACTAAAATGCTAATTTGGGCTTTAAACATTGGAAAAAATGTATCTTTGTGTGTCATATACCTTATTTGGATATTAAAATGAAGACTGAAGTTTTAAAGGGGTGGTCAGAAATACAACTGAATTTTCATTCTAAATCCCTATCCATTTAATGCTGTAATCTAAACTATTTTTTAATATACTTGAATTTAAAATTTCCCTTCTTTCCCCAACTCCACTATATAACTCTTTCTTTTTTTTTCCTGCCTCCCTTTTGATGACGCTTTGAGAATCCCAGTGCGTGCAGCAGCAGCAGCTGGAGTCACTTCCTAAGCATCTGCCCCCTTACTGAAACAAAACGTCTTCAGTAACCTTCATTATAGTGGCTGGACTAGTCCCAGAGAGATGTGCACAGTGACAGTGCGCTCTCTTGCAGGCTCTGATGAGCAGTTATGAGTCGGTAACAGCAGAGCGCACTGTCAGTGTGTGTTGTCAGAATACCCGGTGACAACACTTACGTGGTGATGCTCATCTCTGCATGACAGGTATTCTAAAAGCATGCACTGAAAGTGCGCTCTGATGGTGGTTCATTACTGCTGATCTAGGCTGCACAGAAAGCACGCTGTCATTTTGCACATTCCTAAGGGAGTGGCTCAGGGCCTGAAATGAAGGTCACTGATGAGGCTTTGCTTCAAGGAGGGGGCAGAGGCTATGACAGTGACCGCAGCCTCAGCATACACTGGGATTCTCAAATGCAAACAAAGCATCATCAATAAAGAAGTTGTAAAAAGAAAAGAAAAGCTGATAGATAGTGTAGTTAGGGAAGGTTAGAGAATTTTTAATTAAACTATATATTATAAAATACGTTCGATTATGGCAAAAATTAGATAGGGATTTAGGATGAAAATTAAGTTGTATTTCGGACCACTCCTTAAACAGATCAATTCTGGGCTCACATCATTTATTTGTAGACTTAGCTTCTTCAAATGTTCTGTTCTGTCAAGTTGTGAAGGAAGGGTTATATTTGTTTGTTATTCTGTTCAAATTGTGTTTTGCCATACAGTGGCATAGCTCATGCATACTTGTTAAAAAAATAAAAGTTTTCTGCACAGTATACTTTTTATAATGGCTAACTGTACAATAAACCCAGCATTTTTTTAGACAGTTAAATGTACACTGACTCTTTTGACACGCAACAGTTCTGTTGACCTATATAGATAAATTCAACATACGCAGAGAGAATATTTATTGCTAGACGTACACAAGAAACATCGTCTGAACAAGTTGTTAGTTACAACATTCTGTAAATTTATATTAAAAATTAAAGACAGTGACAGACACTGAAAGCACCTACAGCAGTTTCTCCCATCCTATCTAGAGTCTAAAATGGCAAATTTGCCAATCTGTACAACTGCATGGGTAAGGGACACGTAAACCAGTAGATTTGCATTTAACAAGTCTTGGAGAGGAGGATGAGAGATTATTATTAGTCTTTTAGATGTCCCAAAAAATAATTATAAAACACTGGAATAACAAAATCCTTTTCTTTCCTTGTCACTTTCCCTTGGCCATGATAAAACATCATGTAGATATTGGTGAGTCCAGTAATGGAGCTTGATAAAGTAAAGGAGCTTGAAGTTGTCAGATCAACTGATGATGATCCATCTATAGATCAAGCAGAACAATCAAAATCTAAAGAAGAAAAAGAGCCAGAGCAGAAGGGTCTGGTGTTTTATCATACTGATCTTTATGATTCGCACAGCGGGTTAGAAATATTTCCTGAAAACGAAGAGCAAGTACAAGAAGAGACATATGAACACAAAGACGTAAATAATTCTGGTGCAGAACAGACACAGGAGAATTTACAAAAAGAAGTTGAAGAATTGGCAAAAATGTATGGATTGTCTGAGGATAAAGATGCAGAAGAATTTCCATCCTTTACAGAACCATATCACCAAATGCCTACAAGACCTAATGTCCCTCACCCTGTGCAAACCAGTCAACACCCAAAACAAAATACAGAAAATAACCAATCTAAGCATGAAGGTGACATAAAACCTAAAGTTCTGGAAGATGTACCTCATACAGACAAACAAACTACAAAAGAGGATGTCGGAGAGGAAGTCGAAATTTCTTTAGATGGTGAAATTAAAGACAAAAAACAACTGCATCAAGAACATGTAAATCCTGAATCGTCTGATGACAGCTCTGGACATGTAGATGTCAAACAAGAAATCCCAGGACAACTTCCAGTTGACGGCTGTGCAGATGCGAGAACCAATGTTAACCAAGCAGATGGTACAGAGGCTTCATGCATCGAATCAAGTAATCAGGTCAATGAAGACAGAGAAGAAGCGCCAGACATTTTCTGTCTTGTATGTCAAACACCTATTAGAGCCTTTGAAAAACTATTTGGCATACACAAAGATCATGATGTCAAAGAAATCAGAGCGGCTGTAGAAGAAATCAAGGTACGATTTTTAGTACTACATGTATTTTAGTAATACATTTATTATACAGTTATTAATATCTTAAAGGCAGTTTGTCAGGTCAGAAACTGGTTTTCAAGCCTTTACAGTAAGAAGAGATGACATACTGTGCCTTAAGATTAAAAATCTGTGTTCACTAGGTTTATATACAAATGAGATACTTGTAGCCAGGAGCATACATAGAAATCAAGGGTTCCCATAGCAAAAGTTCTGATTGGATCCCCTGCCGACACATATTTGGCGGAGTAGGTGGGTTCATACCTTACTCCCAACTTTTCAAAACAGGGAGATGGACATATACCGTGGCACATGCATTGTACTTATGACAATACTAAAGCCTCTTGGTGTTCTCACCCAGTGCTACACACTTTTGATAACCCTTATAGAGTTTGATGCCCTAATAATGTCACTCCCCACACACACTGCATAATACTCCCACAGTAAATTCCCTCCCAGTACACAGAATTTCACTGCACAGTCCCTCCCACATTCACAGATTGATGACCCCGCAGTGCCTCCAGAAAAACTATAATGCCAGATGCCACAGTACTCAACTTACATTATGATGTCCCCACAGAGACCCCCACCACAATATAATGCCTCCCACAATACTCAACACAGCATAATTCCTCCCACAGCAATCATGCCCCTAAAGTGCACCCACACAGTATGTTTTCCCCGTCATTCCCCCACACCATATGATGGCCCTCACAGCTCCCTTATACACAGTATAATGCGCCCACAGTTCCCAATACACAGTATGATGCCCACATAGAACCCACATGTCACCAAAGCCCCTTGTACAGAATTATGGCTATCATAGTGCCCCTATTCACAGTATGATGGCACCATAAGCAACTCATATAGTATGGTGGCTCCTAGAGCTCCTCTATACAGTATGATGCCTAACTAGCTCCCTAAAAACATATGATATCCCCCACAGCTCCATATACACACTATTGTCACCCATAGCTTCCTATGTCACTCTCTGTTCCCTTTATGATAGCTGTGAAGCTACCTATACACAGTGTAACAGCCCCCACACACAGTATGATACCCCCATAGTTCCCTATACACAGTATGATAACCCCACAGGACACAACACACATGATCCACCACATAGCTCCCAGCACATATGATGGGCCCCACACAGCATCTTGTCCCTCATGCAAAATGATGGCCTGAAAGCCCCCCACACACACACTATGATGTCCCCTACACAATATGATGACCTTGCAGTCCCCTGCATAGCATGATCCCCCCACAGTTTCCCACACAGTATGATCGACCCTAAAAGTACTGGCATTTAAAATAAGTAAAGAATACTCTCATTCCGTTGTTTACCCAATGTGTAGCTTTGTTCTGTGCAGTGCGCAGACTGAGGTTCCATGCCTCCGGCACGATCAAGGGACATCATTGCACAGAATGGGCTGAGTCTCAGAAGGACGAAACAGAGGCAGGTCCAAGCACCTCTTGTCCTCGTGTCTCTTCATCCATTCTGAAGACTTCACCAATGTGGCCTTGTTGTTCTTCCAAATTCTAGAAGCCCTTGGAGAGCACTTCAACCTCAGGGATGTCAGAGGTAGTAGCTACATGGAATGAAATATTGGGATGTTGACCATACACAATAAAAAAAGAGAGACTTAGCACTGAACTCCCTCACATGGTTACTGTAGGAAAATTAGGCCCAAGGCAAGAGTTTGGCCCAGTCACTGTGGTGAACATTGATGAAATGCGGCAGGAAATTGGTTAAGATCTGATTGACTCACACTACCTTGCAGTTGGATTGAGAATGGTAGGCTGAAGAGCAGTCCAGGGTTACATTCAGTAGTTTACAAGAAGCCTTCCAGAACCGTGATGTGACCCATCAAGATGGGGGTTATGCTGTATGAACTTCTTTGCAAGCACAGGAGCAGAAGGGAGACAACAACGTAAAGTGGGCCATATTTGAGAAGTGATCCACAACTAGCATACACTGGAAATTCAGTAATGAAGTCCATCACAATATGCTGCCAGGGAGCTGCTGATATAGGCAGAGGTAGTAACCGACCGGGCAGAAGCTGTTTCTGAATCTTATTCTAGGTACAGAACAACAGGCCATGATGAAAACCACACTATCTTTGCGCCGGGATGGCCACCAATGATGCTGTGAAATGAAAAGAGCCATTTTCTTCTGCCTGTCATGAACACCCAATTTAGATGAGTGACCCCACTGAACAACCTGCTTCCTATCTTGTTTCCCGGTAGAACCTGAGACAAGTCCACAAAAGCGATAGTAAGCATCCTACTCCTGGACAGAAGATAAAAAAGACCTAGAAAGCGCATCCACCTTAACTTTCTTGTCCTCTGGCCGGAAATGGAGACCAAAATCAAAGCCAATGAAGAGCAATGACCTCCTGGTTTGACATGGATTTAACCTCTTTGCAGACTGCAGGTAGGCTAAGTTCTTGTGGTCAGTGTAAATAATTACTGGATGAACCACTCCTTCAAGTAGAAAGCCCCACTCTTCCAAAGCCAATTTAATTGAGTAGTTGTGTTCAGGAGCCCAGAAGGTTTTGGAAAAGAAGGTCACCATACGTCTGGTAGAGGACTTTTGAGTAAGAATGGCACTGGCCCCAGAGACAGAAGCATCCACTTCCAAGAGGAATTGCTTATTACTGTTAGTACTGTGCAGCACTGTAGCTGAAGAGGCCTGTCTTAGGGAGGCAAAGTCGCTTTCAGCCTTCAGAATCCAGACCCTAAGATTAGTACTAGAGATGGACGGACACCTGGATGTTCGGGTCTGGCCGGTTTGGCCAGTTTAAAAAAGTTTGGGTTTGGATACCAGAACAGTCCCCAGACCCGAAGCCCTTACCCTATTCACTTGTATGGGGGCCTGAACATCCAGTGTTTGCCACACTGTTATGTGCATGACATTGCCGGTCAGACAGCCGCAGTTCCCACGCTGTCAAAAGACAGAGTGAGGGTGCAGCTGTGATCAGAGGTATAAAGTTTACCTCCGGTCACTGGTATCAGCTGATGGGACTACTGCTCCCATCAGCCGATGCTTGCTGCCACTAATAACAGTGAGAGCAGGTGGCGGCTGATGGGAGCATTCATCATCCGGCGTCCGCATTGTAAATAAACAATTAGAAAAAAAAACGGCTTGGGTTCCCCTGTATTTTTGATAATCAGCTATGCAGAACTCACAGTTGGGAGCTGCAATTCTCAGCTGTCAACTTCAGCAAGACTGGTTATCAAGAATAGAAGGGTGCCCACACTGATTTTGTTAATAATTGAAATAAATAATTTAAAAAAAACCAACATGGGGTCCCCCCATTTTTGACAATCAGCCTTGCTAAAGCAGACAGCCCACAGTCGCTGAGAAAAGGCACATCTATTAGATGTGCCAATTGTAGCTCTTTGCCTGGCTCTTCCCACTTGTCCTATAGCGTTGGCAAGTGGGGTTCATATTTGTGGGGTTGATTTCACCGTTGTATTGTCTGATGACATCAAGCCCACGGCTTAGTAATGGAGAGACCTCTTTAAGATACCTATCCATTACTAATCCTATAGTTATATGCAGGTACAGACTGGGGCCGAAATTCAGCCCTGGCATTTGAAATCACACAGGCCCATGTTGTCTCCATCCCCAAGCACTAGATGGGATACATTACTAATATTTCCCTGGATGGAGGAAAGCAATATTTACTGCAAGACCAATATTTCTAATTATACCCGTGGCCTGCTGGGGTAAGTAATGCAGTCAGCAACTTTGTGCTCCATCACAACTCTTAACAGTATGGGTATCTTGAGAACTCCGATTCTGTTAATAACATTGCAGCAGGGGCGTAACTACCGCGGTCGCAGCGGTCGCAGTTGCGACGGGGCCCAGACTACTTAGGGGCCCCATGGACAGTAGTGAAGCCGGAGAATGAAATGACCCATGATTGCACCATTTGTGAGTGACCCGCGGCAGGGAGCCGTCACCGCTCTCTAATTATACTTACCTACTCCCGGCGCGGTCCCTGGAAGTCCCTACTTCTTCCAGCGCTGCAGATTCTTCCTGCACTGAGCGGTCACATGGTCCCGCTCATTACAGAAATGAATATGCGGCTCCACCTCCCATAGAGGTGGAGCCTCATATTCATTTCTGTAATGAACGGGACCATGTGACCGCACAATACAGGAAGAAGATGCAGCGGTGGAAGAAGCAGGGACGCAGCGCCAGGAGCAGCCTGCAGGTGACTGGTGGTGAGTATACAGCGCTGCACAGCGCTGGGCGATATTTACCTCTCCTCGTTCCGGTGCGGCTCTGTCATCAGCGTCCTCTGGCAGTGACGTTCAGGTTAGAGCGCGCGGTGACGTAGTCAGTGCGCGCCCTCTGCTGAACGTCAGTGCCGAAGACGGAGCCGCACGAGGAGCAGCCAGGTAAATATTGATAGTGCCGGGGGTCCTGAGCGAAGAGAGAGAGGTGAGGTGAGTATGTGATTTATTTTTTTTATGGCAGCAAAAGCAAAAGGGGCAAGTCGCAAGTGGCTATACGGAGCATCTTATGGGGCCATAACACTTGTGCAGCGCCAGCACTATAAGGGGCATTGACTGTGCGGAGCATCTTATGGGGCCATAACTCTTGTGCAGCACTATAAGGGGCAGTGTCTGTGCGGAGCATCTTATGGGGCCATAACACTTGTGCAGCACTATAAGGGGCATTGACTGTGCGGAGCATCTTATGGGGCCATAACTCTTGTGCAGCACTATAAGGGGCAGTGGCTGTGCGGAGCATCTTATGGGGCCATAACTCTTGTGCAGTACTATGCAGTGGCTGTGCGGGCTGTGCTCTATATACCCCTGTGCGGGCTGTGCTGTATATACCCCTGTGCGGGCTGTGCTGTATATATCCCTGTGCGGGCTGTGCTGTATATATCCCTGTGCGGGCTGTGCTGTATATATCCCTGTGCGGGCTGTGCTGTATATATCCCTGTGCGGGCTGTGCTGTATATACCCCTGTGCGGGCTGTGCTGTATATATCCCTGTGCGGGCTGTGCTGTATATATCCCTGTGCGGGCTGTGCTGTATATATCCCTGTGCGGGCTGTGCTGTATATACCCCTGTGCGGGCTGTGCTGTATATACCCCTGTGCGGGCTCTGCTGTATATACCCCTGTGCGGGCTGTGCTCTATATACCCCTGTGCGGGCTGTGCTCTATATACCCCTGTGCGGGCTGTGCTCTATATATCCCTGTGCGGGCTGTGCTCTATATACCACTGTGTTGGCTGTGCTCTATATACCCCTGTGCGGGCTGTGCTGGATATACCACTGTGCGGGCTGTGCTGGATATATCCCTCTGCGGGCTGTGCTGGATATACCACTGTGCGGGCTGTGCTGGATATACCCCTGTGCGGGCTGTGCTGGATATACCCCTGTGCGGGCTGTGCTGTATACAGTATATCCCTGTGCGGGCTGTGCTGTATATATCCCTGTGCGGGCTGTGCTGGATATACCCCTGTGCGGGCTGTGCTGGATATACCACTGTGCGGGCTGTGCTGCTGGATATATCCCTCTGCGGGCTGTGCTGGATATACCCCTGTGCGGGCTGTGCTGGATATACCCCTGTGCGGGCTGTGCTCTATATACCCCTGTGCGGGCTGTGCTCTATATACCCCTGTGCGGGCTGTGCTCTATATATCCCTGTGCGGGCTGTGCTCTATATACCACTGTGTTGGCTGTGCTCTATATACCCCTGTGCGGGCTGTGCTGGATATACCACTGTGCGGGCTGTGCTGGATATATCCCTCTGCGGGCTGTGCTGGATATACCCCTGTGCGGGCTGTGCTGGATATACCCCTGTGCGGGCTGTGCTGTATATATCCCTGTGCGGGCTGTGCTGTATATATCCCTGTGCGGGCTGTGCTGGATATACCCCTGTGCGGGCTGTGCTGGATATACCACTGTGCGGGCTGTGCTGGATATATCCCTCTGCGGGCTGTGCTGGATATACCCCTGTGCGGGCTGTGCTGGATATACCCCTGTGCGGGCTGTGCTGGATATACCCCTGTGCGGGCTGTGCTGGATATACCCCTGTGTGGGCTGTGCTCTATATATCCCTGTGCGGGCTGTGCTGGATATACCACTGTGTTGGCTGTGCTCTATATACCCCTGTGCGGGCTGTGCTGGATATACCACTGTGCGGGCTGTGCTGGATATACCACTGTGTGGGCTGTGCTGGCACCCAACACCATGTTGCAGTGCAGGAGATTCCTGCAACAGTCCGAGGCGTATCTAGGGGAAGGTGGGGGGGGGGCCCCATTTGGAAGTTCGCACCGGGGCCCATGACTTTGTAGTTACGCCACTGCATTGCAGACAAGGCAGCCCACAACCAGACAGGCCCTTCTGGCATTTGCCAGAATTGCCAAATGGCCAGTCCGGGCCTTGTTATATGGTAAATAAAGACAGCCAGAATAAAGTTCTTTATTTGAAATAAAACAAAACATACTTTTCCATTTTTATTTTAAAATGACAAGCACAGTTATACTCACCTAACGCCCATTCTACTTAAGCCCTCGTCTTTTGTAATACAACAAAAATAAAAAACAACAAAACAACAATATCCCTCACCTGTCAGTCGTTCTGTCCAATGCCATAATCCATGTTTGGGGGATAAACAGTTTTCAACCTGAACAGTTCCAAGATGTGACCATCCAGGCTGAGTACCACTGGTGAATGAGCTGCAGCGAGCGCAGCGTCAGTGACTAGTGATGATGTCATCGAGGTTACTGCAGAGCACGAAGGCTGCGTTCCCATCAGCTGCCGCCGGCTCTCGCTGTTATTAGTGGCAGCAAGCGTTGGCCGATGGGAGCAGTAGTCCCGTCAGCTGACACCGGTGAACTTTATACAGTACCTCCTATCACAGCTGGCACTCATGCAGCCTCTTGACAGTGTGGGAACCGTGGCTGTCTGACTGGCGGTGATGATTTTACCGCCTATCAGAAGCAATGTTTGCCGCACTGTCATGCACATGACAGCGTGACATATCCCCGGTGTTCAGGGGGCCAAACCCAAACAGTAACATGGACTTCCTGGTGAAGTCTGTGTTCGGTGTCCATGCCCAAACAGTAGGTGTTCGGTACGGATGCCAAACTTTACTCTTCGGGTTCGTCCATCTCTAATTGGGATGGTTCAAGAGGACAGATGTGGCATGAACTCGTGGTAGTAATTAGCGATTGCTTTCAGGCCATCAGGATGGGCCACTTCAGAACAGCAGACAGCTTCTCTGGATCCATCCTTAGTCCGGTCTCTGAAATAATCTATCATCGGAAGGAAAGAGAGGTTTTCTCGAAGACACACTTCTCAAACTTGGTGTACAAATAGTTCTCCTTCAACCTGTGCAGGACCTGGCAAAGTTCCCTCCTGTGTGTGGGCAAATCGAGGGATAACACCAATATGTTGCCCAAGAAAACCACCACACATGAGCAGAGGAGGTCCAGGAAAATAATGTTCACCAGTTCTTGGAAGACCACTGGGGCACTGCAGAGCCCAAACGGCATTATGTGATACTCATAATGCCCATCTGGGGTGTTAAAAGCAGTAGTCCATTTGTCCCCCTGGTGTATACGGATCAGGTTATATGACCTCCACAGATTAAGCTTAATAAAGACTCTGGAACCTCTGAGACGATCAAACAACTCTGAGATGAGGAGCAGAGGATACTTATTTTTCATCGTTATCTGGTTGAGGCCCCTATAATTAATGCAGGGGCGAAGTGAGCGGTCCTTCTCAACAAAGAAGAAATCTTCTCCAGTCAGGGATGATGACTTCTGGATAAATCCCCTAGCTAGATTCTTCTTTATATATTCAGACATGACTCAGGTCTCTACTTGGGACAGAGGGTAAATACGGCCTCGAGGGAGGGAAGAACCACAGAGAAGGGAAGTAATAACTAATAATAATAATATAGGAACTAATTTTTAATAGTAATTTAATAGGGAAATTAAGGGCAGTCGTACGGCCTGTGTGGAGGTAATGTTTCATCCTTCTTCTTCTTACAGAAGACATCCGTGTAAGTCCAATAAACTGGAGTCAAGCCAGGTAAACTCAATGGAGTAGCCGGAAGTCGAGCAGGACAGTTAGGGACAAGACATTTCTCATGACAGGACTGACACAAATGGAGTACCTCTCTGGATCTCCAATCCAAGACATGCTTGTGCACTTGTAATCATGGCAGGCCCAGGAGCAGAGGATGGGATAAAAGGATATCTTCTCTGAGTGGAACATTTCTTCCTAAAGTTGAACTGGCTTGGAAACAAAAAAGAATGGCTTCAGATAGGTCTCCCATTCACGGATGATACCACTAAAGGACTCTGACGACGTTGGATAGGGATCGGATACTGGTCCACCATGGCTTGTTTTATGAAACTTCCTGCTGAACCAGAGTCAAGATAGGCTGATTCAATGAACGGGTGTTGCCAAAGGAAGTTGACTGAGTCAGTGAGGTAGAGATGTAGCTCTCACTGAGGGTAGCCTCTCCAACTGAACCTAGGTTTTGGAGTTTCCCGGCGTCTCAGGTCAGGAGCAAATTAAATGTTCGGGACTACCGCAGTAGAAGCACATACCCTCGGAACAACGGACCTCCTGACAATACTTAGCAAGCTGCACACGGTCAACTTGCATAGTTTTGGAGGGGGAGTGTTAAAGCTGAGGTCAGTGGCATGATCGGCCTCTGGAAGGTGGGAGCCAGGCGCATAGATTTTTTTTCTCTTGGATCACCTCCCTGGAGCGCTCCTGAAACCTGAGGTCGAACATCTCAACTGGCCAGTTTGTCCTTAATTCTCCCAGATGGCAACTACCAGCGCCTTGTTATTTCAGATGAGTTTGGAGGACCGAATACGTAAATGGACAGTGTACTGGCCCACAGTGAGATTTCTCTGGCGCAGTCTGAGAAGGGAAGATGCTGCGGAACAAACATGGCCAGGCTCATCAAAGACTCTGCAGAAAGCCTCTAGGAATGTCTGGAGGTTGGCAATAAGGGGATCCCTTCTCTCCCATAGGAGTTGAGCCAGGCGAGAGTCTACTAGGTGGGACATGATAAATGCCACTTTGGCCCAGTGAGATGAGAACTGATGTGCCAATAAGTGCACTGATTGAGGAAACCACAGCATTGTGTAGGATTGCTGTCAAATTGTGGTGGAGCTGACAGATGGGATCCAAACTGGAACATAATAGTAGACTGGTCACAGCAGAGGTTGCCACAGCTTGGACAGGAGCAGATGAGGCCAAAGACGTTAGGTTGTGCTCACTGTCCGCAGATAGGACGTGATGGTCTTTCTGACAGGAAACCTCCTGTTACAGCTGAGAGACTGGGTGTGAGTATGTGCCCTAAGTGAGGTGTCCGAGGATCTGCCCCCGAGACCACAGCACCAGGAGGAAGCGTGGGACAAGGGCCGAGGTGATTAATCGGCGTACCTGCCGAGGAAGAAGAGTATGGGAATTGAGCAGGGACACCGGCCTACATTGTGATGAGCTTTGTGGGTAAGAATGATAAGTTTGTATTGTATTCTTTAGTAAAGGGGTGGGCGATTCATTTTACCTAGAGGCCACATGAGAGACCGTGACTTTTGTGGAACCAATAGTCTAAAATTAATTCTGCTCAATATTAATTTTAATGCATTAATTCTAATAACTTTACATTAATATTAATTGTATGACTTAATATTGAGCAGAATTAATTATGCTGACATCCCCCTATATACCGTATATACTCAAGTATAAACCGACCCGAGTATAAGCCAAGGCACCTAATTTTGCCATGGAAAACTGGGTAAGCTTATTGACTTGAGTATAAACCGGGTATGCATTGTCCCTTCATCCCTGTCCAGCTATGCGTGGCTTCCCCCGTCACTGTCCTGCTATGCGTGGCTTCCCCCGTCACTGTCCTGGTATGCCTGGCTCCACCCATCCCATCATTGCATGCATGGTTCCCCCGGTCTTTGTCGTTGTATGCATGTCTCCCCCTGTCCCGTTGTTGTATGCGTGGCTCACTCCTGTCCTGGTATGCATGCTTCCTATTACAAAAAAAAAATCCTACTTACCCTCTTCCTCCATGCCATCACAGGGTCTCGTTCCGGCTTCCAGCAGCTCTTCCTATGCTGAGGAATCACGTGGCACCGCTCATTAAGGTAATATATATGCGCTCCACGCCTATGGAAGTGGAGCCGTGTGCATATTCATTACCTTAATGAGCGGTGCCACGTGATCGCTCAGCACAGGAAGAGCTGCCGGCGCTAGGACCAACGATATGATGCGACGGCGTGGAGGAGGGTGAGTATGATGTCTTCTGGAAGCCAACGACTGCAGCTACACAGCAGCTGCACAGTTACAGCCACAGCCGCCGGCTCCTGCTGGTGCTCCGCCGCTCCCCTCCCCCGCCGGCTTTCTGGACAATGACTCATGTATAAGCCGAGGGGTGCATTTTCAGCACAAAAAAAGTGCTGAAAAACTCGGCTTTTACACGAGTATATATGGTACCTTATGAGCCCACACACAGCCTCCCTATATACCGTATGAGCCCACACACAACCCGGTGGGAATGGCACGATGCTGCCCGTGGGTCACTCTTTCAGCCCCTGGTCTGTGTTTGTCCAGGTCTTCTCTAGGGCATGAGCATTCGGTGAGGTGACTGTCACAGGATGGATGAATTCATGTAGCAGCTGGGCAAGTATAATAATCTGTGTGTTGCATTCTGGATAGATTGGAGAGGGGAGAGTTTAGTGAGATGAATAAAAGTAATAAAAGGGCGGATTGTGGAGATGTTTTTGAGGCAAAGGAGACAAAAGCATGACACTGAATTAAAAATCAAATTAGACATGTTGCCTTGTAGCTATGGTCCTATCACGTATAGAAATATCAAATTTAGGCAGGTTAGTAGGGTGTAAAAACACAAGAAATTCATTTTTTAAAAGACTAATTTTCAAATAGAGGTAATAATGGTGACGGGGTCCAGTGCTAACCACAGAGCCATAGTCCTACAAAATATTGCTTTGACTTAATAAACTTTAATAATTTATGCAATTCAAATAGATCATTTTATGTTTTTTTCAAAATTCCAGTAGCAAAATGGAAATAATAATTCCTTTTTCTTATGGATCATAAAATACATTTGTGGTGGACAAGTAATTACAAATTACCTAGATTTGTTGAGCTTTTTTAAAAAAAAAATTCTAAAACTGAGAATTCTATTCCATCTCAAGAACACACGTTTGCATAACAAAACTTTGTCTCACTCTTAAGGAAGAAATACACAAAAATATGTGTAAACTGGAAGAGCAGATCACCCAGATGGAGAATTTTGCAGGACACCTTGAGGAGATGTATACCACAATAGAGGTGAGTTATTTGGAGTGTATTTTTGTTTAGCTATTTACTAAATAATTAGTTATGTTGTAAGTACAGTGATAAATATCTGATATTTTATGGTATCCAGGAGAATTCGGGGAGACAGGACCAGAATCTTGAGTTGCATTGCACAGAAGTGATAGATACTATTGCATCTAAACTTGAAGACAAAATGCAAGCTCTTGGAGAAGAGAAGAGACTTAAACTGGAATCCTTATTTGAGCAATTAGTTGACTGCGGGAAAAGTCTTGACACTTCGAAAGATTTAATGGAGACTATACAGCAGTTATTCAAGCAGAATGACAAAGTGGAATTTGTGAAGGTATAAAAGCTCCTAAAGGTCTCAATTTAGTAATGAAATATATGTACATACTAATAGCATGCCAACAACATAAATATATTTGTAAATAGACAAAATTCTTGGTGTGAATGATTGACACTCAGGTTCAGGAGGTTTGAAATATTTGTTCTTTTAGGGCAGATTGTTTCATGCATTATGGCTGTACCTATACCCCTTCCCTTCATCCTCTCCCTTCCCTCAGTTGAACATGATTAAAACATTATTTTTTCAACCATATATAACTATGCCCATGTCAGCAGTGATAATTTATAAAGATTTAATTGATATTTGGTAAGCCGTGTATAGTTTTATGTGGTAGATAATTAATTCCTTTATTTTTACAAAATTTTCCTACATTTTTAAAGTAGTTCACAAGTCAATGTTGCTACTGCAGTAAAAGTGTTTTTTTTGTCACATGAAATGTATCATTTATCCAAGAGATAGGTGATAAATATCTGATCATAGGAGGCCCCAACAAATCCCCAAAATAGGGGTCACGATTGACAGTAGTAATTCACTTCAGTTGGGGTTGAATGGACTGGTTTGGTTGCACATGACCACCTCCTTTCCATTTAGTTACAACAGGAATGATGGATGTAGAGCAAGACTTACTTGTTAATGTATACTGTCCTCATATATAGGAATATTCCACAATGCCAATTTCTGAATTTAAACTTTATTAAACTTTTCAACATACAGTACTGGTCAAAAGTTTGGACACACCAGTTCATACAGTTGTTTTCCTTGTTATTAGAATGTGCAATTTGTTAATTTAGACTGAAGACAGAAAAATGACGAGGAGACACATGGAAACAAGGAGTACAGAAGCAAGGGTCAAACAAACCAAAATGCATTACATCTTAGATTACTCAAAGTATCCCTCTTTTACACAACTTTGACATTCCCTCAATCAGTTTCCTCAGATAGACACCTGAAATGGCTTCCAGTGAACATGTTTGCCTTATCAACAGATCATTTGTTATCACCAGCCTTAAGAAATTGTTTGTGATCATCAGGTGTATTTGGCAGAGGCTGCTCAGTACATATATCCTTACAACACTGATCCCAATTCATCAACGAGTCTAAGCCAAAATACGGCAAAACCCACTCAAATAAGTAAGGAGAAACAACAGTCCATTAATTTAAAGGGGTTGTTCAGTCCAAATCTGTGGACTTATGAATCCCCCAGTCCAGGAATTGTGTGCTGCAGGGGGTCGCCAGTTTCTGGGCTGAGACCGGTGGGTAAGTATGAGTTATACACTGGACGGACTCTAGCCGGGAGGATGTATAATGCATACACACCATCCGGAGCCAGCTCAGAAACCGGTGAGTACCCGCAGTGCACAGTGCATGCGTTGAGGGGGTTCATAAGTCTGCAGTGACACAGAGTGACTGCAAACTTATCAATTTGGACCAAACAACCCCTTTAAGACATGAAGGTCAGTGAAACTTGAACATTGCTAGATGACATGGCCACCACAATCACCTAACCTCAGCCTATGTGAGATGTTTTGGAATGAGTTGGATCAGAGTGAAAGCAAAGCAGGCAGCAAGTGTTCTCTCTGGGAACTCCTTCAAAACCTTTGAAAAGTCACCTAATGAAGCTGTGAGCGCCATACTCGTGCATGCCAGGCGCCATCATCCCTATGCACCAGTACCTGGTCTTTTCTTACATTATTGAATTTCCTATTGGCATTCTATGTTGCAAATTTGTGAGACCCTACAGGTATATCTTGATAAAGGCCAGACTTAGGCAGAAACGTCGTTTATTTATCTGAAATTCATTGGGCAACTTTACTTTTTTTGTCAAATAAACGTTATTTTTTGCAACATATTTCTGAGTGCCGAAGTTTAACGATCTATAATATTACCCAGTAGCATATCATGGGGAGACTGAAAGGGCAGTTTAATTGAGTGCTAAAGTCTATTGGGCTGCAAAAAAAATGTCTTCCCAAATCCTCAATATCAAATGGTCAGCACTGGCAAGTGAGGCTTCTTCTTGGAGTGGCACGCTGCCAGATTGAGTTCCCCCTTGCATTGCTTGTGCAGAACGCAGCACTCAAGATGACAAAGCTCTCAGCACAATAAATTAGGCTTTATCATCTCAGTCGCTACCTATGCAGAGCATAGATGATAAACTTATCTTGACTAATACGTTCTGCATAGGCAGCAACTGAGTTCACAGCAGCAAAGCAGCTAATGAATGAAGACAGTAATGAATCATGTTTACGTTATTCAATACTGGCTTCATTCATTTCTAAGAGCTGTTATTACATTTTGCATGTTTTCTAACCCTAGTTGGGCTAGTCTTAGGCTTACGCCTAGGGTTAAGAATAAGACTAGGGATATGGTTATGACATGCATTAGAGTGACAGCTAGGGAAATGGGTAATTTTAGGGCTAGGAAAAGAAAATTGTTTTCAGAAAAAATGTAAAAATATAAAAAGTTGAAAACGTATACAAGTATTATAACAATGTATTACTTGTTATTTTTAAGTTACGGTATGTCTGAATTGAGCAGAAAGCTGAAAAACTAAAGGATTAATGGCCACGCCATGAATACTTAATTTTTATCCTCAAACTTCAGTACATACGCTTGGGAAATTGGGGGTTAAAAACTAGACTGATGGATGGGAGTTAGGAAATAATAACGGTCCACAGGTTATGGGGCGCACAATACTTACATTGCCCTGGGCACTGGCAACCCATTCTACACCACTGCATTAGCAGTGATGTCACTTGCTATATTTTGAATTATTTGCATACTATTTGTACATATAAAGATAGTTTTATTCCGCTTAGTCATTTTGTTTGCTCACTTCCTACAAATCTACAAAGTTTGGCCAAATAAACCTTTTAGATTCATATTGGCTACTAACATTTTTCTTATTTTCTTTTGCAGGCTGCACTTCACACAACCAACAGGTAAAAACAATTATGATTTCTGCACTGTAGAAAACTTTCCAGTAGGACAGTGATTATAAAGGGTCATTTATTTGATCACCATGGGTTATGTTCTACGTCGCATGCTTTACGAGAGTATATAATAGGTTGTTATGTACTTACGGTAAAGAGTGTAATGGAAGCAAGGTGCTTGCTCAGGAATTGGAGCATATTGATAGTTGATATCACAAATACCAATGAGAAGTTTGTGGATTACATATCTTTATGATATGATTATTAGAGGTTAGCCATAACAGTATTTTATGTCGGCCTCCTCTGTTCTTCATCTCAGTATACTCTGGATCCGCACTGTATGCTGTATGCACTTTACATCTTGCCCATAAGACTGTCCTCTAGTATTGAAAATCGGCGGCTTCCAGGAGGAATAATGTTTTTGTGATGCTAGTCACAACCCACGGCCAGGCCGTGAATCAGCGAAATCAGACGTTCTGGGGACAATACCAAATGAGCACGTGGTAAACCTAGGGAAAAATCCAAAGTTGTAAGTCAGGTCACATGCCAGGGTCAGAATACCAGAGAAATAGCGGATAAGCAAAGGGGCAATAACAAAGGGGTAGTCAGAACACGGTCCAAAGGTCAGCAGCAGAATATCAGATGCAAAAGGGGCAAAGACAAACAGGCAGTCTGAACATGGTCTACAGGTCAGCAGAAGAAGATCAGATGCAAAAGGGGCGATAACAAAGGGGTAGTCAGAACACAGTCCAAAGGTCAGCAGCAGAATATCAGATGTAAAGGGGCAATGACAAATGGGTAGTCGGAACAAGGTCCTAAGGTCAGCAGCAGAATATCAGATGCAAAGGGGCAATAACAAACGGGTAGTCGGAACACGGTCCAAAAATCAGCAGCAGAAGAAGATCAGAACGTACAGCACTGGAATCAGGCGACCACACCAGAGAGCACAAGCTTAGAACAAGCTTTTGACTTGTAGTGATCTGAGCCAGACAGCTCACCTAAATAGCAGGGCAATTACCAAGAGCATGGAGCACCTGTGGAAATCTCCAGCACCTTCCAGTCAAATAGGTCAACTGAGCTGTCAATTAAAGCATCGACAGCTCAGCTCGCCCCAGCACAGCTTAGGATAACAGAACTGTCCATTACAGAGTCCCAGACAATCTGAGCAGAGGAATCATGACAGTTTTCTTCTGGGTATCACATTTTTGGTACTGCAGCCGGACCCCTTCATAACGCTATAAACATGTAGATTAAAAAAAAAATGGAAAAAATGGCATGGGCTCCCGTGCAATTTTCTGCGCCAGAGGGGGAAAACCGACGGCCGGGGGCCAATATTAGTAGCCTGGGAATGGGGTAATACCCATGGGCTTCTTCCCAGTCTATGAATATCAGCCCGCAGCTGTCTGAATAGCCTTTACTAGCTATTAAAATAGGGGGACCCCCCAAAAATGACGTGGGGTCCCCCTATATTTTATAGCCATAAAGACTATGCAGACAGCTGCGGGCTGATATTCATAGCCTAGGAAGGGGCCATGGATATTGCCCACCCAGCTACAAATACCAGCCCCTAGCCGCCCCAGAAATGGCACATCTGTAAGATACGCCAATTCTGGCACTTAGCCCCTCTCTTTCCACTTCCATGTAGCGGTGAGATATGGTTGTAATAAGGGGTTAATGTCACCTTTGTATTGTAAGGTGACATTAAGCCCGGTTAGTAGTGGAGAGGTGTCAATAAGACGCCTATCCATTACTAATCCTATAGTAGTGAAAGAGTTAAAAAAACACACATACATAAGAATAAAGTATTTTAACATTCTTAATTAAACCATACTTACAAGCACGCCTAATTCCTGCGACAACCTCGATCGCCTGCAAAAAATATAAAATAATAAATCAACCGTATATTCCCTTTCAGCCGTAGTCCAATTAATAACGAATGTCATGGTTAGGGATGAGCTAGCAAGCTGCAGGGACAGGTAGTGATGGCTACTTGCGGACATGTGCGGCACTTGCGATTTTGCACTTGTGGTGAGACAAAAAAACACTACTAGCAGCGTTTTTTTTCCATTGCTGCAAGTACCGCTTTTGCCGGATTGCAGCAAAACCGCAAGTGCCGCACATGTCATAGGGAATGAATGAGGCCGAACGCAGTGTTGCTGTAAGTGATCTATTACGTGGCAGATGCGGAAAAACTGCCGGATCTGCTGCAAAAGGCTACTTTCACATCAGCGATTTTTTTCCAAAGTCACTGCCGATAGTGTCATACTCACCAAAGGGGGAGGCAGCACTAAAAGTGCATAGGGCAGCAGAAACTCTAAATACTGCTGGAGATTCAATACATTTTCAAACTTTCTTCTAACAACTTTTGAAAGCTTTGAAAGACCTATTACTATTGCTTAAAGGGAATCTGTCATCAGGTTTGTGCTACCTAATCTGAGAGCAGCATGATGTAGGGGCAGAGACCCTAATTCCAGCGATCTGTCATTTACTGGGCTGTTTGCTAGGAAATTATCATTAGGGGACTAGTACACCTGCTTCCATGTAGTCCTCCATATTAATGAACTCTATTTGACCCCACCGTCACCACTGATTTGCAGCTTTCTGCCTATGCACAGTGTACACAGAAAGTTGACAATCAGAGGTGTGGGCGAGTTTATACAGAGAGAACTGCTAGATCCGCAGCAGATATACCGTTGACTTTATGAAAACTGCAGAAGGCAGCCTAGTAAGTGATACACCACTGGAATCAGTGTTTCTTTCCTTACAACATGCTCTCAGATGGGGTAGCAAAAATCAAGTGACAGATTCCTTTTAAAAATCAAGTCACTAGAATACAAAATGAACACTGCATACATTATTAAATAAATGTATTAGACTTGGTAAGACTTATGCACTTACTTTGAAAATTTATTCCAGAATGGCTGTGTAATTATAATGGTACAATTAGCAGTTTATGAGTCCATCTTTAACAGTTTATATGTAATAACAGGGGTGTAACTACAACATGTGCAGGGGTTGCAATCGCACCCAGGCCCTGGAGCCTAGGGGGCCCTAAAAGTTCCTTTGGCCTATAGAAAAAGACTATTGCTATTAAAGATTTAAAATATTTAGGGGCCCCGATGGAGCTTTCGCATCCGGGCCCATGAGTTTCAAGTGACGCCACTGTGTAATAATGTGTGCAGTTTGTATTGTGAGACAGGTGATTGATGGTCTTGAAATCTGTATGCGTACAATTCTGTTTAAAGTTGTGGATTTTTTTTTGCAGATTACACCAATACTTCAATACGGATATCAATTTAAATATTTCAACAAATGCAGATTTTAAAAGCATTACTTTAGACTACTCAGATGTGGATCAGCTTTTGGATTCCATCAATTCTCTCCCAGGTACTTGTACTTCCAGTGTAAGGCACATTGCATACTTCAGTCTCTGTGTTACTCTAATGATGCATAGTATTTTCAGTGATACTTCACATCTAGAGAGACTAACAGACGTAGGACGAAAGCTGTGTGTGCGATAAACTGACCATTGTCATTAATAATAATGAAGCTCATCTATATCAGGGTTTGCCAAACTCCAGTTCTCAGGGCCCCCACATGTCATGTTTTCAGGGTTTCCTTAGTATTTCACAGGTGATGGAATTATTATTAAGGTATTAGGTGAGTCTGTGGCAGTTTCTGTGTAATACTAAGGGAATCCTGAAAACACAATGTGTTGGAGGCCCTGAGGGCTGGAGTTTGGGAAACACTCATCTATATTGTATTCTATTCACATACAATGGCTTGCAAAAGTATTCACCCGCTTGGCTTTAACCTATTTTGTAACATTGCTACAACCTGTGTTTAAATATTTTATAATGTAATCTGATTTGTGTGTGATGCATCAGCACTAAATAGTTTAAGTTGGTGAAGTGAGAACAATATAAGCAAAAATTAAATTTATGAGATCAAAGAACTAAAAATTGGCATATGTATATGTATTCACCCCTTTTGTGATGAATCCATTAAAAACTTGTGCACGCAATTACCTTCATAAGTCACAAGCTTTAGTGAAAGAAAGCCCACCTGTGTGTAACCTAAGTGTCACATGTCTGTCAGTATATACACTTTACCTTTTCTGAAAGGTCACAGAGGCTGCAACACTATTAAGCAAGAGGCACCACTAACCAAACAACACCATGAAGACCAAGGAGATCTCCAGACAAGTCAGAGGCAAAGTTGTTGAGAAGTGCAGGTCAGGGTTGGGTTATAAAAAAAATGCCAATCTCTGATGATCCCCTGGAGCACCATCAAATCCATTATCATCAAATGGAAAGAACATGGTACCACAACAAACCTGCCAAGAGGCGGCTGTCCACCAAAACTTGCAACTGTAATTGCAACAGGAGGCTCTACAAAGTACTGACTTTATGAGGGTGAATAGTGAATCTGTCCTATTTGTTGTTTGCTTCAAAATAAAAAATAAAACCAAATGTTAACAGTTGTAGGCATGTTCTATACATGAACTGATGCAAACCCAAAAAATTGCAGGTTGTGAGATAGCAAAGCACGAAAAATGCCAAGGGGTGGGGGTGGGGGATTGAATGGTTGATTACTTTTGCAAGCATTGTATACTGTATTGAATGCACTTTATCCTTCGTTGAAATTTGAGTGTTCATTTAAGAAGTTACGGTGACCATGCACTTTCAATAGCTGTTGGCTGAATGTTTCTTTGGCCAACAGCTGTCATGCACAATGTGGAAAGACTAAGTGCAAAACAAGGGGAACAAAGCCCAAACGCTAGGGAAAGGGGGAGTGGAGACCTCTAGGCTAATCAAATAGCACCCTTCCTACCCTACAGTCCCTATATTGGTTCCACACCAGTCGCCGAGCAGAAAACCTAAGCCCTGTATATCCCTAGAGATAGGTCCTGAATAGAGAAGGGGGTGAGCACTGGTCAGTTCCCACTATACTCTAAAGACAAGAAGGGAGACAAACAAGGGAGAAGAAACTTAGCTTGAGCAGACTCCAGAGAAGTAACACCAAACGACCTTCAAGAGCACCAGAGAGGAAGTAAACCGACTGCTATAGCTCCAAGCCTTCACAAGGGAAAATGTGAATATCACCAGCGGCTCCTTGAAGCAGACAGAGTCTATAACACCCAGGTCCAGGTGTGTCAATTAGGGCAGGAGGGAGGTTGCCACTGGGTCCAAATGTCAGAAGGATTAAGAAGGCGTCTGCAATGCCAAACGCAGAGACCTTCTGCAGCCAGATGCAGAGCGATTGTCTGTTGCCGCTGACACACCCATGACAACAGCTATCTCTAACTAAATTTCTACACACCTGCATGCTCTATTCAACTGAATGTGCATGTGTTTTTCAAGGGGAGAGGGATGTAGGCCACTGCCAGAGACCTCTGATAACAATGAATCTTTTTTGAGAATATACATTCAGGGCATGTTGCCTGACCATGACATGAACATACACAGTCTAAAGTTCTTGGCTTTTAGCAGTCTTACTTTACATACCCTTCTACTGCATTCATATAGCAGCAACATTTTTGGGACTATTTGAAGCAGTGTCCAAATAAGTTTGAATGACTGGCTAGGAAAACAGTTTTATGGAAACTATTGTGGTTAGCTTTACATTATTGGAGCCCAATTTGTAGCTTTGCCTCTTCCGTTTTGCTGGGGCAGATGATTGGTGATATAGCCATAGAGTAAGGAGTACGAGTCAAATATCTGTGACTGCACATCCATGTATGCAAATAGCTTTTTCAGAGAGGAAGTGTCACGCTGCTGCAATGCAGGTAGTTGCAGCCTCCACTAGATGGCAGATGATTAGAATCAGGACTGCACCGAAACAGAGCTGGCCTGCAGTGCAGCAATGGGGCTAGCACGAGAGGCAGCAGAATAGTCAAACAAGCTGGGTCAGATCCTAGACTGTAACACAGTACGAAAGGAATAAGCAACCTCACGGTCAGAGACAAGCCAGGGGATCATTAACAGTCAGGAGCGGATAAGCCAGAAGACAAAAAACAGAAGCAGGTCAGGATACTGTACATGCCAAGTCAAAACCAGGGAGTCCGCACACTATAGAGAAACATTGAGTCAAGATGGGAATAGGGAAAAACAGAGACATGGGTTCAGACACCAAATGCAGCAGGACAAATCAGAGCAATCAGAGTCAGCTACAGCAGCCCTAGGCAAAAACTATAACTGACATCACCTGCAGGAAGCAGCAGCGATAAATAGCCAACCTGAGCCCAGACTTAGGCTTGGAAAGGTTAACTCTTGACATGATTAGACTGGGAAAAAGGGGAAACAGGACTCAAAACCCGGTCTGGATCATGACAGGAAGAGGGCTTGGACTCTAGTGCCACCTATTGGATGTAGCTATCCGCAAAAAATCAATATCTACTCTTTAAGGAGTTTTACCATAAGCACATTGGATTGCTGGCAGATTTTCAAGTCAATTCCAGGGCATCTGAATTCTCTGCAGCCTTGCAAGCATATTGTTTTGTTGTACAGGGAATCATTTCAAAAGTATAAATTATAAAGTTTATTCTGTTCCATATCATTTAAGTCTGGGTTCACCAAATATGAATCTAAAAGAACCTACTGTATATCTACTGTATGTACAAAACAATAATGGTCCAAAATTCCATTTGCGAGGTGTAAGAATCTTGTTGATAGTGATAGGAAGTAATTGATTACAGTTATGTATTCCAAAGGGTGTGCAATCAACTATTAAGATGAGGGGGCCAACAATTTTGTCTGGCCCATTTTGGGTGTTTTGTGTAAAATAGTGTCCAATTTTCCAATTTTTCTCAGTTTTTGTGTTGTTCCAATAAACACAAAGAAAATAAACATGTGTATAACAAAACTTGGATAATTGCAATAATTTTCTGGGAGAAACACTTAACTGACTGAAACAATTTCAAGGGTACCAACACTTTCGTCCATGACTGCATAATGCAAGTAGTACTAAAATAAAAAAAAATACTATATTATAATAAATTATTTCCTTGCCTCATTACTATGAGAACTAGTCACATAACTATGTATATGCTTTGTTACTATGAGCATTGTAGACATTTAGGATCATACAGTAGTTTTCGGGTTTTTTTCTATTCAAAGTGAAGGTGAATAGCTGTACAATGTTTGTGTAACTGAGCAATAATCTTTCATATTGCAGTTCCTTCTCCTCCTGTAATCAACCCACAGACACCCAATTCTGCCACAGCGACATCCCTCCGTGTGTGCTGGAGTCTGTTTTCGGATGACACAGTGGAGCATTATCACCTCTACTATAAACCAGTGTCCGATGTCACTCCAGGAGGGAATCGGGAAGGTACAGTAACTACTGTAAAATAAAAAGTATTCATAGGTGTAATAAAATATACTGTATATACAGCATTCTGCAAAAGTTTTAGGCAGCTGTGGAAAAAATTCTGCAAAGAATGCTCTGAAAAATAGAAGTGTCAATAGCTTATTTTTTCATCAATTTACAACATGCAAAATGTAAATCAAACATTATTGGTGTGACCACCCTTTGATTTCAAAACAACATACATTTTTCTAAATACATTTTCACAATCAGAGATTTTGTAAAATTCTAGTCAGGTATATGAGCAGATAATGATTATCACCTGTTTATGATCACCATTTTCATTGAAAACGAGACAAAGAGTTAGCAATGCAATTTTTAACACCAGGCACATAAGACGCCGTAACATACACACTAATGGACAAGCAAGACAAAATCAACTGACGAAGAACCCTAATAACTGGAGGCGAAGATGTCGTTAAACTGTTAATCGCACATACAACTGCCATAATGTCACAATTAAAATGGACACGTTTGTTTTGGAAATCATCTTTCCACAGATGAACCGCCACCAAAATTGGAAAGATCTCCAGCAACGTGATGTTCTTCACCAACCCAGCCACAAACCATTCTTTCGGCCATCTAGTGGTGCACCACCGGCCCCCAAAAAAGGCCCCAAAACCAATACCACCGGAAGCGTCAGTAAAAAGATCCAAATCCACATTACCCACCACCTCTTCCATTAACAAAGAACGACCATTGTAACGTGTTAGAAAACGGTCCCAAACCTCCAAATTGGCCTTGTGTTCACCCGATAAGCGAACAAAATGATGTGAGGCCTTAACCCTGGCCGTAGCACTAGCCAGCCGCCGGGAAACCCCTCCCCCCCCATTGGGGTAATCCTGCACGCAAAATTCAATTTCCCAAGAAGCGACTGAACTTCACGCAACGGCAACTTCTTCAACCGTCTGGCTCGAGCCACCTCACTCCTCAAATCAGTCACCTTTTCGTCAGGCAACCTAAACTCCCATCGCACTGAATCAATAACGATGCCTAAAAAAGAAATGCTCATGCACGGACCCTCAGTTTTACCGTGCGCCAATGGGACGCTGAATCACTCAGCTATCCTAACAACCGTTTTCAAAAGGAGTTCGCAATGGCTAGACTGGCCCGGCCCAATGCACAAGAAGTCATCCAAATAGTGTATCACAGAATCCAAACCAGACACATCCTGTACCGCCCATTCAAGAAAAGAACTGAAGGCTTTAAAATATGCAACGAGCAACCCATCGGCAAACGTAAAATCCCCCATTCCAATAACAGCCTAACAGCCTCACGCTATTGGGGTGAACCGGTAATAAACGAATAGCAGACTCAATATCCATCTTAGCCAACAACACGCCCCTGCCACAACTACGCACCCATCGAGCCGCCTCATCAAAAGACGTATAAACCACGGAACAAAGCTCAGGGTCGATCCCATCATTCACGGACCTCCCCTTAGGATAAGACAAATGCTGTATAAGCCTAAACTTGTTCAGTTCCTTCTTAGGAACCACACCTAAAGGCGACACCACCAAGTCGTCTAATGGAGAAACGGGAAAAGGTCCAGACATCCTACCTAAGGAAACCTCCTTACTCAATTTTTCTGATAGAGCAACCGCATGCAACTCAGCCGATCTGAGGTTTTTCAAAATCTGAGGTATTACAAAAGTAGGGGGCGGGTATATAGAAACCCTTGCTAAAACCCGCCAACAGCAGCTCCGCCCTATCCCTATCAGGGAATCTATTTAGATAGGGGACCATCACGTCCAGCCTCACCGGCGTCACCCCCTTTGGAATTGCCATCTGGCTTCCCTTTGCTTCTTAAAACATCTGGAGACGCCATGAGAAGAACCATTGCAGTGCGAGCACAAGTGCTTGAACTTACAAGTGGTTCCAAACTTTCACTGGCCCTCATTGAACTTATACGCCGTGTTTCTGACCTCCGGATTGTCCTGACTGACCCCCTGTACCTGAAGAACTGCCTTGCGAGGCGGCCTGGCCGGAAGTACCGGCTCCGCTTTGAAAGGAATGACCAAATTTTGTTGGAGCCATAACACGCAACCACAACCCTATGTCCTTCTGATCCCACCGAATTGCATGACGAACCGCCTTCCGCTGTCTAAACTATTCATCGTAACACAACCATGCTTGCCCCCCATAGGCTCTATGAGCCTCCCCTATTGAACCCATGTAGCAAAATAAGGCAGAACAATTCTCGGGAGCCTTCTCACCAATAACGCTTGCCAGAATCGCAACTGTCTGAAGCCAATTCACGAAAGTCTGAGGCATAAGGCTCCATCTCCGTTTTTCCTCGTCCTCCTTCTTGCTATCTTCCTTCTTATCCAAATTAAATTTCTCCAACGGCAAAAGCGAAAAAATCTCCACGTACTCATCCTTCCAAATCTTCTCACGCACTTCCTTTTTTAAATGAGCCCCCAACGGCCCCTCAAAACAAACAAACACCTCACCACGTGCCTTATCATCCAAGCGAATCCCACCATCCTTTTCCTTCTCGGTCTGCACGGATACAGATACCGGCTCGGCCGACCTGTCCCGTACCGTGGAACCGCTACCCAACAACTCAAGACCCAAATCTGGAGGTCCCACCCAAGCCGCCAAAGGAGATGGCCCAGACCTAACGCCACCCAACCATGTCAACAGCTCACGAGCATTCGACAAAAGCTCCCCCACCCCTTCAACACCACTATCAGCCCTAACGCAAACTACCTCACTCTGACCCACAGACCCCACAGCCTGACTAACAGCAACTGATGGAGACTGTGAGAACGCCGGTAACAAACGAGACATAGACGCATGCTCACCAGGCTGCAGGAGAGCTGTGATCCCCTCAGCCGTGGGGAAGCCCCAGACCCAGGCCCACCGTCTAGTCCGCTTCCATCACATCCTCCCGTCCTATAAAGTCCTGTCCCAGTTGCAGGTAAAAGAAGGGGTCTGGAATCTCCGGCCAGGTCCAGCAGCCCCGCCGCACCTGGAGTGCTGCCTGCTGCCGCATCTAAAGAGCTCCCCCACCGTCTGCTGCCGACGGATGTTGCAGGCCACCCGGCCTGGTCGTCACCATGGTGACCCTCCGCGACATCACACTGGGCCCTAGTAGACCTTGCGCGCGCAGGCCCCATCCCCGAAATGCGGGAGAAGGCCTGACAGCCGCCGCAGGCCTCAGCGCAGCTGGTGGATTCCTCCCAGACCGCGGCCTGCTTGGGCATTTGAGAGCAGGCGCACAGTTCGGAGGGTCCCTGGAGGGGCTCCTGCGCCGCCGCTGGGACGTCTGAGGCAGGTCAGGGGATAAGCGCTCAGGAGGCCTCACGCGCCTGGACCGCCGCTCTACGGAACCGCTCGCCGGGGAACCCCCGCTGCCGCCACCCAGGATACCGGACACCTGGGATTCCAACCAGCCGGGGGGCTGATTTACAGCAGCCGCCGCAGCGGGTCAAGCACCTGATCCACAGAGCTCATCGCTGGTGAGAATGGATGTCCTGCTCCACGGCCTCCTGAGTGGGAAGTGACCAGGCTCCACCCCCCAACACTTTCAAAACCTTTCCATCTAATTCCCTCCCCCTCGATAAACCCCACCTCGCCTACCCCTTTGCTCCAAACCCCCTGTCATGACTGCTTGCACGTACGCCGCTCGTGGGAGGGGGTGGGGCGGCTCGCTCCAGCCTGCTCTGTACAGCAACAAGATACAAGCTACTTACACTGCATCAGCCAGGTTTCTCCCAGGCAAAGATTTCAAAGTAGACAATAGTTTCAAGATCTGCTGTTCAAGCTCCTTTGAAGAGACACCAAAAATTGGGTATTGTTAAAGGAGTTGTCCGGTCCAAATTGATAAGTCTACAGTCACTCTCAGCATCATCCAGTCTCTATTGGATGAAGAGACAGAAATATTTGCACCAGCCTACATTCACAGAAAAACTGTAATTTTACCTGCCGAGTTCCTTCTAAAACTTTGTTCAAGACTACCTAGAGGAATTGATGCAGCTTTGAAGGCAAAGGGTGGTCACACAAATTTTGATTTGATGTAGATTTCTCCTTTGTTTATTCACTTTACATTTTGCTAATTGTTTTAAAAGACTTGGGCATAGCTACAGTGGCATGTCAAAGGTTGGGCACCTCTTGTCAAAATGACTGTTATTGTGAACAGTTAAGTAAGTTGAAAATAAATGATCTCTAAAAGGCCTAAAGTTAGAGATGACATATTTCCTTTGTATTTTAGGCAGAAAGAAATATTGTAATCCTTTACATTTTAGAAAATTGCAAAAAGGTAAATGGGATAATGCAAAAGTTGGGCTCCCTTGGGGAATTGTTCTCAGAAAACTTTGACCAAAGTTTCAGACCTTAATTAGCCTGTTATGGTTAT